>NW_011494772.1:5434539-5458073 GCF_000754665.1 Bison bison bison | reverse complement strand
CTGCTCTGTCCATTCAAAAAATTCATATGAATTTTGAACTTTAAATATCTTTTACAAGAAAAACAAATCTTATACGTCTAACTCTTACGTAACAAAAAAATAGCCAAAAACTTCTTACTGTTCAGAAGCATGTTAAACTCAGATTACTTTTAGTGCACATTAAATGTTACAAAGGTTAATAAATGTCACATTACAATGGCTCAGTCAATATTTAAGCCTCTTCTAAGGCAAAGTTCACATGTTCTAGGGCAAGGGAAAAAGCTTCATAAATATTTTAATTATTTCAGGTCTGGAAGAAAGGTATATTGAATAACTTAAATCATAGAAATTATTTTATTTTTATGTATTGTCTGGATTCATTACAGACTGCTGAGAATATTCAGTATTTATTCAGTATTTTAAAAACAATAAATCCCCTTCTATAATCAGCAAAAAAAACACACACACAAACAAACTTTCATTTCAATTTCCAATTTCTTTTGTAAAATAGTCTTCAAATTGGGAGACTAACTGAACAATTTGCTTTCTGGACACCAGACGCACATCTCACTTCCACAGAGCACCTTGTACTGCCAGTTGCAGAAATGGAAAAAATCAAAACAACAGGAGCAACAACACACATTTTGAATATATGCCCTGCCCTGAAAGCTCTCTGACAAGATTTGTTCATTTGACAGAAAAGCTGTCAATGTGAGGAAAGGGTCTCTATTGGTTCATCTTTCTAATCACCAGAGACGGACTGGGTATTCTGAAATTTACCACCCAGAAAGAAAAGGCTTTGGTCACCTCCTAATTTGATTACTGGCCCTGGTGGCCTTGAAATAGAGACTGGCACTAGCTAAGATAAATAGAATGGAGAAAGAGCCAAACAGAAGCATAACAGAAGTAAGCCCCCCAAAATGGTCCTTTTCCTGAGACCCCCAAGGTAGAGAGGAGAGCAGGAGAGTGGGCCAGCCACTGTTGATTGACTGAGGAGATAAGGCACTCTGGAAAATTGAGTAAAGGAATTTAAGTGCCATTAGGTTAAACAAAGGCTTTGGGTTAAAGACTTGAAGTAAAAGTCAGTTGTTTGTTTTCAGACCAATAAAATAAAAAGTGCCTTTGACTTCTTAGAACAATTAACTTTGTTTCTGTCAGCCCATACTCATCTCACCCATTAAGAATCTTACAAAACCAAACTGGGGACACATTATTTCCTTCTCAAGCTATCATGAAGCTTCTTGAATCTTTTTTTTACTTTCAGTTAATTATTCATTACTGTCCAGAAATCTTACTAAGAAATCCTGAGGGTGTTCTTGATTTTTTTCTCAAACTACTTTATAAAAAGTTCCAGGTTGGGTTGGCATGGTTTTATTTTAAATCAGATGGTTAAAGGCAAGAGGATCTTCATACTCTGATTCTCAAGCCAGTGGGAAAGACCATGTTCCCTCCACTTCCTCTACTGCCCATCACAAAAGTTCATATACATGAGGTGGTGGGGAGGGGGAGACACGGGGAAGAACAAAATGCTAGTTATTTGAAAATGCAGTTTTAATGCACCTATTTTCCCATAATCCAAGCAACCAAAAGTAAAGTTTGTTAAAATTTAAATAGAAGATGAATGGGGAAAGCCTTAAAAGAGACATGAGATTAGTAAAGAAAATTTGAGATGATGAAATGATGAACCAATTTAATTCCTTCACAGTCAAAAGAAGGCATATGGTTCAGCCAGGTGAAGTGACTTACTGGTAACCCAGTTAGTCAATGACAAAGCTGAGACACAAACATAGATCATCTGACCCAGTGGGAACACTTGATTGAGATAGTACGTATGCAACGGAATTTATTCTTTCTATGATTTACATGCTTAATGATTTAAATATGAGTATCCTTTCCTTGCTATGCATAGTGTATTAACTTCCTATTGCTGGTATAACACAATATTGTAAATTTAGTGGTTTCAGTTCAGTTCAGGAACTGAGTCTCTGATGTATTTTTGCGGAACATAATGCAAGTAGAAAATGATAATTTAAAAACATTTACAGCACTCCCATTTGCTGCTTTTCTCCATTCAGCAAAAAACAAGCTCATTTTTCTCTATGCATACAAACTCTTTTAAATGTAAACCACACTCTGTATTTCTGTTGTAGCAATGATGTTATCTGGTGGTCATTTGGCTCTGAAACAGAAGATACCCCTTGAAAGGAAATTTAGAGTTTTATTAAATAACTCACTTTTAAAAAGGCATCAACAGATAGCATAAATAGACAAAAATTAAGAGAAAGTAGATTCCTAAATGAAAAGTATCCTCATAATTAAGGTAACTCATGTTGTTTATCAGCTAGGCTAAAACTCCTCGTTTTCAATCTAAATTTAACCATTTGTATGCCTTACAAAGAGAAGTCATATCAAATCATTATGATTTACTAAATCAAAATTTTTTCTTAAAGAGGGACTACTTTAGGTTTACATTTTTTTGTTACTTTAATGCTGTGCATAAAGTGAGGGACAAAATATCAACTTTGAAATTTTTTGAGAGTATGCTAATGATTTGAAAACAGATTTAATTCTAAGCCTAAGAGTTATTTGCAACTGATTAAGCATGGCCTCTTTTTCAACCTATTCTGGATCAAAATCTTGTCCAAGGTATTTTTAGTGGAGTAAACACTTCAGAAATGAATTTAGATGCCTCTCTTGCAAAACTCCAAAGAAATGTGATGCTGTCACTTCCATTCAGTTTGGTGAACTATGAAAGCTCATTCCCTCTGAACTTGATCATCAGAGACAAAGCAATGAGTATAAGTTATATTCAGATACCTTCCAGTTCAGTTCAGTTCAGACATTCAGTCGTATCCGACTCCTTGCGACCCTATGAACCACAGCATGCCAGGTCTCCCTGTCCATCACCAACTCCCGGAGTCCACCCAAACCCATGTCCATTGAGTCGGTGATGCCATCCAACCATCTCATCCTCTGTAGTCCCCTTCTCCTCCTGCCTTCAATCTTTCCCAGCGTCAGGGTCTTTTCCATTGAGTGAGTTCTTCACATTAGGTGACCAAAGTATTGGAGTTTCAGCTTCCACATCAGTCCTTCCAGTGAATATTCAGGAGTGATTTCCTTTAGGATTGACTGTTTTGATCTCCTTGCTTTTCAAGGGACTCTCAAGAGTCTTCCAACACCACAGTTCAAAAACATCAATTCTTAGGCGCTCAGATTTCTTTATGACCCAACTCTTACATCCGTACATGACTACTGAAAAAACTATAGCTTTGACTAGATGGACCTTTGTCAGCAAAGTAATGTCTCTGCTTTTAAATATGCTGTCTAGTTTGGTCATGTCTTTTCTTCCAAGGAGCAAGCTTCTTTTAATTTCATGGCTGCAGTCACCATCTGCAGTGATTTTGGAGCCCAAGAAAATAAAGTCTGTCACTATTTGCATTGTTTCCCCACCTATTTGCCATGAAGTGATGGGACTGGATGCCATGATCTTAGTTTTTGAATGCTGGGTTTTAAGCCAACTTTTTCACTCTCCTCTTTCACTGTCATCAAGAGGCTCTTTAGTTCCTCTTCACTTTCTGCCATAAGGGTGGTGTCATCTGCATCTCTGAGGTTATTGATATTTCTCCCAGCAATCTTGATTCCAGCTTGTGCTTCATTCAGGCCAGCATTTCACATGATGTACTCTGCATATAAGCATAATCAGGGTGACAACATATAGCTTTGATGTACTTCTTTCCCAATTTTGAGCCAGTCCTTTATTCCATGTCCAGTTCTAAGTCTTATTCAATGGAATAAGACCACTAAACAGAAAAATTACAAGCAGGAAGTAAAATTCACCCAACTCTTGCTATTTCACTGCATCTAGAAATTGCTAATAGTTTCTCCCAGAATGATAAAGTTAGCACAATCATAGTATAAATAGTTGCTGTTTGGAATCCTAAAAATGTCAATAAATGGATTTCTGCCAGACTGTGCATGTGTGCTCAGTTGTGTCCAACCGTTTGCAGTCCTTTGGACTGTAGCCTGCCAAGTTCCTCTGTCCACGGGATTCTTCAGGCAAGCATACTGGAGTGGACTGCCATTCCCTCTTTCAGGGTATCTTTCTGACCCAGGGATCAAATCCCTGACTGCTGCATTGCTGGCAGTTTCTTTACCTGCTGAGCTGTTAGGGAAGCCCTTTTCCCAGATATTGTCATTTCAGAAAATATTCGGACTCAGGGAAAAAAAAAAATTCAAAACCCTAAGAGGGTATGTTATATTTTCTATAAATTAAAAGTCAAATGCCCAAATATGAATATTTGCATGTTTTTCAACACATAAAAATACACAACTATGTTATACAATAACATGTAACATAAAATAATATTATTTTAAAAGTACTTGAAAATCAGAGCTTCTAATAGCAGTAGCATAGTCCAGGAAATGTAATATTGAAGTTCTTCTGCACGGACTAACTTATTATTGTTAGCTTAAATGTTGTTCTCAGAAATATTCTGGCTCTGGTCAAATGATAGTAGGATGAATTATATGCAAACAATACACAAGTAAATTCATTTTTCCTTCAGTATAATATGTTAGGCCTGCAAACAAGCCTAATTCATTTTGTATTCTGTTCTCAAGGTGCTATAAAAGTTCTAGAATACTGAGCAGTCAAGAGGAAAAGAAAACAAATATTTTAGAACATGAGGCTGGAGGAGGAAAGGGGATAAATAGGAACCTAGTCATTGCTATACAAACCTAGAGCCTTTTGACTCATCTGAAGTAACTTATGAGACAGATTTTGTTTTTGTTTTTATTTAAGCACTTTTCTCTACTCTGTAACTTCAAAAGTATTAGGACATAACAATAGATATTCTATAAATATCTGATGTCTTAGCTTCAGCTGCCAGAACAAAATTCCATAGATGGTGTGGATTAAAGAATAAAAAATTCATTTTATCATAGTTATGAAGGCTGAGAATCTGAGATCAGAATTTCAGCATAGTCAGTTTCTGGGGAAAACTCTCTTGCTGGCTTGCAGATGGCCATCTTTCCCTGTGTGCTTATACGGCCTTTCCTTGATGTGTACACATGAGGGGAGAGCATGATCTCTCTCTTCCTCTCCTTAAATGGCCACTAATCCTATTGGATTAAGACCTTACCCTTATGACCTCATTTCACCTTAATTACCTCTTTAAAGCCCTGTGTCCAAAGTCAGTCACATTGCAGGCTAGAGCTTCAACATGGATTTTGGATGTGAATTCAGTCCATAGTGTTCCACCCCAAACCCCCCAAATTAATGTCTTTCTCACACCCAAAACACATTCTAACCTAACAGTCCCACAAATATTAACTCATTTCAGCATCAACTCTAAAATCTGAAATCTCACCAAAATACCTGTCAGATATGAGTGAGACCAGATGTAGGATTCATTCTGAGACAAAATTTCTCTCCAGCTGTAAACCAGTGAAACCACACATGTGATTACATACCAACACAATGATGGGAAAGGCATAGATTTGATAATTCCAGTCCAAAAGGGTTAAATCAGAAGGGAGAAAGAAGTGGCAAGTCTCAAGTAGGTCCAAGAACTAGCAAGGCGATTTCCGTTAGATCCTTAGGCTCAGGAATAATCTTGTTTGGCTACATACTTTGCCCTCCAGGCCCACTAGGGCTGCATCACACACACACACACATACCATTCTAGGTTTGGGTCTCATTCCTACAGCTCTGCTATGGTGGGGTCCATGCCCTAAGGCAGAGGCCAGTAGGTCTGGCCTATTGAAACCACGGAGATGCCTTCATGGTCTTTGAATCACCGTCAGGGTCATTTCCCCCTCATACTGAAGAATAGAACACTTTCACAGCCAAATAGGTCTGTTGTTTCGTCCTGTCAAACATTCCACCAATCATCCTTCATTTTGTCCTATCTAGTTCAAACTTTATCAAGTATAATCTTATAAGCTTTTTTTTTTGATAAGTTACTTGAGTTCTATTTTTTCTTTTTTTTTTTCTTTTTTTACAATTGTATTCTTTTTTTATTTTTTTTAAATTTTATTTTATTTTTAAACTTTACATAATTGTATTAGTTTTTCCAAATATCAAAATGAATCCATCACAGGTATACATGTGCTCCCCATCCTGAACCCTCCTCCCTCCTCCCTCCCCATACCATCCCTCTGGGTCGTCGAGTTCTATTTTTTATTATAAATTTATTTATTTTAATTGGAGGCTAATTACTTTACAATATTGCATTAGTTTTGCCATACATTGACATGAATCTGCCACAGGTGTCCGTGTTCCCCATCCTGAAGCACTCGTCCACCCATATTCTTGTTGGCTTCTTCACAATATGCTTTCTAGTTCTTTTTGGTGATATGGGTCAACTAAGTATTTTCCAAATCTTCAAGTTCCAGTTCCTTTCTGCTTAATAATTACTTCTCAATTCACTTCTCTCTTGTCATATTTCACCATAAGCAACTATCAGGAACCAAGCTGCTGCTTTGATATTTTGCTGAAAAAATCTCCTCAGCTAAATATTTAGTGTCATAGCTTGAAATTCTACCTTTCACAATAATATAACAGTTCAGTGAAGCTCTTTGTCGTTTTATATCATGGGTCACCTTTCCTCCAGTTTCCAATGTTTCTCATTCCTTGGCTTCCCGGGTGGCACAGTGGTAAAGAATCTGCCTGCCAATGCTAGAGAAGCCAGAGATGTGGGTTCAACCCCTGGGTCAGGAAGATCCCATGGAGAAGGAAATGGCAACCCACTCCAGTATTCTTGCCTGGAAAATCCCATGGACAGGGGCATCTGATGGGCTACAGACCATGGGGCCACAAAGAGTAGGACCCAAGTGAGCATGCACACATTCTCATTTCAGTCTGAGATCTTATCAGAATTATCCTTTATGTAGATACTTCTAGTGTGAACCTCAAAATCCATCAATTCTGTACCCATTGCCCAGTTCTAAAGCTGCTTCCATATTTTCAGATTTTTGTTACAGTGGCACCTCCCTTCTCAATACCAAAATCTGACTTATCTGTTCAAACTCCTGTAGGGAGAAGAAAATTTCCTGTAACCTTTTAGGTCTTTTTTTCCTGTCTTCTTTTCTGGTCTAATAATTAAATTGACATAAAACAGATCAACAGGAGAAAACTGTCCAAATTAATTTTGTACATACTGGAACACCAAAGATATGAGACTAAAAGAAGTGACCAGAGCAGGTAGCTCTTATGCTTTTTAAACAAACAATTTTTTCGAAGATTTGACAAAACAAAGGGTTTTTTGCTTGGGATAGTAAAGTAATAAAGTTTGTTTATATGGCCTTGAATACCCTATCTCTGGCAATAAAATGCCTCCCATCCTCCTGGCATGGGGAGGACTCCTTCAGATGAGAAATTTATTTCCTGCTTTCAGGAGGACAAAGAAGGGTCAGCGTGTTCTTCTTGCGCTAGCCATTTCTCAAGTAACTTTAATTCAAAATAATCAATATGTCAAAGTGGTATATTTTGGGGTGGCCTGCTCTGAACCCTATCACTGACATATCAAAATACCATAAACTGGGTAACTTAAACAACAGAAATTTATTTTCTTGCACTTCTAAAGGCTGAAAGTCCAAGATCAGAGTACAGCATGGTTGGATTCTAGTGAGAACTCCCTTCCTACTTGAAAACCTTTTTAATGTATTCACATACCCTTTCCTTCCTGTATGTCAGTAGACAGAGAAAGGTCTATCTTTCTCTTTTTAGAAGGCCACCAATCCCGGCAGCTTAGAATCTCACACTCATGATGTTACTTCACCTTTATTACCTCCCTAAAGTTCAGTCTCCAAAGACAGTCACATTGGAGATGCGAGTTTTAATACATGAAGTTTGTGGTGGTAGTTTAGTCATTAAGTCTTGTTCGATTTCTGTGACCCCATGGACTGTAGCCCACCGGGCTCCTCTGCCCATGGGATTTTCCAGGCCAGGATACTGGAGTGGGTTGCCATTTCCTTCTCCAGAGTATCTTTCCCACTCAGGGATCAAACCCTCATCTCCTGCATTGCAGTGGTCTCCCATATTTGCAGGCAGGTTCTTTACAGACTCAATTCAGTTCAGAGAATTCCACCATTATGATTCATGGAATACTATATACATTCCCTTATTTTGGGAGACTTCAAGAAAATTTATAGGAGATGGATATAGAATTAAGCAAAAGAAACTTTTCAACTCTGTGTGCTCAGTCACTTCAGTTGTGTCTGACTCTTTGCAAGCCTGTGGACCGCTAGGCTCTTCTCTCCATGGGATTCCCCAGGGAAGAACACTGGAGTGGGTTGCCATTTTCTCATGCAGGGCATCTTCCTGACCCAGCGATTCATGTCTCCTTCATTGGCATGCAGATTCTTTACCACTGAGCCACTTAAGCAACTGCTCCTAAAGAAAATAAGATAAAAATTGACACAAAGGAGATTTATTTATTATTATCACCACTTCATCAATGGCTGTTTGAAAGAAAAGCAAAGACAAAGCAAAATGTCGTTAAAATTTATTCATTAATTCTGATGTTATATTATTGGCTTACAATGGAAAGGATTTAGGATCTTTTAGACTATTTCCTATGGAAATAAATTTAAAATAAAAGAAATATGATCTGATCTTTGTTTTATATTCAATAACATTTAAAGCATTGCTGGAATAACAAAATATGAGCTAAGACAAATACTAAAAATTGTAAACAAAGATTGTTAAGTAAAATTTTGCCAACCACCTCTATTTTTTATCACTTATTCAGTGGAGAGAAGAAACCTCTCATAACTGGGGAAGGGGTTTAGGACTTCATCCTGCACATAAGCATTCTGTGCTTATTCAGATACCCACAGACACTATAAAAATAGAAATAAGGCTGAAAAAGAAATATGATTATGGTTTCAAAAAATTTTTAAAGAATTAAGATATTCAGCTGGAATAACAAAAATGTAAGGGGGGAAGAACTGAAAAATATTCTTAAATATAAATCTGATTTATTTTAAATTTAAATTTAAATTGAACCAAGCCACAAGATTTATTCAGCAAAAGATCCATCATCAGGTGATCCCTCTGGTTCTACTTTTGTGTAAACTCCTATTGTGCTATTGAATTTCCATAGCCAATTTGAACTGACTCTTTTACACTGAAAGAGCAGTCAAGGGAAATGTACAGAAGAGAGGAAACAAACCATGTGTTCATTTTTAAACCAGTACAGGCACACCTCATTTTACTGTGCTTCTCAGATATTGTTTCTTATAAATTGAAGATCTTTGGCAACGCTGTGTCCAGTAAGTCTATCAGCACCATTTTCACACAGCATTTCCTCACTTTGTGTCTCTGTCACATTTCAGCAATTCTTACAGTATTCCAGACTTTTTCATGTTATTATATTTGCCATGTTAATCTGTGATCAGTAATCTTTAATTTACTATCATAATTGTTTTTGAACACTGCAAATTGTGCTTGTATAAGATGGTGAATTTAAGCAATAAAGGTTTGTGTTTTGACTGCTCTGCCTACCAGCTGTTCCCCTGTATCTACAGCTTTTCTCAGTCGTCCCTATTTTCTTAGATATAATATTGAAATTAGGCCAGTTAATAATCCTACAATGACCTCTAAGTGTTCAAGTGAAAGGAAGAGTCACCGTCTTACACTTTAAATCAAAAGCTAAAAATGATTAAGCTCAGCATTGAAAACCAGAATCGTCTGAAAGCTTATACCCCAAGCTATGAATGTAAAGGAAAAATTCTTGAAAATTGTAAGTACTATTCTGTTGAACACAGGGATAATAAGCAAATGAAACAAATTTAATGATTATTCAGAGAAAATTTTAGCGGTCGGATAAAAGATCAAACCAGCCAGACATTTCCTTCAGCAAAAGCCTAATCCAGAGCAAGGTCCTGCTGCTGCTGCTAAGTCGCTTTCGTCGGGTCCGACTCTGTGCGACCCCATAGATGGCAGCCCACCAGGCTCCCCCGTCCCTGGGATTCTCCAGGCAAGAACACTGGAGCAGGTTGCCATTTCCTTCTCCAATGCATGAAAGTGAAAAGTGAAAGTGAAGTCACTCAGTCGTGTCCGACTCCTAGTGACCCTATGGACTGCAGCCTACAAGGCTCCTCCATCCATGCGATTTTCCAGGCAAGAGTACTGGAGTCGGGTGCCATTGCCTTCTCCCATGCATGAAAGTGAAAAGTGAAAGTGAAGTCGCTCAGTCATGTCTGACTCCTAGTGACACCCCATGGACTGCAGCCTACCAGGCTCCTCCGTCCATGGGATTTTCCAGGCAGGAGTAATCTTTTCAATTCTATGAAGGCTGACAGAGGTGAGAAGGAGCAGAAGAAAAGTTTAAAGATAACAGAGGTTGGTTCGTGAGGTGTAAGGAAAGAAGCCATCACCATAACAAACATGCAAGTGAAACAGCAAATGCTGATGTAGAAGCTGCAGCAAGTTACCTAGTTCTAGCAAAGATACTTAATGAAGGTAGTTGCACTGAACAACAGATTTTCAATGTAGATGAAACAGTTTTATATTGGAAGTATATGCCATCTAGGACTTTCAGTGGTAAAAAGGAGAAGTCAATGCCTAGCCTCCAGGCTTCAAAGGACAGGCTGACTTCCCTTGTTAGGGGCTAATGCAGCTGGTGACCTGAAGTCGAAGCCATGCTCACTTATCATTCCAGAAATTCTAGAGCTCTTAAGAATTATGCTAAATCTCTTCTGCCAGTGCTCTATAAATGGAACAACAAAGGCTGGATGACAGCACATCTGTTTACAACATGGTTTACTGAATATTTTAAGCCCACTGTTGGGATGTATCACTCAGAAGAAAAATATACCTTTCAAAATACTAGTGCTCATTGACAAGGCACCTGATCACCTTGGAGTTCTGATGGAAATGTACAACAAAATTAATATTGTTTTCATGCCTATTAACACAACATCCATTCTTCAGCCCATGGATCAAGGTTGATTTTTCAAGTCTTATTAAGCCTTGTATATAAACTACAGCTACCATAGATATTCATCCCCTGATGGATCTGGACAAAATAGTTGCAAACCTCCTGAAAAGGATTCACCATTCTAGACACCATTAAAAACATTCAGGATACATGGGAAGTGATCCAAATGTCAGCATCAACAGGAGTTTTTAAGAAGTTGATTCTAACCCTCACAGATAACTTGGAGGGGTCAAGATTTTAGAAGAGAAAATAACTGCAGATGTGGTGGAAATAAGAGAACTAGATTTAGCAGTATTTTGAAGATGTGACACGTGCTGCAATCTTGTTTTGAATCTTCAATAAATGAGTTGCTTCTTAGATATAAGAAAAGAGAGTGGTTGCTTGAGCTGGAATCTACTCCTGGTAAAGATGATGCAAAGATTGCTGAAATGACAACAAAGTATTTAGAACATTACATAATCTTAGTTTATAAAGCAGCAACAAAGTTTTAGAACATTACATAATCTTAGTTTATAAAGCAGCAACAGAGTTTTAGAACATTGACTCCAATTTTGAAAGAAGATCTACCAGAGATAAAATGCTATCAAATAGCATTGTATGCCCCAGGAAAATTATTCATGAAAGGAAGCCATTCTATGCAGCAAACTTCATTACTGTCTTATTTTAAGAAACTATCACAGCCACCTAAATCTTCAGCAACCCCGACCTGATCAGTCAACAGCCATCAAAATCAGCAAAACCTTCCACAAGCAAAAAGATTGACTCACTGAAGGCTCAGATGATTATTAGCATATTTTAGCAATAAAGTACTTTTTAATTAAGGCATATACTTTTTCTGACATAATTCTATTGCACATGATAGACTACAATGTAGGGTAAACAATTTTTATATGCACTAGGAGATAAAAAAATTCATATCACTTTATTTATTCTGATACTCACTTTATAAATGTGGTATGAAACCAGATCCACAGTATTTTTGACGTGTGTATCTGTGTCTATCTGGTGACTTCGACAGTGCTTCTAAAACTTTAATGTGTGTTTGGATCACCTAAAATCTAAAGCAAAACTTCTGATTTAATAGGTCTGGGGTAGAACTCTAATAATCTGCATTTTAAGCAGTTCCCAAGTGAGTGCCTGGGAGTACAAAAGTGCTAGAGAATAGATAACAGTGGGGAAAATCAAAACAATCCCAGTAAGTTTAACATCTTCCTTGGAAGAAATGAGAAGAGGAAAAAAAAATTAAATTTAAACAACAATAAAAAGATGTAGCAATAGAATAAACCCAGTGAACAGAATACATCTTTACAGGTCTCTGAAGTCATTTCAGATCTAGAAGTTAAAGGCTGGTGAACACATTCAAGAAGCCAGGGCTGTGGTAATAGAACAAGCTTGATATGGATTGTACTTGAGGGGAGATGCTCTGAAGCTGTCGCTTAATAAGATGATTCTATGATACTAATAATGTAACTAATATTTTATAGCACCTTTACTGACTACCGGAGAAGGCAATGGCACCCCACTCCAGTACTCTTGCCTGGAAAATCCCGTGCACGCAGGGCCTGGTGGGCGGTAGTCCATGGGGTCGCTAAGAGTTGGACACGACTGAGCGAGTTCACTTTCACTTTTCACTTTCATGCATTGGAGAAGGAAATGGCAGCCCACTCCAGTGTTCTTGCCTGGAGAATCCCAGGGACAGTGGAGCCTCGTGGGCTGCCGTCTATGGGGTCGCACAGAGTCGGACACACTGAAGCGACTTAGCAGTTACTGACTACAGTGTTTTTTCATAGTTGACTAAGATTATAATTAACAGAAATCTGAACCATTGTGTTCTAAACTATTCAACATCTGCCCCATGAACAAAGGATAATACTAGTAAAAAGGTGAAAACAAAAACAAATTGAAAATGGATATGATACCTTTCATATTTGACCAAGTAAATTTTGCTGTAGGATATAAATGTATTGGGATTCTGATGCAAATTATTCATTATAAGACAAAGAAAAATAATAGAAGTAGTTCTCAAAGTAATGATTTAAGGCTTGAATTTAACATGTTTTCCAGGAGCCTTTATGACTATACATAATTCATGAATCTGTATATCTGTAATGTTTGAGATTTTTTTCCCCTGGAAGTGTTTTTTAATGATTAGGTCACATGGCCAGCACAGTCCTTTAATGTCCTTTAATGTCTCTCTTTTCCCTGGTTTATCATTTTTCCATTTTGCTTAGGAATACATTAGCCTTTGCTACATACTCTCAAAACATCTACTTTTGCAATCAGCTTGGAACAGAAAATGAACAGTGGGATCTAATTGAACATTATGTATTTAAGATGGCTAAAATGAACATAATTTGGAAATGTGAAATGCCTATACATACACACAATAAAGATTAAAAGATGATCAGCACTAAATAGAAGAATGTGTGCCAACTGAACATATTTTGATGTGTACCAAAAGTACTTATCGGATATAGAAAATCTTGCTGTACCGAAATGATTAAATGTTTCTATATGAAAATGGAAGCAGTTTCACTCTTTAAAAATTTGAACATTTTCGCTTATAGTTTACTCAACATGTTAGTATGGCTGGTAATTTGGAAAAAAATAGGATTTTGGAGGCTTTCATTTAAAAAATTGTCAAAATTTAGACGTAAACTCAATGTCGGTGGTCTTTGTTTTGCCTAGCAAATCATCACTACTGGTTATCATACCTGATCCTGAAGAGCTTCCAATTGTTTGATACTCACTTGGTAAATGAAGGAAAACAATCATCCCTGATTACATTGAATTAAACGTTTATGAGTACAGTGAATTTAAAAGACGCAGAACAAGCTAAATATAAGTATTTTCATGCATCCTTAAAAGTTTGGGCCTGGTGACTTTTTATTAATACAGACTCTTTTTTTTTTAATGGGGATTTGGAAAGAAGCTTATTTTGTTTATTGCGCAGCATTTCCTCCTGGGAGAGTTTCCCTATATTAATTGCTTCTGTGCTCAGATGCTTCTAATTATTAACCTGCAGGTGCCTCTAATCACTGTGTCTTCCAGCAGAGTTTTGTTTGAGGGCCATTAGCTGTTATGCTTAATTACTACACACTGTACCTAGTTTTGTGTACTGTTTGATCTTTCAGATGGCTTCCCAGACCTCCGAAAACAGTCATTGACAGTCATTTTCTACAATTAACCACAGTGCCCTGTATCTCTTTCTCTGTTATTAAATTGGATCAGTGTATAGAATTATACAACAGCTAATTCTTAAAACTTAAGAGACTAAGCCCTAGGATATGCCCAATGATCCTTAGCTTCTAGGATATTCAAACCAAAGATGGAACTTTATTGCTATATTTAAAAATCTGAAATCTGACACGTATATAAAAATGTGTAGAGTCAGTGAATCTTCAAGTGTTCCAGGTTCTTAGAGATACTCTGGTTCTTGCTCTTCATGAAAAAAGCACAGGTGTGATAGACTTCAGCCTAAAGGAGACTTCTCTGTTTCTGAACCTCACCTGCTACTTTTCACTCTTTGACCACATGCTTCTCATGTGCCATTTTCAAAAGTTTCAGGAATACACCAAATTGGAGTAATTGGAAGAAAGTCAATAGTAGAACATACTCCTGCTGCAAAATTATTCTAGAACTACAACTATGTATCTTCTATCTAAAATCGAAATTGTATATTGAATAAAAATCAACAAGCAAATAAAGATGTTCATAGGTCAATAGTTTGCTCCTACTCAGAGTGCTTATTTGGATCTCTGAATATGTCTTTTGACCCAGACGTGGCATCTAAATGGGGCACTATGATTATGGCCCTGACTGTGGCAGAAAGCATAAAGGCAAGGCCTGATTTGTGATCAGATGTAACTCTGCTGGTTTCCATGCCCGCCCTCATAATTACTATTTGGTTTGAGTTAGCAGCATTACCAGGGCATTTGTTGTGTGGTAGGTTGACTTTCTTTGTGGGTGATATTTATTTCACTTTGGTTTTGATTTGTGAGTTGTAGGTTAGGGTTTCTTATTGCTGTTGCTGTTAGAATCATGGTTTTATAAGCAAAGTAAGTCAGAAATACAAAGACATATCCCCTATGACATCACTTACATGTGATACCTAAAATACAACACAAATGAACTTATCTATGAAATGGAAACAGACTCACAGACATAGCAAACAGATTTGTGGTTGCCATGGGGAGGCGGGGTGGGAAGCGAAGGATTGGGAGTTTGGGATTAGCAGATGAAAACTAGTACATACAGGAGGGGTAAACAACAAGATCCTGCTCTAAAGTACAGGGAACTACATTCAATATCCTATGATAAACCATAATGGAAAAGAATGTATTGGGGGATAGGAAGGAGATTCAAGAGGGAGGGGCTCTATGTACACAGCTGATTCACTTCATTGTACAGCAGAGACTAATACAACATTGTAAAGCAATTATACTTCAGTAAAAAAGAGAATATAGCTGAGTCACTTTGCTGTACAACAAAAACTAACACATTGTAAATCAACTATACTGCAATAAATTTTTTTTAATTAATTATAATTTTAACAGCACAAATTCTTGTAGAGGTGAATAAAGTTTGTTGGTAGTCTGTCACATTGAAAACCAGAATTATCATAATCTGTGAGGCTACATAGCTTCATTTTCCTGCCTGGATTTTACTTTTTAATATAAAGTTAATCTTCAGTACATTTGGAAATACAATATCATCACCCCTCTCTCACAAATAACTCATTTTTCCCTCAACAACCCCCTCCACTTTGACCACAGCCAACCACCCTATGTTTCAAACAGAGTACCAAAATAGCTTTTAAAAACACTTTGCATTTGTTTTCTTTGAAAATAACATTAGTATTTTTAGCACTTTCAGCATCTGTTACCTGTAGCATGCTAAGCAAATAAATACCTTCAAGTAACAAAAAATAAAATTAGCAAAAATAGACAGTTCTGACACATTTAAAAATAAAATATGATTATATGATTTTCAAAGTTTATCAAGATCTTTCTGGCAAAATAAGTTATTTGTATTAATTTAGTCACAATTTTTTACTGCATTTATTAATTGTGAAGTTTTTCTGCCACCTATGAACTTGAAAGAAATTTGTTCTTTCTCTGCTAGAAAACTAAAATTGTATTACATTGGAAACTCGACTCTTGCATAGACACTCTAGGTCACTCTGCCAGGGCAGGAGAATTAGGAAGATGAATAACTCTTAAACATGATACTTCAAACAGGGTGGGATTCACAGTCTTAATTGGTTTCCAATATCAATTTGTTAATGTCCACATTAGGGAAACTCATATCTCTAAAATGATACTAACCTGGAGTTCTGCCTACAGGAAGGAAAATGACCTCTTTGGCTTACATGATCCCAAACAAAACTATTATCATCACCCATTCGATTACTTATTTTAGGGTTGCTCTAAATTTTCTAAAGCATTTATCAGAGACATTATAACAATTTCAAAGGTAATTTAATTACTCTTTCTAAAATAATTGCCTAGAATCATGAAAGATCATGTGTATAATTTATCATATGTATAATTTACTTCATAATACATATAAATGACTGAATTAAAACTATTACTGAAGATTTCTTATATATTTTACCATATTAAATAAGTTTACAGCACCAAATTCATTACTTCATGAATTTGCAAGAGGAAAACTTTTAGAAGTATGTAAGAAATTTTAAATTATTGTTGAAATATGTTTCTAATCACTTTACACCACTATCATGTTCGCATTTTTTGATTTATATAAATGATCCTAAACTTAGTAGTCATTAGCAAAGGCCTTTAATATGCTAGGAAAACAATCTACAGACTTGTTATCTCAGTTCTTTATTCTAATCTTCCTGAATAATGAGGCGACTTCAGGATATTAATAGTATCATTTTCTGGTTTTTATCCTGAACAGAGGCATATGATAGAAACCATTTATCTCAAACCAATTTAGTATCACACTGTAGAAGACAGTAAATGGAAGAAGTCTTGTATTATGATTTATTTCATGCCATATGATCTAAGGTTGCTAACTATCCATTTACTTTATCTCATGTCCAATACTAGATTGCCTAATTAAATTCTGATGTCCAAGGAGTAGCTATTATCAAGCCAATGGTTTCCTAAGATTGTTAAAAAAAAATATTCAGTGCGGAGTTTGTGATGAAACTTGTTGTTTAACAATGTTCTCTTTTAAGATCGCATTTGAGAATTTTGCTTAAGAGAGTCCTGGATTTCATTATTCAGCTGAAGCTATATTCAGGCTATGGAGCAATGCAATGGGAAAAATTCTTTTCTAGAGCTAGACACCAACTGACTTTAAATGGCCCACTATATATTGTCTTTTGTTATCTTTAGCACATCCATATTAGTTAATAAACATTTATCAACCCTCTGGGTGAGCACTCTAGGGGGTTTAATTATCTCTTCGAGTTTAGTATGGACATAAACAATATTATGAATCATCTAAGCAGCACATCTTTTTTAATGATAGATAAAAACCTTGTTATTAGGAGTGAAGTTTAAATTCATCATTATTCTGTTTTATAACATAACAATTACAAATGCAGAGTAAGTACAAATTATCCTCATTGTCAGTTAATGAAATTTAATCTAATCTATTTTGAAAGAGGTAACAAGATTTTATGTGGACTATTTTTGGTTACTATCTTCAAACATTTTTTGAGAACCATTATCATCCAAACAGTGTTGGGCATTAGGGATACACAGACAAAAGAATCCCTTGTTTTCTCTCACCTTCTAGTAGAGGGATGGCTCTGGAGAAGATGAACTACAGTGGTATTACAGCTGTAGAGAAAAGTAGCAGAGACGCTTTTCCAGGGGGACACTGGTATGTCAAGTAAGGATTCACCAAGCAGGGTTCCCCCAGAACCATGACTGCTGTTAGCCTTGGTTCTCAGCTTCATGATCCAGGAACAAGTCATCTTCAGCTGAAAGATCAACTCAAGGGAATGGATTTTTACTAAGCAAATTACAAGAACCATAGAGCTGTTCCAATATTTTAATGTTATTATTCAAAATACTTTTCTATTATATTCTATTTAAGACTTTCCTAGTTTTAATTCTAAACTTAGTGATAAATCCCATGGACAGAGGAGCCTGGTAGGCTGCAGTCCATGGGGTCACTGAGGGTCAGACACGACTGAGCGACTTCACTTTTTTCACTTTCATGCATTGGAGAAGGAAATGGCAACCCACTCCAGTGTTCTTGCCTGGAGAATCCTGGGGACGAGGGAGCCTGGTGGGCTGCCGTCTATGGGGTCACACAGAGTCTGACACAACTCAAGCGACTTAGCAGCAGCAGCAAGAAAACAAAACATTGTATCCAAATGGGAGCTGTAGGGAATGCCTCACTGTTCAGTTTCAGTTCAGTTCAGTCACTCAGTCGTGTCCGACTCTTTGCGACCCCATGAATCGCAGCACGCCAGGCTTCCCTGTCCATCACCATCTCCTGGAGTTCACTCAGACTCATATCCATCGAGTCAGTGATGCCATCCAGCCATCTCATCCTCTGTCTTCCCCTTCTCCTCCTGCCCCCAGTCCCTCCCAGCATCAGAGTCTTTTCCAATGAGTCAACTCTTCACATGAGGTGGCCAGAGTATTGGAGTTTCAGCTTCAGCATCATTCCCTCCAAAGAAATCCCAGGGCTGATCTCCTTCAGAATGGACTGGTTGGGTCTCCTTGCAGTCCAAGGGACTCTCAAGAGTCTTCTCCAACACCACACTTCAAAAGCATCAATTCTTTGGCGCTCAGCCTTCTTCACAGTCCAGCTCTCATATCCATACATTACCACTGGAAAAACCATAGCCTTGACTAGACGAACCTTTGTTGGCAAAGTAATGTCTCTGCTTTTCAATATGCTATCTAGGTTGGTCATAACTTTCCTTCCAAGGAGTAAGCGTCTTTTAATTTCATGGCTGCAGTCACCATCTGCAGTGATTTTGGAGCCCCCAAAAAATAAAGTCTGACGCTGTTTCCACTGTTTCCCCTTCTATTTCCCATGAAGGGATGGGACCGGATGCCATGATCTTAGTTTTCTGAATGTTGAGCTTTAAGCCAACTTTTTCACTCTCCTCTTTCACTTTCATCAAGAGGCTTTTGAGTTCCTCTTCACTTTCTGCCATCAGGGTGGTGTCATCTGCATATCTGTGGTTATTAATATTTCTACCGGCAATCTTGATTCCAGCTTGTGCTTCTTCCAGCCCAGCATTTCTCATGATGTACTCTGCATAGAAGTTAAATAAGCAGGGCGACAATATACAGCCTTGACATACTCCTTTTCCTATTTGGAACCAGTCTGTTGTTCCATGTCCAGTTCTAACTGTTGCTTCCTGACCTGCATACAGATTTCTCAAGAGACAGATCAGGTATTCTGGTATTCCCATCTGTTTCAGAATTTTCCAGTTTATTGTGATCCACACAGTCAAAGGCTTTGTCATAGTCAGTAAAGCAGAAATAGATTTTTTTCCTGAAGTCTCTTGCTTTTTCAATGATCCAGCCTCACTGTTGCATGTTCTCAAATAGAAATGACAAATATGATAAAGTGCCTGCCAATGGCATAGTGAGTGAAATAAAAGCACAGATAAGAGATAGCCAATCTTTTTGAGAAGATCTGGATCAATGCAGTTGAGTCACACACCTAATATAATTCTATTAAATAAACAATGGACACAAGTAAACCTGAAACTAAACAGCAAAAATGATAGAAGAAATTTGTGAAAAAAAAAAAAAAAAAGAAATTTGTGACTGATTATAAGGCTTTCTTGAGACATGGCACCACACAGAGAAAACTGACTACCCAATACCAAGACTTACTGAATTTATTTTGGTTTGTATAGACAAACTATATATATGTGTGTGTGTGTATGTATATATGTATATATATACATATATATTTGTTGTTGTTGTTGAGTCACCCAGTCATGTCCAACTCTTTGCGACTCCATGGACTGCAGCACACCAGGCTTCCCTGTCCCTCACCATCTCCCGGAATTTACCCAAGTTTCCAAGTTCATTGCACCGAAGATGCCATCCAGCCATCTCATCCTGCCAGCCTGCATGTGTGTGTGCTTAGTTGCTTGGCCATGTCTGTCTCCTTGTGACCCCATGGACTGTCTGGTAGAAGACTACCAGGCTCCCCTGTCCACAGGCATGAATACCTGGAGTGAGGAGCCATTCCTTCTCCAGGGATCTTCCCAACCCAGAGATCAAACCCAGATCTCCTGTATTGCAGGTGGATTCTTCACCACCTGAGCCACCAGGGAAGTCATGTATATACCTATATATACACGCATATGTATACATATATGTGTGTACACATATATATACACATACAAAGACACATATATACATATACATATATACATACTTATAGGTATGTATCGGAGAAGGCAATGGCACCCCACTCCAGTACTCTTGCCTGGAAAATCCCGTGGACGGAGGGCCTGGTGGGCGGTAGTCCATGGGGTCGCTAAGAGTCGGACACGACTAAGCGACTTCACTTTCACTTTTCACTCATGCATTGGAGAAGGAAATGGCAACCCACTCCAGTGTTCTTGCCTGGAGAATCCCAGGGACCGGGGAGCCTGGTGGGCTGCCATCTATGGGGTCACACAGGGTCGGACACGACTGAAGTGATTTAGCAATAGCAATAGCAATAGGTATGTATATTTAATACTGTTCCTAGTGGGTGATTTAAATAATATTCATCAGTAATTTTGACTATCTTCAATTTTTACCTTAAAAAGGGACTTGAGATCTTAAATTTGACTACAATTCAATATACAATATCATCTTTAGGAAAAAAAGGTGACTTTTGAATTAAGCCTGAGGGATTCATGAAATTTTGTTGGGTCAAAAAGGCAAAAGGCCAAATCAGGTTGATGAAGTACATTTTTACCAAACAAATATAAAAAGATTTATCTAGGAGCATAGGATTTCAAAGGTCAAACTATACAAAAATAAAGCTAGTAAATAATCACCATAATTTATTAATATTAGAGTTAGTAAGTGAATCAGATTACTATTCCTACTCAAACTATCCAAGAATGTGTATTTATCTAAAAATGTCAGTGTTCACACACTTGTACACTCACTGTCTATAATTCAGTTCAGTTCAGTCGCTCAGTCGTGTCCGACTCTGCAACCCCATCAATCGCAGCACGCCAGGCCTCCCTGTCCATCACCCACTCCCAGAGTTTACACAAACTCATGTCCATCGAGTCGGTGATGCCATCCAGCCATCTCATCCTCTGTCGTCCCCTTCTCCTCCTGTCCCCAATCCCTCCCAGCATCAGGGTCTTTTCCAATGAGTCAACTCTTCGCATGAGGTGGCCAAAGTATTGGAGTTTCAGCTTCAGCATCAGTCCTTCCAATGAACACCCAGGACCGATCTCCTTTTGGATGGACTGGTTGGATCTCCTTGCAGTCCAAGGGACTCTCAAGAGTCTTCTCCAGCACCACAGTTCAAAAGCATCAATTCTTTGGTGCTCAGCTTTCTTCACAGTCCAACTCTCACATCCATACATAACCACTAGAAAAACCATAGCCTTGACTAGACTGTCCTTTGTTGGCTAAGTAATGTCTCTGCTTTTCAATATGCTATCTAGGTTGGTCATAACTTTTCTTCCAAGGAGTAAGCATCTTTTAATTTCACAGCTGCAGTCACCATCTGCAGTGATTTTGGAGCCCCCCAAAAAAAGTCTGACACTGTTTCCACTGTTTCCCCTCTATTTCCCATGCCCATCACAAAAGTACAACTCAAATTAGAAACTTTATGTAAGCCACCCTTGAGTGCTAAGGACAGAGAAGACAAAATAAAGTGGCTGGTACATGTGAACTAGATCAGATACTTTCTTAGTGCCATCTCAGAACTTCTTAGCATGATCTCCCTGAAGCCATTGGACACTATGTCATTCCAGATACTGTGGCTATTGACTTTGCATTACCAGCATGACTGCATGTTGCTTACACCCACATGGCACATTCATCCTTCCTTCCCGATGCTTTCCTATTGCTTCTGAGACTTGAGATATCATGGGGCGCATTAGTAATGCTTGTATGCAACCTATGTGTGTTTGGTTTGGAGGAAGGTGTGTTAATAGCCCATGAAGCAAGCCTGTGAAATAGAAATAAAAATGGACATTGACAGATGTATTTTTCTGCTTTCTTTACCCTGAGGTAGATTAAGATGCAGTGATTCATGTCACGTGTTAAAAATGGCAAAGTTGTGCTTGATACAAAGTATAAGGAGACTGGCAATGTGCCTCCAGGTTTTGGCTCTTCCCCCCTTCCTCCCTGGGACTTCCTTGGAAGAGCACTTCCTAACATAGTATTGGAAGTATTATTAATATGAAACTGAAACTCCAGTTCTTTGGCCACCTCATGGAAGAGTTGACTCACTGGAAAAGACTCTGATGCTGGGAGGGATTGGGGGCAGGAGGAGAAGGGGATGACAGAGGATGAGATGGCTGGATGGCATCACTGACTCGATGGACGTGAGTCTCAGTGAACTCCGGGAGTTGGTGATGGACAGGGAGGCCTGGCATGCTGTGATTCATGGGGTCACAAAGAGCCGGACACGACTGAGTGACTGATCTGATCTGATCTGATAGTACTTAAGTATTGCACATAAGTTTTTGTGTGATTCTATGACTTAAAAGGTAAGAGAATAACCTATTACAAAAAATTCTTACATAGGCCTTGTAGGTTATGGGTCCTTCCTAATTAAATAGTAAAGGTTTTGGAAAACCAATAATAAATGCTTCTTCAAATCTATTTGTATTAAGTTTTTTTTAATTTTTTTTTAAATTTTATTTTATTTTTAAACTTTACAATATTGTATTAATTTTGCCAAATATCTAAATGAATCTGCCACAGGTATACCTGTGTTCCCCATCCTGAACCCTCCTCCCTCCTCCCTCCCCATACCCTCCCTCTGGGTCGTCCCAGTGCACCAGCCCCAAGCATCCAGTATCGTGCATCCAACCTGGACTGGTGACTCGTTTCATACATGATATTATACATGTTTCAATGCCATTCTCCCAAATCTCCCCACCCTCTCCCTCTCCCACAGAGTCCATAAGACTGATCTATACATCAGTGTCTCTATTTCTGTCTCGTACACAGGGTTATTGTTACCATCTTTCTAAATTCCATATATATGCGTTAGTATACTGTATTAAGTTTTAAGGGGTAAACTTTAAGCAGACATTGACCTTCTATCTCTTAAAAAAGAAAAAGAAAAAGAAAAAAGCAGATACAAAAGCAAAATTCCTGGTCCTAATCACAATGATGTATAGTAAGCCCTGTCTCTGAATTCGTGGTCTTATATCTGGAGCACAGTCCTCTGGTCACTGAGAAGTATGGGATGTCAATACTTTCTCTTTGTACTTCTATACAATGCATAAGGATAAGTGTTATCTCAAAGAACACCCCCAAGTGTTTTTCTATTCAAATTTCATATTTCTCATGCCCTTCCAATTCAATTTCTCTTGGGAATTCAATACTTTGAAGTGTGTCCCCTCTTATTAAAACTCTCAATTTTTGATTTTTGTATATTTCTGAATAGGCAGAGGAG
>NW_011494772.1:5410625-5434439 GCF_000754665.1 Bison bison bison | reverse complement strand
TCAGTCCATAGGGTTGCAAAGAGTCGGACATGACTGAAGCGACTTAGCATGCACACATGAATAGTCAGCTTGGCGTTTCTATTTCCTTTTGTCTCCTAACTTGGATATATTTAAATACTTAGTTATTCAGTTTCTTCTTCCTACACTGATTTCCATTTAAAAGCCCAGCCAATCATGTGGCTCTAATATCTACAACTTTTAGCCTGAAGGTTGTAATACACTCTCAATAGTCATGTATTACCAATTGCTTGTACAACTTAGACATTTCACGCTTTGATATTCCTCTGAATTTACAAGCCCATTATAATTTTTATTTTATATAACCCAAGTTTTATTTAGCTCCCAAATGTAGTATCTTTGTTATTACTATTCTCTGTATTTTTTATGAAAGGCACACTGTGCTGTTTCTGGTTACTCAGTTCCTTTCCGGTTCTATTCAATCCAATTCTCAACATTTCTTTTAGACATACACTTTCTTTTCCATGATCACTTAAATGACTCTAGTCCAGAACATCATTACATCACTGCTGACTGTGAGAATATATTTCTAAACCCTGTGCCATCTAATCAGTTCATCATTCTATGGTTCAACTGAAATGTGGAGTTTATCATTCTGTTCAAGAGATAATAGTTCTCGGGTAGCATCCATTTTTTTTTTAACCTAACTTTCAAAAATATAATTAATGCATTTAAATGAACTTTTAAATATTCATATATCTATTTGTTCAATATGCATGTGACAAATCAAGTGCTTGTAGCTAGTACATTCCTTTTCCCATGGAGACTCTTATAATCTCACAAGTGGAAAGGGATATTAAAAATATAATTGCACTAGAGTATATTAAAAGCTGTCCACTTTAGATGGAGGGCTTCCCTGGTGGCTCAGTGGTTAAAAATCTGTCTGTGAATGCAGGAGATGCAGGTTCGATCTCTGGGTTGAGTAGATCCCCTGTAGAAGGAAATGGCAACCCACTCTAGTATTTTTGCTCGAGAAATCCTGTAGACAGAGGAGACTAGCAGGCTACAGTCCATGGGATCACAAAAGTGTCAGATATGACTTGGTGACTAAACAACAAACAACCTTAGGTGGCAGCTGTTTAAGGTTTAAGACAGAAGAGAGTTAGAGAATTAAGACACTGTCTTAAGGAAAGCTTCACTTCACCAAAATTAAAAGGTGAATAGAAATTAGCAAGTATAAGAGAAGTGAAGAACTGGGGAGTGATACTAACAAAATGTGTAGAAGCCAGGAGAGAGCAGGTGAACTCATAAAACTGAAACATAATATGGACAAACCATAAAGTGATAGGTGAGGATATGGTGGAAGGTGAGGCTAGAGAAGAAGTAAAGCACTGGGCCTGGTTTTTCTGATGTGGTGGCCCCCAACCACATGTAGCTACTTAGATGTAGACTAATAAAATATTTCATTCTTCAGTCACACTTAAGAAGCACTCAACGTGTGACCAGTAGCCACCATATTGAACAGAGCAGAAATATCATAGGAAGTTTTACTGGGTAATGTTAGACTGGATCTTGGAAAGGTGTATTAAGGTTTTCTCAAGGAGCAACTATCTGTAATGGCTGACAGGTTTTAAGCAGTAGAGCTTTTAAAATTATCTATTTAAGGAGAAAGAGATGACATTTTATTTTCTTTAATGTCCACTTATTGAGTACTAGTGAGGTTGTTCTGCCTTTGCTTCAGGGAGCAATTTTTTTTAAAGATTTTGATGTAGTAAGAAAAGTACTGGACTATGTTTCAGTCTAAATATTAACCATGTGATTCTAGGGAATCACCTGGCTTCATAGCTCCTCTTTTTTTTTTTTTTTCCCCATTTCTGTTCAGAGAAATGAATATCATATAATATTTCTTATAAGTGGAATCTAAAAAATATGTTACAAATGAGCTTATTATAAAACAGAAATGGAGTCACAAATGTAGAAAAGAAACTTATGGTTACCAAGGGGAAGTGAGGCGATGCAGAAGGGATGAAGTGGGAGATTAGGACTGACATATTCACGCTACTGGGCTTCCCTGTTGGCTCAATGGTAAAGAATCCGCCTATAATGAAGGAGTCACAGGAGATGCCAGATTGATCTCTGGGCCAGGAAGATCCCCTGGATGCAACCCACTCCAGTATTCTTGCCTGGAGAGTCCCACAGACAGAGAAACTTGGCAAGCTACAGTCCATATGATCACAAAGAGTCAGACCTAAGTAAGTGACTTAGCAAGCACATGGGCATACACACTACTATATATATAAAATAGATAACTAATAAGAACCTACTGTATAGCAGAGGGAACTCTACTCAGTCTTCTGTAATAATCTATAAGGGAATAGAATCTAAAAAAAAGAATGGATATATATATCAGGTCAGTTCAGTCACTCAGTCTTGTCCAACACTTTGTGACCACATGGACTGCATCGCACCAGGCTTCCCTGTCCATCACCAACTCCCAGAGCTTGCTCAAATTCATGCCATCGAGTTGGTGATGCCCTCAAACCATCTTGTCTTCTGCCGTCCGCTTCTCCTCCCGCCTTCAATCTTCCCCAGTATCAGGGGCTTTTCCAGTGAGTCAGTTATTCATATCAGGTGGCCAAAGTATGAGAGTTTCAGCTTCAGCATCAGTCCTTCCAATGAATACTCAGGACTGATTTCCTTGAGGACAGACTGGTTGGATCTCCTTGCAGTCCAAGGGACTCTCAAGGGTCTTCTCCAACACCACAGTTCAAAAGCATCAATTCTTCAGTGCTCAGATTTCTTTATGATCCAACTCTCACATCCATACATGACTACTAGAAAAACCATAGCTTTGAATAAACAGACTTTCATCAGCAAAGTAATGTCTCTGCTTTTTAATATGCTGTCTAGGCTTGTCATAGCTTTTATTCCAAGGAGTAAGCATCTTTTAATTTCATGGCTGCAGTTACCATCTATAGTGGTTTGGAAGCCCAAGAAAATAAAGCCTGTCATTGTTTCCATTGCTTCCCCATCTATTTGTCATGAAGTGATGGGACCAGATGCCATGATCTTAGTTTTTTAAATGTTGAGCTTTAAGCCAGCTTTTCACTCTCCTCTTTCACTTTCATCAGGAGGCTCTTTAGTTCCTCTTCACTTTCTGCCACAAGGGTGGTGTCATCTGCATATCTGAGGTTATGGATATTTCTCCCCCGGCAATCTTGATTCCAGCTTGTGCTTCTTCCAGCCCAGCGTTTCTCATGATATACTCTGCATTTAAGTTAAATAAACAGGGTGACAATATACAACGTTGACATATTCCTTTCCCAATTTGCAACCAGTCCTTTGTTCCATGTCTGGTTCTAACTGTTGCTTCTTGACCTGCATACTGATTTCTCAGGAAGCAGGTAAGAAGCTCTGGTATTCCCATCTCTTGAAGAATTTTCCACTGTTTGTGGTGATGCACATAGTCAAAGGCTTATATGTATACATATAAAGATATATATACATATATATTTATATAATAAATATATTTTGTTTATTATATTAATACATTATATATTTATTATATCATATATCATATATTATATAATATAATATTAAATATTATATAAATATATATGTATATCATATAGTCAAAGGATATATGTATACATATACATATAACTGATTCACTTTGCTATACACATGAAATTAACATAACATTGTAATTCAACTCTACAGTGATAAAAATTAATAGTAAAAAAATAAATAGTAAATAAAGGCATTAAACTGCCATGCCCTCTTGTTCTTACCTTTAGGTAATAATTTAAAAGAAATTCTTAAAATGAATTTTTAAATAGGTCAGAACATTTTTTCAAAGCAGCCTCAACTGAGCCCTAAGGTGCAATTGAGGTGTGTCAGGAGAAGCAGATTGGCACGTGGTGGTGGGATAATCTTCACCCTCTGCCTTCTCCACCCATCTCCATACTTCAGTTAAAGAAGTTTGGGTTATTGCATTGAGATTTCTATTACTGCTGTATTAAAAACTGTTCTGCCATTAAAACCAATGAACCCAGTTCTTTCCAAAATCTTTTCTGAGATACTGTGGTTGAAGAAAACCTGGATTTCAGCTCCAATATTCCCCTGCAGTCAAATTATGGATAAACTAAAGTGCATGCTTTCTATCTGATGCATTTATTTGTCATATCTCAGGAAGCCATATTAGCCATATAATCTCAGGCTGAGAGTCTCATCATATTCTCATTCTATCACCGTCTGCATAAGATGCAACTAGTAAGTAGTTTGAGGGATAAAGTATATTACCTTTGGGTTAGATCAAATCCTGAGTTTTGGAAGAATTAACAAACAACTATATCTAAATCCTGTATGCTGCTGCTGCTGCTGCTGCTGCTGCTAAGTCGCTTCAGTCGTGTCCGACTCTGTGCGACCCCATAGATGGCAGCCCACCAGGTTCCCCCATCCCTGGGATTCTCCAGGCAAGAACACTGGAGTGGGTTGCCATTTCCTTCTCCAATGCCTGAAAGTGAAAAGTGAAAGTGAAGTCGCTCAGTAAAACCTGTAACTATATATTTATATTCATCTGACACTAGGAAATTCAAAATACTTTGGTGATTTTACCAACATTCAAATCAAAGTAGTATAATTACTAGATAGTAAAATCCCAAACAGAAGCTTTTTTTAGGTAAATCTAGTTAAGTAGTTGGAGAAGGCAATGGCACCCCACTCCAGTACTCTTGCCTGGAAAATCCCATGGATGAAGGAGCCTTGTGGGCTGCAATCCATGGGGTCGCTAGGAGTTGGACACGACTGAGCAACTTCACTTTGACTTTTCACTTTCATGCATTGAAGAAGGAAATGGCAACCCACTCCAGTATTCTTGCCTGGAGAATCCCAGGGACGGGGGAGACTGATGGGCTGCCGTCTATGGGGTCACACAGAGTCAGACACGACTGAAGTGACTTAGCAGCAGCAGTTAAGTAGTATTATGGTGAACATCAGCATAACCAGAGGTAATACTTATTTTCTAACATGCTAATCAGAAATGGGTATGAAAATGCAATTAAAATAAACATGAATATAAATTAGATAAACTTTATATCAATTTCAAACAAACTAAAGGAGAGGGCAATGGCAACCCACTCCAGTACTCTTGCCTGGAAAATCCCATGGACGGAGGAGCCTGGTAGGCTGCAGTCAGTGGGGTCAAAAAGAGTTGGACACGACTGAGCGACTTCACTTTCACTTTTCACTTTCATGCATTGGAGAAGGAAATGGCAACCCACTCCAGTGTTCTTGCCTGGAGAGTCCCAGGGATGCGGCAGCCTGGTGGGCTGCCGTCTATGGGGTTGCACAGAGTCGGACACGACTGAAGCAACTTAGCACCAGCAGCAGCAGCAAACTAAAACTTATACAGCATCAGGATTATAACTGAAGCAATATATGGAAATAATTGTGTTATCCAGGTTTTGTTTACCATATGACACGGCAGTTTTACAGTTTATAAATCACCACCTACACATCATTCTAAGAAAATGCCTTTGATTATCTCATGCAACTTGAGGACTTTGGCTCCAGGTTTTAATCAGTGCCAGCAAGAGTTAAGAAAACTGATTTATTGGCTCATTTTCTGCTGTGACTGTTCACATTTGTGTAATGTTTAAACTCCTCTAATCTCTGCAAAGCCTCTGTAGTTCAGACTTCCTCCAGAAAATATTATCTGTTGAGGACTAATAACCTTTAACGTAAAAGCCAATTTTTCCTGGATCTTGTAATCCCCTCAAAAGTTGGCAGATTGTTTGGTCAGAACTTTGACAAAGTTCTTCATCATTTTTATTCACTCTTCACACTGTTTATACACCACAGAGGCTCCTCTGTTGGATCCAGGCATACACAACTTCCTATGAACTTCTCCAAATCCTAGCTGTGCCCCCAAGGTTTGACTGATGATAGGTGTTGAGAATCTGATTCATATTTATAGTAAGAGAAGCCTTTACTTACTGAGCCAAATAGCTGACTGAGATTGGACGGACTCACTTGCTCAGTGTACCACTGAGGCTGGTTTTTTCAATCTTGGTATTTGATCTCAAAGGAACCCATAGGAAAGAGATTTGAAATATAGGTCTTTTTTTTTTTTTTTAGATTTGTAGCTTGTTACCGGAGAAGGCAATGGCAACCCACTGCCGTACTCTTGCCTGGAAAATTCCATGGACAGAGGAGCCTGGAGGGCTATGGAGGGCTACTGTCCAGGGGGTCACAAAGAATTGGACACAACTGAGTGTACATACACACACACACACACACACACACAAAAGGAAAAGAATTTTTAAAAGAAATGGGAAAGAGGGTGATCAGAGTGAAGGTTTAGGATTTTGTTTTGTTCTGTTTTTCAATTTTAGATAGGATAGTCAGGGAGTTTGCCCAAAGGATGACATTTGAAGAAAGAGACAAAGGAGGTGAGGGAGCAAACTTAGGGCAGACTGCTCCGAACAGAGGGAATGACAAATTCCAGGTGCCTGAGAAAGAAGTGGAAGTGGAGTAGGAGGAGAGAAGTAACAAGGAACTGAACAAAAAAAAGGGGAGGGGCATTTAGGCCACTGTAAGGGCTTTGCTTTTACTCTGCCGATATTAGGAAGTCATTTAAGGATTCAGAGCCAAAAATAGCATCATCTGAATTATTGTTTAACAGTATCACTCTGCATTGGGTACAGACTAGAGAGAACCGAGGGACAAAATAGACAGACAAGTTAGGAAGATACGTAAGAATCCATGAGAAAAACCATGGTGGGTTACTGTACCAAGAAATGTATACACAGCTTTATTCTAACTACAGTCCAACAAAGATAGATACTATTGTCAACCTTTTTTGTTAAGTATATCGAGGCTCAGAAGATTGAAATCAACAAATGTGCTAAGTATATTGTACAATCAGGATTTGAAGCCAGTTTTATTCTGTTTCCAGAGCCTATATGACTTATCACTACAATTTACTGCCTAACATCATGTGAAAACCACTACTAGATTAAGTTGTTTTAAGGTGGGAATAACAATGGGTGTTTTGCTCCCACCTCAAGTGTGTCTTCGGAGAAGGCAATGGCACCCCACTCCAGTACTCTTGCCTGGAAAATCCCATAGACAGAGGGGCCTGGTAGGCTGCAGTCCATGGGGTCGCTAAGAGTGGGACAGGACTGAGCGACTTCACTTTCACTTTCCACTTTCATGCATTGGAAAAGGAAATGGCACCCCACTCCAGTGTTCTTGCCTGGAGAATCCCAGGGACGGGGGAGCCTGGTGGGCTGCAGTCCATGGGGTCGTACAGAGTCAGACACAACTGAAGCAACTTAGCAGCAGCAGCCTTTCCCAAGGTTTAATAAGGCTTGAAAATATGTTAGGATGTTATTTCTAGTTATTTCATATTTATTTTTGTTGCTATAGTGAGCTAAATATTTTTCTATCATATTTTATGTTATTTTCATGGGGTCAGTAGCTCAGTTGGTAAAGAATCTGCCTGAAATGCAGGAGACCTGGGTTCAATCCCTGGGTCAGGATGATTCCCTGGAGAGGGAAATGGCAACCCACTCAATATTCTTGCCTGGAAAATCCTATGGATAGAGGAGCCTGGAGGGCTATATAGTCCATGGGGTCGCAAGAGTCAGACACAACTCAAGCAACTATACCACCAACAGTACTTTTTCTATATTGTCTCTATAACTCTGCTGCTTACTGGGTGTTCCAGTTTCCATGAAATATTTTTGTTGACTATTTTGTGTTATCTAAGCAGATACAATGGCAATGACACAATGACAATGTTGTGTCTTTCTTTTTACCACATGCCATCCTTATTTATTCCTTGCTTGTGCACTGGTAAGTCAGTGACAATAACATCCTTATCTCATTGCTCACTTTAGTGGTGTATTCGTAGTACTTTACTATTAAGTATGATGTTTGTTGAAGGTTTCTGGTGGATACTGTTTATCAAGTCAGGGCAACCCTTTTCCATACTTGCTAAGCAATTCTGAACGTGTTTTGAATGCCATCAAATGCTTTTCTGGCATCAAAGTCTCAAAGTTTACTTTTTCACTTTTTACTTAATGTGGCTGATGAAATTTATATAATTCCAAATATTTACCCAACTTTGTGTTTCTCATTATATATATATATACACACACACACACATATATATTTACTATTTCTGAATTTTCTTTGCATTGCTTTGCTTAGAATTTTATACCTATCATAATTCACACAAGTAATCTTCCCATAATATTGAACATTAGATTTCTTTTGTGCTAGTATTTCCTGAGTTTGTTGTTAAGGATATGCTACTTTGTAGAAGTAAGTTGAGATTTCTGTATTTTTCTATGTCTTGAATCAGTTGAAATAACTTAGGAATCATTAGTTTTGATTTTTAATGAAAGTCAGTATAAAACCATTAGAATTTAATATCTTTTAGGAGTGAATATCTGACTACTTCTTAGTGTTTTCTATGATTGTAGATCTGTTGGATCTTTCGCCTCCTCGTGAGTTGATATGGATATTAAAATGTGGGAATGACAGGAGTCGTGTTGGAGTGGGGGAGAGTGTTCGAGTAAACTCTAGTTGATAGTTTCAAGACAGAGAAAGTACCCAGGATGACCAAAACAGCTGTTGGTAGATGGCTGGGTTTAATGGTATAAACTTCATAAAACTAAACAAAATTGGGGAGAGAAGAGGAGAAATAATTGTCCAGATGTCACTGAGGAATAAGGAAGGAAGAAGCATCTAAAGCACATTGAGCTCAGTGAAAAAGTTTGTGGGAGGTAAAGTTTCCTCCACTTAATAGGGTATCAGCAGAAGCAGTATTCTCACCAGAAATAGCTATTTTAGTTCTGTAACATTCAGAGAAGAAGGTGATAATTCTGAAGGTGATTGGTGATGGGGGCACATGAGTTTCAGAGCATGCTTTAGAAGTGTCTGTGGGTCCAGAGAGGTGAAGGACTGGATGAATTCAGAGACTGTGTGCAAGACTGAAAGTCTCTGTATTGAAAGATGCCCTGGGAGCAGAGTTTCTGGTGACATTGATGGGATATGATCTGATAGATTTTTAGGAAGAGTGTGAGTGTGATAATGAAGCTGTAAGTATTGGCATTTTATGGAGAGCTGGGAAATGTTTTGCAGGAGCCTGCAGAATTCTGCATCAGTCTCTGGTTCAGTACCCCAGTCCCTGTGTGGAGACCATGAAAGGAGGAATAGCAACAGTACACAAAGATCCGGGGTCCTGGGCAACCTCACCAAGAGCATTTCTGGCTGTTCTAAATCTCTGTGGTCATGACTTTCTGCAAACTCGATGCACCTACCTCTGAAAAGTTCTGGTTTCTGGACTATGATGCCAGTCATTATGACCTTTTGACCCTTCTCATATAGTCATCACCATAATCTCAAATCATGCATTCTACTCTTAGCTGTCATTTTCTATCTGTCCTCTTTACTCCATCTAGTGCTCAGATGCCAACAAAAATTCCAAGTCTTTCAGACTGTCAATTCATTGTCTGACACTCCATAATGCCTTCAATTCTGTCCTTACTTGACTGAAATTTTCTGCTCTAACACAATAATTAATTTCTCAGATACATCCTCTTCTGTTTTGCCATGTTTCCCTTCATCTGCCCTACTCATCTGGCAGAAACACAACTCATGCTAAATTCCTCTCTTACTTTTCACTTGTATAGCTGTAGAGAAACACATAATCAGACTGGCTTTACTCATTTTAGGTTCATGACCAATGACCTTCAATGGAGCCAGAAACTCCTCTTTCATTTCTCGAGTCAATTCATTTTCTGTCTTTATGATATGAATATTTCAAGCCTTTCCGACTCTCCTCAAACTCACATGACATCCTCTTCCCTCCTTTGCAAAGCCGGTTAATTCATTTTGCTTATATATTGAGGAAATTAAATATAAACAGTTAAAAATAATTTCCAACAGCTCTTCAACCTACATTCTTCTTTACTTGTACACTGCTGACCAACCTCCTGCCTCAGAAGGTAACTATTCTGGGTTCTGCCTAAACCAGCTCCTCCAATTGAAACACTAGATGCTATGCCATCCCTAGATATATCTGACAGTTTTATTAATAAGTAAAATTAAATTTGTGGCTGCCTTTTTAAAAATACACACTGTATTTTCAGTTATTTTTGCAATGTAATTATTGTCACTTCACAGTATGACCAGATGCTTGCATGTATGAATTCGTTTAATTCATTTCTCCATCATTAGAGAGGAGCAGGATGATCAGCGTAACCTTGAAGATCAGTCAGTTCAGTCACTCAGTCATGTGCTATTTGTGACCCCAATGGACTGCAGCACGCCAGGCTTCCCTGTCCATCACCAACTCCCGGAGCTTATTCAGACTCATGTCCGTCGAATCAGTGATGCCATCCAACCAGCTCACCCTCTGTCATCCCCTTCTTTTCCCGCCTTCAGTCTTTCCCATCATCAGGGTCTTTTCCAGTGAGTCAGTTCTTCGCTTCAGTATCAGTCCTTCCAGTGAATATTCAGGACTGATTTCCTTTAGCATAGTACTGGTTGGGTCCCCTTGCAGTCCAAGGAACTCTCAAGTGTCTTCTCCAACACCGCGGTTCAAATGTGTCAATTCTTCGGTGCTCAACTTTCTTTATAGTCCAACTCTAACATCTATACATGACTACTAGAAAAACCATAGCTTTGACTAGATGTACCTTTGTTGGCAAAGTAATGTCTCTGCTTTTTAATATACTGTCTAAGTTGGTCATAACTTTTCTTCCAAGGAGAAAATGTCTTTTAATTTCATGGCTGCAGTCACCATGTGCAGTGGTTTTGGAGCCCAAAAAATAGTCTCTCACTGTTTCCATTGTTTCCCTATCTATTTACCATGAAGTGATGGGACCAGATGCCATGATCTTACTTTTCTGAATGTTGAATTTTAATTAAACTTTTTCACTCTCCTCTTTCACTTTCATCAAGAGGCTCTTTAGTTCTTCCTCACTTTCTGCCATAAGCGTGGTGTCATCTGCATATCTGAAGTTATTAATATTTCTCGTAGAAATCTTGACTCCAGCTTGTGCTTCATCCAGCTCAGCATTTCGTATGATATACTCTGAATATAAATTAAATAAGCAGGGTGACAATATATGCCTTGAAGTTCTCCTCTCCTGGTTTGGAATCAGTCTGTTTTTCCATGTCCAGTTCTAACTTGCTTCTTGACCTGCATACAGATTTCTCAGGAGACAGGTAAGATGGTCTGGAATTCCCATCTCTTTAAGAATTTTCCACAGTTTGTTGTGATGCACACAGTCAAAGGGATGAAGTAGATGTTAGTCTACTTCAATGTTCAATAAAGACATCGCATCTAGTGTTTCAGTTGGAGAAGATGATTTAGCAGAACCCAGAGTAGTCAAGCAAGAGTTGATGTCTTTCTGGAACTCTCTTGCTTTTTCAATGATCCAACGAATATCGGCAATTTGATCTCTGGTTCCTCTGCCTTTTTTAAGTCCACCCTGAACATCTGGAGGTTCATGGTTCACATACTACTGAAGCCTGACTTAGAGAATTTTGAGCATTACTTTGCTAGTGTGTGAGATGAGTGCAATTGTGCAGTAGTTTGAACATTCTTTGTCATTGCCTTTCTTTGGGATTGAAATGAAAATTGATCTTTTCCAGTCTTGTGGTCACTGCTGAGTTTTCCAAATTTGCTGGCATAGTGAATGCAGTACTTTCACAGCATCATCTTTTAGGATTTGAACTAGCTCAACTGGAATTTCGTCATCTCCACTAGCCTTGTTCGTAGTAATGCTTCCTAAGGCCCGCTTGACTTCACATTCCAGGATGTCTGGCTCCAGGTGAGTGATCACACCATCATGGTTAATTTTTGTATAGTTCTGTGTATTCTTGCCACCTCTTTTTGAAGAAAGTAGGGAAAACCACTAGACCATTCAGGTATGACCTAAATCAAATTCCTTACGATTATACACTGGATGTGACAAATAGATTCAAGGGATTGGATCTGATAGACTGAGTGCCTGAAGAACTATGGACAAAGGCTCATGATATTGTACAAGAAGCAGTGATCAAGACCATCCCCAAGAAAAAAGAAATGCAAAAAGGCAAAATGGTTGTCTGAGGAGACCTTACAAATAGCTGTGAAAAGAAGAGAATTGAAAGGCAAAGGAGAAAATAAAATATATACCAAAGAATATATGAATGCAGAGTTCCAAAGAATAGCAAAGAGAGATAAGAAAGCCTTCCTCAGTGATCAATGCAAAGAAATAGAGAAAAATTATAGAATGGGAAAGCCTAGAGATCTCTTCACAAGATAAGATGGGCACAATAAAGGACAGAAACCTTGAAGATAGAAAAGAAGAAATCCTTCAAAATCCTAATAACATCTAACTGAATATACCAGACTGACCATTTCAGTTATTTTGTTTTTATAAGCAAAAATTAAGTAATTATCCCAGTATATGAACTTGCAAGTTTATAAAAGTCTCTTTCTAACTGATATGAAAAAGTTCAATTTTTCAATTTAGGTATTAGTAAAAAATTCCTGTGAGCAGTGCTTTTCCTTTTAATGGTGTTACTATACTTTGATACTTAGGTATGACTGTCCATTATCTTTCAGGAAAAAAAACCTATTTTCCTCTTTCGCTAAAATTATTACCATTACTTGCATGACAACTTGTTAACTCAATGCATTTCAGATTCCATTAGGCTTTTGGTATAAAAATACGGTCTTGACATGTTTTGGTATTTCAAAATTTCATCTCTGTGGATCAAAAATGTGATAACTGAATTACTTAGCAAATTGATATTGCTGTAGACCAGGCTGCTGTCTTCTTAAACTGATAACTGTCTGTTTGAATTATAGATGCCTGTGTATCTTACTATCTTGGATGGGTATGTCAAAATATACAAGAATGTTATTGTTCTGATTTTTTTTTTGTAGGTAATGTTATCTCCAGCTATATTATATAATTTTATTTCAATTAAAAAATGATGGCACCGTGTCTTTAAACAACAGATCTATTTAATACATTTGGAATGTCATTGGCCACGCTGTCTTATGGAAGAGACCTCTTAGAATGAAATATTTTATGATTTGTGCTGAAGTAGTTATAGTAAAATTATCATAGCTAGCTCACATTTGAATAGTTTTAGCCCTTCTGAATTGCAAACTAACTAACATGTTCTAGTCAACTTTAATCTTGCTCACAGACTGAAAACTTATTTTCTCAATACTTCAGAGTCAAAGTTTCTGGAGAAAAGATGCTCATCTAACTCTAGTCACTTCATTTTTTTTTTTTTCCTGAATCATTTGACAGGGTTGACTTAATCCAACTGAATTAACTCAGAGAAACCTAATTCTTTCAGTTCAACCAAAGCGGAATTGCATTTGTGTGGAAGAATCAGGGTAGTTTTCTTTTATGTAATTTAGTTTTGGTTTTTGTCCTTTTAGAATAATATTTAAAAATATTATGTTCATTCTTCTCATAATGAGCGTTAGTAAAAATTAAAACTCTAAAAGCAAAAAAAAAAAAAAAATAGACTTTTAGCTCCACGTTGAAGTATTCCTGCCATGGAAAACTATTTTTTATCATTCGTTCTTTTTTTCTATTTCCCATACATCATTGTCGTTTTGATGTTTCTTCTCTTTCGTCTATTCTCTTCTTGAAGTATTTTAATGAGCAATTAAATTTAAATTTTCTAAACATAAAAATAAATTCATTAAGCAAATCTCTCAAGTAAAATAATATGTGTTATTGGTAGTATGAAAAACATCCAGTTTATATTTTTCCCTAATCAAAATGCACTGTACCCACATCATTATAGTGAAAGTGAAAGTCGCTTAGTCATGTCTGACTCTTTGTGACCCCATACAGTCCACAGAATTCTCCAGGCCAGAATATTGAAATGGGTAGCCTTTCCCTTCTCCAGGGGATTTTCCCAACCCAGGGATCAAACCCAGGTGTCCCACATTGCAGGCAGGTTCTTTACCAGCTGAGCCACAAGGGAAGCCCAAGAATTCTGGAGTGGGCAGCCTATCCCTTCTCCAGCATATCTTCCCAACCCAGCAATCGAACCAGTGTCTCCTACATTACAGGCAGATTCTTTACCAACTAACCTATCAGGGAAGCCCAACATCATTATAAATATTCAACCAATTTGAAATTTGTGATAGTTCATAGTGTACAGAAGGGTATGTTTGGTGCCAAAAGCATATATTTATTGCCTTTATAGTTATTCAAATTAAGTTACAATGTTTTCCTTATTCATTAATTTTATAGAGCATACATTTTTATGGCAGAGTGCTATATAATTTCTTTAGTGATTATAAGATGTATCTAATTAGGACCAACTGTATGTGTAAATGGCCTTTGCTTGTGGCTCAGATGGTAAAGAATCTGCTGCAGTGCAGGAAACTCAGGTCCAATCCCTGGGTCAGGAAGATCCCCTGGAGAAGGGCAGGCTACTCACTCCAGTATTCTTGGCTGGAGAATTCCATGGACAGAGGAGCCTGGCAGGCTGCAATCCATGGGATCACAGAGTTGGACATGACTGAGCAACTAACACTTTCACTTTTTTTTCCCCGTATGTTTATATATAATGAATATAATGATAATGGCAAAAAAAAAAAAAAACACTTTGAGAACAATGGTAGGAATCTTCAGAAAAGGAAAAATCACTTTCCTTTGGGTTCTTAAAAACTCAAGTTCTTGGGAGTCTGCAATATTAAGCTTGAAATAGCTAAAATAGCTTCAGAAAATAGTTAACATCATAGAGCACTTGAGATTAGGTTTTACATTCCTGCTCAAGAAGAGGTTTCATTTATTCAAGTTTCATTGTTTTAAGTGTATTTTATTTCATGATTTGGAATAAGATGTTATTAAGTAACTACATTTGGGTAGCTCAAATTCTCCCTAGACATTTGGCAAAATTGCACTTCTAGCTCGCTTGACATATTGCACTTGGGAACCAAAAGAATCTATCCTTTTCCTCCTGGGACATCTTGACTTGCCTTATAATCCATCATAACCGTATAGGGAGACCTCACCTCTAGTTGGAATCCTGTACTTGACCCACCCCCGGGAGGCCAGTACTTTAATTGCAATGTCGCTGCCAGTTTAGTATATTTAACGAATGGACTGTTGCCTCTATCTCTAGAAGAAAGGTCCATTCCTAACCTTTCACCCACTTCAAACCTATTAGTTTCTACTGTAAACATTATTTATGCTGTCAATTTCTGAGAGTAAGACATCAATATTTCTCCTTTGAGAATTCTGTTATATCATTTAATATTGTCTATCTTTAAAGGTAAAACAAAAATAAATAAACTACTGTATCTAACAACAAAACTGAACAAAATGATCTTTCCAATCAAAATGGTAAAAGAAGTTTCAACCTTAAACTTTTCTAGGACTTGAACCCAATGATTTTGTTGATAAATATTTGAGAATAATCAGGATTTTTTTTTAACTTTTAGGGAAAACGTGGATATTTCTTAAGCTTTAAATTTTGAAATATGCAAATGTCAGATCTTGACCTCTTTCTGTAAGTCACTATATTATTGATGAGTGAGGTAAGAGTGCTAAAGAGTGCTAAATTACCCTTAAGTCTCAGTCCAGTGTGGATGGCTGTCACTATGATATGTGAAAAGTAAGCATTCTACCCCTAGAGTCCTTTCAGGTCTTTTAGTTATAGATGGGTCTAAAAACATGATGGACAAAGTGTCCAAAATCCAAGAACCTAGTTTGATTATGATATATGAACCATATGCAAAGCAATTTTCATTTTCACTTCATATTTATGATGGATCTATCAGTAGTTGGAATAGGACTGAAATTTAGATACACATTACAAATGCTAATTTTATTCTTGTGTAACTGCATAACAACATCAGGAAACAGCTGCCTTCACAAAAATGCTGGCTTTAACTTATACTAAAGAGAGTTTCAGCAATTTTGCAAAACTTTAGAACATCCCAGTGCATTTTCTGGATGATTTGCATGAGGCCTGGAAAATGTATCCATGAAAATGTCTAAGGCACAGGAGGCTCATCTTCTCAAAAGAGCAAAACAGAGGGTATGATACTGACATCAATACTAAGCACATAGAAAAAGCGTGCCCTGCTGCAGTTGCAGATGTCCATATAAAGTGCAGACACAGTAAGCCAACCTACATCTCTTGATGCTGTAGAGAATCACAGTACTAGTTAGAGAGTCCTGAAGATCAAATGGACCCTATCAATGTGGATGTGCAGATTTCCCTTTGTGAAGGCATGTCCTAGTGACCTCATTAAAATAATTGTTCAAGGACAAAGTAGCCTCCATTTTTTTCAAGAGCTGGCTTTGAAATATAGAGTTTATATATTGCTGAATAAATTAATAGGTATTAACATGGAAGCTCTCTCTTCAGTTGGATGTCCAATAGAGGAATCCAATCTTGGCAATGTGCTTGTGTGCTCAGTCGTGACTGACTCTGTGCAATCCCATGTACTGCGGCCTGTCAGATTCCTCTGTCTATGGAATTTTCCAGGCTGGAATACTGCAGTGAATTGCCTTTTCCTCCTCCAAGGGATCTTCCCAACACAGGGATCAAACCCACATCTACTGTATCTCCTGAATTGGCAAGCAGATTCTTTAACCGCTGAGCCTTCTGGGAAGCTCATATTGACAACATGTTTTTGTATCTACAGTTAATTGAATGATTGATGATAAACCGCAAGAAAGCTGCTGGCTCACCATTTATAAAAATGTTCAGTATACTTATTTATACTTTTGTAGTTATTGTACCCAGTTTTCAGAGTTGGGGTGTCACATCTGCATACTCTTGATGGTGTGAGAGCTTCCTTATCACTGAAGGGTCTGAGTAGAAATGTGGTCATTATTTCTCAAAAAGGATATGAAGGTTGGTTCTTTTCTTCCATGGAATTAGCAGCAAAATATACATATTGCTGAGTCTTTGATGTATTTAATTATATAATTTAAATTATTGTATCTAATGGGGAGAACATAGGATAAAAGACTCCTGTAAAATAAGCTTATATTCTGGCAATTACATATATATCCTATTATATAAGGGCATATTTTTTAAGTGTTCTTTTACAATTTGAACTGTCTTTATACTTTTAGTATATTTTAACATAATTAAACCATATAAATCATCTTGAAATGTAAAACAAATAACATACCTATAGATCTTATTCCAAAAATTCATGTAAAGTAAGTATTAAATTATAATTGTAAAGCAAATATACTTATGAACGTACATTGAATTTATAGGTAATACTGATGAAAATTTAATACACATTATGTCAAATTCATTTTATACATATATATAATTGCTATTTTATCAACACACATTGTACAATAATGGGCTAATGTCTTATAGTTGGTACTCATAATCTTGTTTTACCATTTTTTATTAATAAACATTGATAATTCCCAATTTAGGTTTAGACAAAAATATATATGCATGTCAACAGACCCTTTCCTCTGCCTTAAATTCAGTTTTAGGGGAAATTTACTTAGTTTTAATCACTTCAGTTATTCTCCCTACGTTTGTTTGAGTACAGCAAAGTTTCCTCCAGCAGTATGTATCATGGTGAAGAGAATCGTTACATTAACATAAACGTCTCTCTGTATCCAGGATCATCTCAAGGTCTTTAGTAATATAAATGTTTCTTAGAAATACATGTTCTACCATATACAGTATACAAAGGGAAGCTACAGTATTTCTAGTTGGCATTTATTACATTCCAATTACAGAGATAGGCATGGATTCCAAGCCAAGAACAGAGCCTGCTATCCATGTGTTTATCAGGAGAGAAGAATGGGTCATGTGATAACCATAAGAAGTGGAAGAAGGGTAATTGGACACCGACTGCATGTGTTTCCAAGATCACCAGTGACAGATGCAGGATATGCTCAACCATTCCTCTGCTTTCCTCAAAGAAAAATCTCTTTTTTATAGCCAATCTAGTGTAGCACCATTATTAAAGGCAGATTTTTTTTTCAAAGGGGGAGGGAAAAGTTTTGATAGAGCTCTTGATCTGGCATTTAAAGGTCTGTTTACAATTTTTTTTTCCTCAACTGTTATCTTTAAAAATAAAATAGGGTACTTAAAAAAGAAAAGACCTAACCTAGTTCCTAAGTAAAAATCATGCACATTCTTATATTTGGAGAAGTATATTAAGTGAAGGACTTTCTTGATCGCTCAAACGGTTAAGCATCTGTCTACAATGTGGGAGACCCGGGTTCGATCCCTGGGTCAGGAAGATCCCCTGGAGAAGGAAATGGCAATCCACTCCAGTACTATTGCCTGGAAAATCCCATGGACAGAGGAGCCTGGTAGGCTACAGTCCATGGGGTCACAAAGAGTCGGACACAACTGAGCGACTTTACTTTACTATTAAGTGAAGAAAATCTGTAGTATAATAACTACCATAAAAATGTATTTGGATTTAAATGCTTAACACCTAAAATCTGAAAATTAAATTATCCTGGATTTATGTTTTATTTCACGATCCGAGCTCCCAGTCTTTGGCTGACTGTATAAAGCTTCTCCATCATTGGCTCCAAAGAATATAATCAATCCACAGTCAGCTCCCAGTCTTTGGCTGACTGTATAAAGCTTCTCCATCATTGGCTCCAAAGAATATAATCAATCTGATTTTTGTATTGACCATCTAGTGATGTCCATGTGTAGAGTCATCATTTGTGTTCTTGAAAAAGGTGTTTGCTATGACCAGTGCGTTCTCTTGGCAAAACTTGGTTAGCCTTTGATCTGCTTCGTTTTGTACACCAACGCCAAATTTGCCTGTTACTCCAGGTGTCTCTTGATTTCCTACTTTTGCATTCCAGTCACATATAATGAATAGGACATCATTTTGGGGTGTTAGTTCTAGAAGGTCTTGTAGGTCTTCATGAAAGTGAAAGTGAAGTTGCTCAGTTGTGTCCAACTTTTTGTGACCCCGTGGACTGTAGCCTACCAGGCTCCTCTGTCCATGGGATTCTGCAAGAATACTGGAGTGGGTTGCCATTTCCTTCTCCAGGGGATCTTCCCGACCTAGGGATTGAAAACCCGGGTCTCCTGCATTACAGGCAGATGCTTTAACCTCTGAGCCACCATAGAACTGTTCAATTTCAGCTTCTTCAGCATTACTGGCCAGGGCATAGATTTTGGATTGCTATGTTATTGAATGGGTTACCTTGGAAACAGAGATCATTCTGTCATTTTTGAGATTGCATCCAAGTACTGCATTTCGGACTCTTTTGTTGACTATGAGGGCTACTCCATTTCTTCTAAGGAATTCTTGCCCATGTAGTAGACATAATGGTCATCTGAGTTAAATTCACCCATTCCAGTCCATTTTAGTTAGCTAATTCCTAAAATGTCAATGTTTAATCTTGCCGTCTCCTGTTTGACCACTTCCAATTTGCCTTGATTGATGGACCTAGCATTCCAGGTTCCTATGCAATATTCCTCTTTATAGCATCAGACTTTACTTCCATCACCAGTCACATCAACAACTGGGTGTTGTTTTTGCTTTGGCTCCCCCTCTTCTTTCATTCTGGAGTTATTTCTCCAGTGATCTCCAGTAACATATCGGGCACCTATGGACCTGGGGAGTTCATCTTTCAGTGTCCTATATTTTTGCCTTTTCATACTGTTCATGGGGTTCTCAAGGCAAAAGTACTGAAGTGGTTTGCCATTCCCTTCTCCAGTGGACCACATTTTGTCAGAAATCCACCATAACCCATCCATCTTGGGTAGTCCTACACAGTATGGATCTTAGTTTCACTGAGTTAGACAAGGCTGTGGTCCATGTAATCAGACTGACCATTAGGCCACTAGACCATTCAGGTATGACCTAAATCAAATCCCTTATGATTATACAGTGGAAGTGACAAATAGATTCAAAGGATTAGATCTGATAGACAGAGTGCCCGAACAACTATGGATGGAGCTTCTTGACAAGAAGCAGTGATCAATACCATTTCCAAGAAAAAGAAATGCAAAAAGGCAAAATGGTCATCTGATGAGGCCTTACAAAGAGATGAAAAAAGAAAAGATGCGAAAGGCAAAGGAGAAAAGGAAAGATATACCCAAATGCAGAGTTCCAAAGAAGAGCAAGGGGAGATTAGCAAGCCTTCCTCAGTGATCCATGCAAAGAAATAAAGGAAAACAATAGAATGGGAAAGACTAAAGATCTCTTCAAGAAAATTAGAGATACCAAGGGAAGATTTCAGGCAAAGATGGGCACAACAAAGGACAGAAATGGCATGGACCTAACAGAAGCAGAAGATATTAAGAGGAGATGGCAGGAATATACAGAAAAACTATCCAAAAAAGATCTTCATGACCCAGATAACCACAATGGTGTGATCACTCACATAAAGCCAGACATTCTGGAATGTGAAGCCAAGTGGGCCTTAGGAAGCATCACTATGAACAAAGCTAGTGGAGGTGATGGAATTTCAGTTGAGCTATTTCAAATCCTGAAAGATGATGCTGTGAAAGTGCTGCACTCAATATGCTAGGAAATTTGGAAAACTCAGCAGTGGCCACAGGACTGGAAAAGGTCAGTTTTCATTCCAATCCCAAAGAAAGGCAATGTCAAAAAATTCTCAAACTATCACTCAATTGCACTCATCTCACACGCTAGTAAAGTAATGCTCAAAATTCTCCAAGCCAGGCTTCAACACTACCTGAACCATGAACCTCCAGATGTTCATGGTGGATTTAGAAAAGGCAGAGGAACCAGAGATCAAATTGCCAATATCTCTTGGATCATTGAAAAAGCAAGAGAGTTCCATAAAAACATCTACTTCTGCTTTATTGACTATGACAAAGACTTTGACTGTGTGGATCACAATAAACTGTGGAAAATTCTTTAAGAGATGGGAATACCAGACCACCTGACCTGCCTCCTGAGAAATCTGCATGCAGGTCAGGAAGCAACAGTTAGAACTGGACATGGGGAAACAGACTGGTTCCAAATAGGAAAAGGAGTATGTCAAGGCTGTATATTGTCACCCTGTTTATTTAACTTCTATGCAGAGTACATTATGAGAAATGCTGAGCCGGATTAAGCAAAAACTGGAATCAAGATTGCTGGGAGAAATATCAATAACCTCAGATATGTAGATGACACCACCCTTGTGACAGAAAGTGAAGAAGATCTAAAGAGCTTCTTGATGAAAGTGAAAGAGGAAAGTGAAAAAGTTGGCTTAAAGCTCAACATTCAGAAAACTAAGATCATGGCATCCGGTGCCATCACTTCATGGCAAATAGAAGGGGAAACAGTGGAAACAGTGTCAGACTTTATTTTTCGGGGCTTCAAAATCACTGCAGATGATGACTGCAGCCATGAAATTAAAAGACACTTGCTCCTTGGAATAAAAGTTATGACCAACCCAGACAGCATATTAAAAAGCAGAGACATTACTTTGCCAACAAAGTCCATCTAGTCAAAGCTTTGGATTTTCCAGTAGTCATGCATGGATATAATAATTGGAGTATAAAGAAAGGTGAGTGCCGAAGAACTCATGCTTTTGACGTGGTGTTAGAGAAAACTCTTGAGAGAGTCCCTTGGACAGCAAGGAGATCCAACGAGTCCTATCCTAAAGGAAATCAGTCCTGAATATTCATTGGAAGGACTGATGCTGAAGCTAAAACTCCAATACTCTGGCCACCTGATGCAAAGAGCTGACTCTTTGGAAAAGACCCTGATGCTGGGAAAGATTGAAAGCTGAAGGAGAAGGGGACAACAAGAGGAATGGATGGTTGGATGGCATCACTGATTCAACGGACATAAGTTTGAGTAAGCTTCCGTATTTGGTTATGGACAGGGAAGCCTGGCGTGCTGTGCTGCAGTCTACGGGGTCACAATGAGTAGGACACAATCGAGGGACTGAACTGAACTGTTTTATTTCACAAACATTTGATGAAGCTCTTTCTATAAGCTAACTTTTTGAAATTATACTTTTTGGATTAGTTTCTTTGATAACCATTTTCTTTCTATAGAAATGATGATCCCTTAATTTTCAAGGGTATGACCTTGATCTACATAGATTTATTTGACATAGGTGCCATTTATTCATTTATTTATCAAGCAAATTTGAGCACCTGTTGAGTATGAGACATTGTTCATGGTGAATTTCTTAAACAAAACCCTCACCATTATCAAGCTTGCATTCTCTTCTCTTCCTCTTTTTGGGGTGGGGATAATTTCACATCTTATTGCTTAGTCACATAAAGTCCTTTAAAATTAGATGAATATTAATTATTATAATTATATACCATATATATTATATGTTATAATATTTTCTGATGTGTCTATGAAATTAATCAATAAACAATCAATAATTAGAATAGAAAAGAGTTTTGTTTGAGCCAAACCAAGGACTGGACCAGAAACCCCCTTCCCAGATTACTCTCAGAAGCTGCTCCAGAGAAGCTGGATAATCCATACAGTTTTATATCTTATGAGAACTAAAAACATTAAACTAGTCAAGGCTTCATGTCTCCAAGGTTTCAGAAAACAAAACAAGACATTCCAGCATGTAGCCAGCAAGTCAGCGTGTCCTTGACACACGCAAAGTGAGTCTTGTCATCAAAGGAAGACCAACACTGGTATCATAGGGAGAGGCATTTAATCTTTATTTTTAAGATGGATAATCCTTTACTTTTGGTCAATGTGTACTTTTCTTTAATAATCAAAGCAGATGTACTATGTAGGCTTGATAGGCCACAAACTGGCTAAATATAGCATAAATTTTAAGTCACCTCATGTGTAATCCCAAATGACTTTTCTGTGTCTCAGTATGTGAAAATGTATTTGATCAGAAGCGTCAGGGATTATGCCTATGGTACAATACTAATGGCAGATTTCATGACCTTCTGTCATGGAAATGGATCATTTTCCAAAAGTTTGCCTGACTTACTTTGAATTTGACTATAATCTTAGATTGCTGGGAGAAGACCTTTGTATCACAATTGATTAGAAGGTATGTCTCTTAAATGGGCTTCCCAGGTGGCTCAGTTTTGAAGAATCCACCTGCCAAGAAGGTGACATGGGTCGGATCCCTGGAAGGATCCCACATTGGGAAGATCAAGGGATTCCCTCATTGAGAAGAGTCCTTGGAGAAGGAAATGGCAACCCACTCCAGTATTCTTGCCTGGGAAACCCCATGGACAGAGGAGCCTTGGTGGGCTACAGTCCAGGGGTTGGAAAAGAGCTGGACATGACTTAGCAACTAAACAACCATGTCAGTTAAGGTGGTGTGACATGTGATAATGTGCGTAATAACAAAGTTGGGCCAACTCATTAAAAGTATCATCAGTATAAACAGATTCTGGATTGTCATTTTCTCAAGACTCCGGAAGAAGATTTTTTTTCCCCCATAGCCTTTGACAAGAGTTAGAAACAATTAATATAACGATTTTAAAACTCCCATAGGGAAATAGCATGCCAGCTAAGGCTAAAATTTGGGACCAATGCTGCTAGCCTATATGTGAAAACAAAACAACACATTACAAGAGAGGCTGGTGTTGATTAGTAAGAAATAAACATTCCTGTGGTTCATTTGAAGGCAAATCTGTAGTAGTCAGCAGAGAATACGTGTGACTACATCTGAAGGTTGGAATTTTCAAGTTCCTGTGTGCACTGAGAAACTGAGTGCCACAGCAATGCAGATGAAGAAAAGATGGTGTCGGATGCTTTCCTTTTCCATCTGGTGTTTTACAGCAGCTCCAGTACTATTGCCTGGAAAATCCCATGGACAGAGGAGCCTGGTAGGCTACAGTCTATGGGGTCGCAAAGAGTCGGACACGACTGAGCGATTT
>NW_011494772.1:5405165-5410125 GCF_000754665.1 Bison bison bison | reverse complement strand
GGCCCGGCCCGGCGCCCCTGCCCCCCGCGCCGCTCAACCTCACAGTTACTCTTAAAGGAAAATAGAATGAAAGAAAAAACCACCTTCACAGTGTCATGTTGTTTAGGCTGAATAGTCTAAGCCAAATTATTACTTAGGAATAAATTAAATATTGAATAACACAGAGTCCAAACACAAATTAGATACACTCGAGGGAAACGTCTCACTACAACGATAGCCCGAGTTAATTCTACTTGCCTGGAAGCAAGAAGCTAGTGCTACCAGTCCCAGGAAAGAGGGTTAATATGTATTTTGCCATTTCCACCCTGTATTAAATTGCAACAATCCCAGTATTCTCTACTACTCCCCCTAATTTATTTTTATCCGTGAATGTAGTGCAGGAGACCCGGGTTCGATCCCTGGGTCGGGAAGATCCCCTGGAGAAGGAAATGGCAACCCACTCCAGTACTCTTGTCTGGAAAAGTCCATGAACTGAGGAGACTGGTAGGCTACAGTCCCTGGGGTTGCAAAGAGTTGGACATGAATGTATTACCAAATAACACATTATATATTTAACTTTTTTTTAATATTATTTCTCTGGCAGTGGAATATAAGCTTCACAAGGGCATGGATTTTGAAATATTTTGTTTCATTTTAAATCCCTCGCTCATAGTAGGCATCCAATATATATCTTTGAAAGAAATAATTTATTAATCTTGTAAATTTAATTATGATACAGGGGATATGATAGTTTATGTAACAAATATTTTTTCCAGACACATTCTGAGAAACAAAGACTGTTCTGAGCCCTAACAAGAGATTTGTTAATTAATTCACTCGTCTTTTACCTAGATGCTTGAGAAATATAACTTTTAAGATATTTTAATATAATTTAATATTTTAAGAAATATGTTCACATATGTATTTTACATACATGCATAAAACATTTGATCACATGTAAGTTTTCAGTAATTATTTTCTTTTTTTTTTTTTACTTAGTTTGGCTCAATATAAAACTTTTTCTTACTCTCCCCTCCTCCCTCCCACCACAGGCACCTAAGAATAATCATAAAATTCTTCCCAAAACACAGGAGTATTTATATGGAGAAGAACCATGTACTTTTTATTATATTTCAAGTTTTTTTTAAGGATTAACTTTTAAATGCATTTGATATATGCCTCTGCTGCTAAGTCGTTCAGTCATGTCCAACTGTTTGCAACCCCATGGACTATAGCCCACCAGGCTCCTCTGTCTGTGGGATTCTCCAGGCAAGAATCCTAGAGTGGGTTGCCATGCCCTCTTCCAGGGAATCTTCCCAACTCAGGGAGTAAACCCACGTCTCTTATGTCTTCTGCACTGGCAGTCAGGTTCTTTACCACTAGCATCACCTGGAAAGCCCATATTTTGTGCTAGGAAAAATATCATTCAAAAATGGAATTATAAAATTTAAAGGAATTATGCATCAAATAGACACTACAACAAGAGGTTGTGGGTTTTGTGAGTTATGGAAAAAGCAATTCTTCACATTTGCTTCAATGCATATTCTCATAGTAATATTGCTATTCATAAATATAGCAATTGCATTATAGGTAAGCTGACAGAACCTATTGAAGCAAGATTTTATTGAGATATTTTACTCTCTTAATAAGATTTTACACTTAAATTCTATCAAAAGAAATGATTCTGCAAAAGATTCTGTTTTGCACTTATTTTTTCCCACTTGGTGTACCAATCTCATATCTCTTGAGTCATAGATCTGCACAATTCCACACCTTTCTCACTGCCTCCACTTGCTGTCAAGTGAGCTTGACAATTCTTCTTTCCTTATCTCAGAAGTTCTGCAGTTAAGAATGGGCTCCTGTAGTCCTTTTAGTCTAAGGATATATCTAAGTTTCTTCCTGAATCTTTGATATGCCTGTTCTTCTCCCTGCATTTACCCTGTGAGTGTGAGCCTTCAACGGCAGAGAAAAATCTCCTGCTTTGTATCCCCAGGAACACTATCTTTGCCCAATTTGAGTTTGTGGCTGAATTTCTTCTGCCACCAACTGTTATTTTTGCCTTGTGTTTCTCTTGCCTATGGCTAACTCTGGTAGTAGTATTCTTTATATCTCATATCTTATCTTCCAAGTGCACTCTTTGAGAGTTTTGAAACATTGCTTCTGTAAGTAATGAAAAATATGTTTTTTAGAAACATGCAAGCTACTTCTAAATCTTTCTCTTTTTTAAACAACATAAATACCACTGAAGGAAAGATTAAATTCCATAGTGTCACTTAACTCTAGGTTATCCTAGAGAATACTTGCAAAGATTTGGGCGAGATAAATGGAGGGGGAATGCACTAAGGAGACCAGTGTTGCACCCCAGCTGCTGCGTAGGACAACAGAGATGGGAGCCATGACTTTCCTCTGTGCTCTTCTTCCATTGCGCCATCTCAGGCCCCACATACTGGAAAAAGAAGGTGTTTTAGGTTATGATAAAGTAAGAGTAATGAGAAGAGAAAGGGTGAGACAGCTGTGTATTGGTGGCCCGTGAAAGACAAGAAGTAGAAGAATACCAGGTAAAACTAGTGTAGAGTTAGAGTTTCATAAGCTGGCATTTAAATATACAATATGCATTTTTAACATTTCCATTTTCAAGTCTCAGATTATCTTGAAAATAGTAGTCAATTCTCACTATTCCAAAAAATAAAATTCTATTTTACTCCAAAAGCACAGAAGGGTCACAACCTTCCTAGAAGAGGAGCTGTGATCCAAATCCATATTTCCAGATTCCTACTTCAGTGTCTTTTTGTTACTGGCTCCTGTGGTTGATATCCTAATTAAAAAACTGTATCTGTTGTCCTTTTCACCAGCATACTACCATTGCTGAAAAAACTATGATTCATATGTAAAAACCCAAGATGTAACTTGAGAATCTTTTTTCTATTCTAAACACAAGTTGCTATGGACGCTCTACATGCTTCCTGTTTAGAGTTTTTATTCAGCCATCATTTATGTGCTCAGAAAAACCAGAATGTTGTCCTTAGGCACTCACGGAAATATCTGTCAATATCAATGCAGTAAAAACCCGATTCTACATCTCCTAAATTTAGATCCTGGAGTTAACTCAATTTTTCAACTCTTAATAGCTTTATTTTTCTCATCAAGTTATAGTTTTGAAGACAAGTATGAAGAAAGATTGATAGCTACCGATAAAAGCTGGCAATTTTTTTTCCTCTCCATGGCTGGCATTTGTTACAGCAGTCAGGCAGAAAATGAACTGCTTCTTTAAATTCAAAGCGAGTATGTGATGAGATTGTATGAGATTTTAAAACATGCATAATGGTGGCTTGTTTATTATTGTAATTCACAGATAATTATAAAGAGTAGTAATTCTCATGGCAAAAACTAACATAAGTAACTCATTTTTGCCTTGGAAGATTTTTCTTATGGGGAATAAAATTTTAACACTGGAAATAAACATTTACCTTTGATAATGTATTTGCATAAAATTATATAATTTGAGTTAAATATTTATGTATGTTTTATAATCATGTATGAGATAGACTGTATTACCTATACATAACTCAATGCAATATGCATAGGTGTTGGGCATATCTATATGTATTTCACTAAATATAATTTTAACAAAAGATACTGTGAAGGCAATAGAGATTTCAAAAGAACTTCTTAATTCATTAGGTTATTTAGCTGCACACACACTGCTGACAATCCATTGAACTGATCTGATCATGATGTTGATTATTGTATTTTTTAAAAACTTGATGTGCAATGCATACATTTAAATATATACATAAATTACTCATTTATGTGTTCCTCATAATAACCCTATGTGATAAATACTGTCACTGTTACCCAGTTTATAGGGGATGAAGCTATGTCACAGAGAAGTTAAGTGAGTTATTGCCTCAGGGTGCAGAGATTAAACAGTCTTGTTGGAGATAGAACCTTAGCCGTCTGAGCACCAGTCTGTATTCTTATCCATGGTGCTACACATTTTCTATTAATATAATTTTTAAAATGTTCATCCCTTTTCCTTCCCTTCTCCAGGGGATCTTCCTGACCCAGGGAAGGATCACTATGCAATAATAGTGCTGTCAGTTGCTCAGCCATGTCCAACTCTTTGTGACCCCATGAACTGTAGCCCATCAGGCTCCTCTGTCCATGGGGTTCTCCAGGCAAGAATACTGGAGTGGATTGCCATGCCCTTTTCCAGAGGATCTTCCCAACCCAGGGATCAAACCTGAGTCTCCTGCATTGTAGGCAGGTCTTTACCATCTGAGATACAGGGAATCACAAATAGACTTAACTATATCCTCTCATCTCTATACTGATATCTCCCAGTTTGACTACAAGTGTATTAAATGATTCATTTTAAATTTGTAAGTCTATTTGCTTAAGATCCCATTAGACTTCAAAGTAATTTAGTTTTTATAGAAATGTTAGTGTTTAAGTTAATTTTATGCCTTTCCTACATGAGGATGATAGTTTCCCTCAGTAGAACAAACATTTTTGACTGTTACTATAAAGTGAATTTGAATTTCTATACTTTTAAACTTTACTCAACCTTTGTTCCTACTCTCTCTTTTCAATCTCTCAGTTTGTAACCAACAGAAAGAATGTTTAACCAAGTTAACAAGGATGAGAGATGCATTCTTCCACCACTGATAAATAATAGGGATAAAATAAAAATTATTGACTTCTCAAAGATTAATTTAATAATGTAATAATATTCCAAGGGCCTACTATGTGCCAAGGAGTCTATTAGGTACTGAATGTAGCATGAGGGGCAAAATCTTGCAGCATAATAGGGAATATAGTCAATAGTTGAATGGTTAAAGGAAATGACCCTCACAGATGTTGGTACATGGACTTTCTATTTTAATACTGTATTTCAGATAAGTCAAAAGCCACAGATAAATTGTCAACCCTGAAAACTTATATATATATATATATATATATATATATATATATATATATA
>NW_011494772.1:5383327-5405065 GCF_000754665.1 Bison bison bison | reverse complement strand
GGGGGCTTCCCTGATAATTCAGTTGGTAAAGAATCTACCTGCAATGCAGGAGACCCTGGTTTGATTCCTAGGTCGGGAAGATCCACTGCAGAAGGGATAGGCTACCCACTCCAGTATTCCTGAGCTTCCCTTGTGGCTCAGCTGGTAAAGCATCCACCTGCCATGTGGGAGACCTGGGTTCAATCCCTGGGTTGGGATGATCCACTGGAGAAGGGAAAGGCTACCTAATCCAGAATTCTGGCCTGGAGAATCCCATGGACTTCAGAGTCCATAGGGTCGTGAAGAGTCAGACATGATTGAATGACTTTCACTTCACTTTTTTCACTTATTGAGGGCAAGAGGAGAAGGGGGCAACAGAATGAGATGGTTGGATGGCCTCACCGACTCAATGGACCAGTGTTGGAGCAAACTCTGGGAGAGTGTGAAGGACAGGGAAGCCTGGCATACTGAAGTCATGGGGTCACAAAGAGTCAGATATGACTTAGTGACTGAACAACAATATAAATATTATATATATATATATGCATATCTTTGTAACATTAATTCTTTTCTGTCCTTTAGACATAGTTGAATATTCATTTAAAAAATCAGCATTGAAATTTTAATCTGCAGCTCCAACTTGGCAGTCCAGACATTCTGGTATTCTAGTGTTAATTCTTAAACCTAATGTAGTTCACCTACAAAGAAGCATTCTCAGCATAGGTACAGATATATCAGTCACTGGTCTGACACCACCATTTAGGAAAAAGGCAGATGATTGGTTTGATTAAATGTCAGAATAGAATGATTCTCACATCCACAGCCATGTCAGATTTGTCAACATCCTTCATCCTGTCTTTCTTCTTGTGGTACTTATACCTAAAACTGTGCATTAAGCAATTTATTTAGGTAATCCTTTTATGAGCACCTGCTACTTGAGAGGCACAGAGAAGTCACTAGTAGAGGTGAAAGGTTACTTTGGGGAAAAGAAGACTAGATAAAGCATAAACACAAGTGAAAAGTATAATTAAAGTTTCTCCTTAGGAGAGTTAGTTATTCTGTTCTTCCTGTTTCATATATAAGTGCTTGAAGTCGCTCAGTCATGTCCGACTCTTTGCGACCCCATGGACACCAGGCTCCTCCGTCCATGGCATTTTCTAGGCAAGAGTACTGGAGTGGGTTGCCATTTCCTTCTCCAGGGAATCTTCCCGACCCAAGGATCAAACCCAGGTCTCCTGCGTTGTAGACAGACGCTGTAGGAGAAACCATTTTCCTTGAAAAGTTGAGAGGAATTATACCTTCCAAAGGGGCTTCCCTGGTGGCTCAGGAGTAAAGAATCAGCCTGCAATGCAGGGGCCACAGGAGAAGTGTGTTCGATCCCTGGTCAGGAAGATCCCCTGGAGGAGGGCATGGCAACCCACTCCAGTATTCTTGATAGAGAATCCATGGACAGAGGAGCCTGGTGGTCTACAATCCATAGGGTCACAAAGAGTAGGACGTTACTGAAGCAACTTAGCATGCATGAAGGCATATCTTCCAAATCAGCCAATGTTTTAATGAATGACTTGGGACATACTATCAAGATAATTGTTTTATTCCTTCAGTTTGATTAAGCTAAAATTCTGTGCAGTCTTATTCATCTTCGACATTTTTTTTCTATTTTGATTTTTAAAATTTTGAATTTGGAAGCGTAATGGGTTACTTTACTCCAAAACTTTTGCAATATTATCTTTGGATAGTATTATCTAAACAGATGGAAATGAATCCAGCAAGATTTTCATTTATTAATTCACATGCAAAGTGACAGTAATATTCTGGGACAATGAAAATGAAGGTATAAAGATGACTGGGATCTGACTTCAGCTAAATTTGGTCTCACTGCAACATCATTTTCTATTCAATGATCCTTAATGGTTTCTTTTTCACATTGACATTTTAACCTAGCATCTTTTGGGATCCTTTCAATATTTGAGTTTTATTATTCAAAATGATTGTTCTCTAATTCTAGATTATTAAACTCAAAATTTAAGGCAAATTGCACCTCACATAAAAACTCATTTTGTCTTTCCAAGATTGTAGAAGTAAAAAGTGAAGGAAAAAAGTCTGGTTTTCACATATTACTCTCTTGGTCATACAATTTACCTGGGAAGCAGAATGCTGTGAGTAAAGGAGCCTTGGACTTGACATCAGGAAATGGGCAGTGGTCCCAGCTTTCTTCTCAAAGGTTGTGCTAAGTTAAGCAAGTTTCTTAACTTCTCCAAGCTTCTTTTCTTCGTACTGTTTTTGAAGTCCTAAAATCGATATGAAATTGTTTATTGAACAGTGGTACAAAATGATTACCATTAGTAGTAATATGTACATAAGGGTATGTCAGAGTGGTTGTTATAAACATTTCTCATCTTGTATGCCCATCAGTTTTCTAAAAGGAGTGTTATGTCATGGCCTTATTTAAAGTGTTTGATCATCTAGTCTAGTTGAGACACTGCTCTAAAAATCTGTGACATTTATTAACTCATTAGCTGCTACAAAAACTATTAAGTATAAAGAAACTGTTACAATCTCAACACCTTGCAGATGAGTCCTTTGAATTTTGATAAACATGAAGCTATGTAGGTATTTTTTTTTCTTTACGCATTTATGAAATGAGAAAGCAGGGAAAATTTGGCTTGAATGGCTATGAAAATGGAAGCTTTTAGAAATCATACACATTGTGACCATACACATTATTTACAGTTTATAATGAATGAATATACATCACAGAACATTGATTATTAAAAGTTTTTTCATGGTATTTCCTCTTAAGGGACAGTATCATGTATTTACTTCACAAAAAGATCATTGGGAGAACAGTTATATTTTCATTGTTTCATAGTGCTCTAACTATTCTTCTTAAATACTCTCCACAAAATTGTCCTCTAAATGATTCTGAGAAAACTACATGATTTTAATAATATATATGTGGTGGTCTGGAGAAGGCGATGGCACCCCACTCCAATACTCTTGCCTGGAAAATCCCATGGACGGAGGAGCCTGGTGGGCTGCCGTCTATGGGGTCGCACAGAGCCGGACACGACTGAAGTGACTTAGCAGCAGCATGTGATGATCATTTGGAAAGGCTATATAATGTATCTTCTGAGATACACAATAGGTAGAGATTAGTTTAGAAATTCTAAGCATAAACTTATTTTACAGTCTATGGACTCTATGGGAGAGGGAGAGGGTGGGAAGATTTGGGAGAATGGCATTGAAACATGTAAAATATCATGTATGAAACGAGATGCCAGTCCAGGTTCAATGCATGATACTGGATGCTTGGGGCTAGTGCACTGGGACGACCTAGAGGGATGGTATGGGGAGGGAGGAGGGAGGAGGGTTCAGGATGGGGAACACATGTATACCTGTGGCGGATTCATTTTGATATTTGGCAAAACTAATACCATTATGTAAAGTTTAAAAATAAAATAAAATTTTAAAAAATAAAAAAAAAGAAATGTTACAAAAAACATATAGGACTTGCTGGCTGATTTCATTTTCAAGATCAAAAACAGTGTTGTGGCATACAACAAGATCCTTTCAGAAGAAATGGAAATGACTGTCAACAAGTGATATGATATTTGTCCCTGACACACATCTTATTGATCTGATGTAATCTTTTCTTTCTATCTTATAATGATATATTTAGTCTCTGTAAAACATATTGCCACTTTGTGTCTGCAAGGCAACTGAAAAACTTTTCCTGAATAACTATTTTACTCTCTTAAAATCATGAAGAAAGTGCAGCAGTGGATTTAAACCAAAAAACACAAGAAAATTGAGTTTAACTTATTCAAGGAACAGGAAATGGGTTTGAATTGAGGGAGGGGAATCTAATAATGATTAAGTGGGGGGGGGAGGGGATGAAGCTTACAAGAATAGAATATATTAGGAAATCTACTGTTTAATAGAAAGGGTTACTTTCAAATTTCCCAGTTTGTAAAGTAAATCCACAAAATTAAAGCTTAGTGAAGTTTGTCAGCAGTTCCTATAACTACAAATGTTCTTTAGTTAAAAATTGCAGTTCTCCTGCATCCTCAAAATATGTGCTATTACTGTTTCCAAATTTGAAATAATTTTTTGTTGCTGTTTTGTTTTTTTAATTGCCCAAAGTCATGTGTCTATGGCCATACCACCCTGAATGCACCCAACCGTGTCTGACCTAGGAAGTTAAGCAGGTTTGGGCCTGGTTAGTACTTGGATGGGAGACTGTCTGGAAATATCAGGTGCTTTGGGCTTCCCGGGTGGCAATATTGGTAAACAATCTGCCTGCCAATGCAGGAGACATAAGAGAAGTGGATTTGATCCCTAGGCTGGGAAGATCCCTTGGAGGAGGAAATGGCAACCCACTCCAGTATTCTTGCCTAGAGAATCCCAGGGACAGAGAGAGGAGCCTGAAACGGGCTACAGTCCATAGGGTCACACAGAGTTGGATGCGACCGAAGCGACAGCATGCGTGCAAAGTCATTTATGAATTGTTTAAATAGGAAATACTTGACCAACAATGTATACAATGTACATATGAAAATGTCCTGTAAGTCTTCAAAAAAAGGTAAAAGAAAAAAAAAAGAACCTAAAAACTCTAATTAATCTAAAAAGACCTCAAGCACAGGTAAAATTCGCCATGAAATGTCAAGATTATAAAGCCAAAAACCAATTCTGTTAATATATTAGGTAAGATACTAAACATTAGACATAAGACAAATTTCTTATGCTGATTGAGTCATGAGCTTTGTGAGCAAATTACTTCTCTGCATTTGCCTTTTCTGTGTTGAGAAATACCTGTTAGATGATGCCCAAATTTTGTAAATTATTAGAGAGATCCTGACTCATTGAAAAAGACCCTGATGCTGGCAAAGATTGAGGGCAGGAGGAGAAGAGGGCGACAAAGGATGAGATGATTGTATAGTATCATGGAAATGAGTTTGAGCAAACTCCTGGAGAAAGTGAAGGAGAGGGAATCCTGGAGTACTGCAGTCCATGGGGTGACAAAGGGTCAGACAGTTTAGCGATTAAACAACAGCATAATATAAAAGCTCCTATCCCGAAATCACAACTGAAAGTTTTTAGTTCTAGTAATACAATAAAGCTTATCTTCAGAAATAAGAAGCAAAAGATAAGAAAATTATATTTATTTCTTTTCTGAAGTAATGATCTCTTTCTCATAATTTGCTTGAAATAACAAAAAAATCACAGGCAACATAATTGTCCAAGAATATCTAGAAAGGATCATAAGTTGTTTAGAAAGCTAAAATTCCATTTGGTAGATAAAATAATTTATAAACCTGTCCAGTGTATCCATACACAATAATCAGCAGCCAATTAATTTCCTAGATGTTCTTATAATTCTCAATCAATAACAACTGATTGCTTTATTTTCCAATCAATGATTCTCCTATTAATGACCCAAATGCAACGTCAAAAAGAAGTGAAAATTATCACATCAGAAACAACCCCATAATCATTTCATAAGAAGATAATTTATAGATAAAGCTTCATTTTGATGAACTGAAGCTAATTAGGCAGTATATATTCAACCTTAGGCAATGAAGCCTTTTAAACGAAGATTTTTTTTTTTTAATTGGGAAGAGGGAATTATTATGATGAATTGCTACTTTCACTCTTTACTCTCAGATTTCTCAGTTGAAACAGAGAAATACAATGATATAATCCAGAGCCCAGAAAGCTGAGATTACATTCTTTGTACAGAGGGAGTTTAAAAAAATAGGTCCTACATGTCCAAAGGGCACACAGATAACTTCTGAGTAACTCAAACATAAACAGGAAAGAAATCTGATAGAAAATCTTGGTGGTAGTCCAAAGCAGTTCTAATTACTGCCACTTTTTGTGAAAAATTTGAATTAATAGGATGAGAGGACAAAAGAAAAGGCAAAGCATGATCAACCTTCCAACTTTATAATCTGAAACCTTGACCCTCTTTCAGAGTGGGCCTCTCCCCATGAAACTGCCTGAGTTGATGGATGAATGAGTATTTCATGTGGTGGGAGAGGCCTTAAAGAGACATTGTTCTGGTTGTTTTACCTGTGTGAAACATCATCATTATGGAGGGAGTCAGGCTCTCCCCCTCATGAAAGTACCAAGACATTCTAAGGGCATATGTTTATTTGAGTAAGAAGTTACTTGGGTCTGTTATTTAGTGTCAATTAGGGTCATGTTTCTGCCTGCATTATGTGTGTCTATTTTATGTATGAATACTTCTTTAATCATTATTTCTATGTATTATCAGTACTCCAATAAACTCAAGGTATCTGTGATTGAATACAATATAGTCATTTTTTATTACAAAGATAGAATCTTTGATAAGATTTTTTTGGACAGATTAAATCTGGTGAATAAATAAATCAATACACCATGTATCTTTAACAGATTGATTTTATTCTGCCCAGAAATACTGTGATAGTTACATCAATTCAGCCACTTATTTCTTGGGCCACTGCTGGACTGTTCTAAACTTTCCCACTGATGAACAGTGCTCTGAAGATTAGTAAATATGTAACGGGTTGAAATCCAATAGGGTTTCTGATGTAATTTTGTGAATGAACATAATGGTTTGGAAGGGAAAACTTTTACCAAAGCATTTTGTGCTGGGAGTATGTGTATTCACGGGAACTTCTTAAATTTGTGTATTCATGGGAATTGCTAAAATGTATCCTCAGTTGCATGGAGTATGACACATAGGTTAACACCTCACCGCCAATTCCAAGATTATCAGTATTAAAGAATCCACCTGCAATGTGGGAGACCTGGGTTCAATCCCTGGCTTGGGAAGATCCTCTGGAGAAGGGAAAGACTACCCTCTCCAGTATTCTGGCCTGGAGAATTCCATAGACTGTATAGTCCATGGGGTTGCAAAGAGTCAGACACGACTGAGTGACTTTCACGTCTAGTCACATCTTCAGGAATTTACCACCAAGAGTAAAATCCTTCCACGTTGACTAACCTTTTAGAAATAAAATGCAACGATAGAGCATAAACTCAGAAATTTCCTACTCAAATATGCATAAGAGAAAGTAGCAGAGGAAAAGGAAAACTTAGTCTCTGTTAGTATATTAGCATTCAGTAGCCTGGCATCCTGCAGTCCATGGGGTCGCAAAGAGTTGAACATGACTGAGCAACTGAACTGAACTGAACACATTATCTTATTTGTCTTAACATCATGAAAAACTGTGACCTATTCTATGACAACATCATGAGTGCTCACTTTTCTGAAGGAACTACAAGGAGAATAATTCTTAGTTCTTGGTGCCAAGAAAATCTGCATCACTTAGAGTATATTTTTTTACTAAACATTAGGTCAATCTTGTATCTTTCTCTTTTAGAGTTGGTTGGATGAGGCTGAGGGGGATGTTGAAACAAATTTATACAAATGTACAGGACTTCTGGGTATACATCTCAATATGATGCTGTTATACTGACTATATCAAGATCAAGAAGAAAAAGATAATGTTGCATTCTTATTAAAGTCAGTTTTCTCAGTTTGATTATAGAGCGAGCAGATAGGTGCACATGTTGGAAGAAGAGAAAGCAAAGAGTAAGGATTTCAACAGATGACAAATCAGAGGAGTTGTCTTAAGAGGGAAGCAGGAGCAGTGTCACATTCTCAATGAAGAAAGGGCTTTCTTGGGTCCAGTGGGGTTGACTACTGCCAAACTTGGGTGTGCATGCTAAGTTGCTTCAGTCATGCCTGATTCTTTGTGACCCCATGAACTAGAGTAGTCTGCCAGTTTCCTCTGTCCATGGGATTCTCCAGGCAAGAACACTGGAGTGGTAGCCATTTCCTCCTCTAGGAGATCTTCCCAACCCAGGGATCAAATCTACATCTCCTGTGTCTCCTGCATTGCAGGTGGATTCTTTACTGCTAGGCCACTGGGAAAGCCCCAATCTTGAGGTAACTATAAATAGGGACAGAATCCTAGTTTCTCTAAAATTCAATATAATTTTTCAGACAATATTTCCCGCACCTCTTTTAACATACCTATTTGAAATTCTCGTATGTAATTCTCTTATTCTTTCATAGTACTCATCATCAGTTTATAGCTTTATTTTTATCTATTTATTGTTGGTCTCACACACCAGGCTAAGGGTTCCAAGACAGCAGGGATATACCACTTTATCCCCAGGGCTTAGTCTTGTCTAGCAAATAATCTTAAATACATGTTTTAACTATGTGAATGGTGTGTTTTCTATGTACTGAGAAACCCATTAAGAAAACTTAAGGACAGAATATGAAATTATTCTAGTCTTGGTACTATTACGGGTAAGGGTTTACAGAATGAAGAGAATCACTTTACTGAGACAGTTCATAACTTCCTTGTCCTTTCCTACTTAAAGTAAGACTATTGTCTTAGTCCATTTGGGCTGCTATAGTAAAAATGCCATAGATTGAATAGCTTAAAAAACAAGCATGTATTTCTCACTGTTATGGAGGTTGGATGTCCAAGATCAAAGCACCAGCCAATCTGTTGTCTTCCTACTTTGCATACAGTCATCTTCTCCACTGTATCCACAAATGGTGGGGAACACAGAGAGGAAGCAAACTCTATCATGTCTCTGTTATAAGGGCACTAATCTCTTTCATGAGAACTCCACCCTTATGACCTAATTACTTGCCCGTACCTCCTGATACCATCACAAAGAGGGTTAAGATTTCAGAATATGACTTTTAGGGGAATATAAACTTTCACTCCATAACAGGTTTAGAATAAGTTGTAGATTGTTACAGTTGCTGGTAGTTCTTTTGAATAAAGACAAGGCAGTTTTAATATGCCCATCTTTCACTTGACCCATTGATATGAATTACACAGATAAATGCAAAAAATTTAATGAGACATGCTCTTGAAGCAATCTTAACTGTGGTTAATAAAGCCTGAAAAAAGAAAATTAAATTGTTAGAAAGTGGAAATAAAGGACTTTATAGTCAGATGTATTTTTGTATAATAACTATTGTTTTGTGAACCTGATTATAACTTAAAAATACATGTGAAAGAGATTTTTATATGGACATGCATGCATGTTCAGTCGCATCTTACCCTGCAACCCCATGGACTATCACCCACCAGGCTCCTCTGTTGATGGGGTTTTCCAGGCAAGAATACTGGAGTGGATTGCCATATCCTACTCCAGGGGATCTTCCTGACCTAGGAATCGAAGCTGCATCTCCTGTGTCTCCTGCATTGGCAGGTGGATTCTTAACCCTGTGCCACCTGTGAAGCCCTTTTATACAGACATTTGAAATATGAAAGAACAAATAATCTAACACCATAGCATCTTTTTCTGAAGACAGTTCAACAAGAAAATGGTAAACAATCCTAAGGAATTCTTTGAATTCACAGAGGACAGTGAGACCAAGAGGTCGTGCCTCTTACACTGTTAACTATGATCCAGTTAGTAACTATGATTTCAATTAGTAGAGGTTTATAATAATGAAAGTTTTGATCTATTTGAGGAACAGATAGATATTGGCTTAATTTTCTAGTTATTTGTTGGGTCACCCTCTCCTGAAGACAGCGTATTGACTAGGAAGGCAGATATGCTTTAACTTGACAAGGAACCTTTAATTTTAGTGTGTCTTTAAGGCACTCACTGGTAATGATCAACTAAGGGACACTGGGATCCATGGACAGAATGGCATCCTTACCCAGAGGGAAGAAAACTGCAGCTTCGCATTAGTGCTGTAATGTTTTTGCTTCATTTTTATGTTCTACGTAAGGTAATCAAGAGTCCCATTAAAGTAAAGAATGAAGTCTGGTAGTCTGTTGCTTATTATGCACTCACATCATTGCTATTTGCTTTTTCAGTAATGGCGATTTCATTTCTATCAAGAATTATAGACTTTTCCAAGGAAATTCTTACCTTGAGAGGATTCAGAAATTGCAGTACCTTCAGGCAACACTTAACATGGATACAAAAGAAATGAGGTTCTTACTGACAAGAAAAATGATTGATAAGTATACGCTGAAGAAATCATGAAAATGTTAGTAAACCCAAGAAAACTATTCAGTGGAATCAGCTCTATGTAAATGAACACCAACATTTGCATATTTCCTTTTCCTTCTTCATACATTAAGAGGCCCCAGGTGGTGCTGAAACAAGAGTGCAGTTTGTTTTGGGATTCTGTAACAATTTGTATCTTTTGCTCATTCACCAGCTGTGTCAAATATGGTGCATGATAACTGGTGGGATCTTCTCATTGAAGAAAACATTTTCTTTTAAAATCTGGTTCTTGATAGTCATGTAAGTGGAAAATAACTTATTAGCTAGAAAACCATGATTTAGATCTTAAACCCAGAGTCTTACTCTAAGAAAAAATATAGTCCCTTATTGCTTTAGAAAACCTAACCGGGTACAAAGAGAGTGGTAGTATCAGTGAAAACCAAAGCACTGGAAAAAAGGAGAGGAAAAAAAGGATCACAGAAAGAAGATATTACTATGTTATCCTTTCTAAATATTAAGATAAGCAGAAATTAAAACTTCTCAACTGTTCATTTTAAGAAAATTGGCCATACAAGACTGCAATTAAGGATGTTTACAAAATGTGTAGACTCCATTGAAAAATGAGAATGTGGAGACCCTTGTTCAAAAAACAGGGGGAAAAAGTACAGTTAAAGGTACTAAGACATGAAGCTCTTTCTTTTAAAGTATTTTATTACTTATAAAACACAATGGAAGAACACATGAGTATTAACTTACAGATAGTAAAAAATAATATTTTGGTATCACAATTTTATAAAATACAATAACCATTAATTAATATGATAGCAATTCATCATAAGATATTCCTGGCTCATTTTCTATAAATTTATTTACTAATTTATCAAAATTTATATTTTTAACAATTTCATTTTTAATCAACATAATTACAAATGATGTCAGTTATGCTAGGCAGATGTTTGACAACAAACAATTTGGATATTTTTAAAGTTAGAAGTGTCATTATGATTACACAACTAAAGCTATTAAGAATATTTTATAGATGGATAATATTGAAACATATTTTTTATAAATTATTTCAAAGTTTTAGTTCATATGGAGCCATTGATTCTCAAGGAAAACTTTTCCTAAAAAGATTTATCTTTTTATACAAATCAATTTCATATTAACCTGAATTTAATTTTAAAAGTAAATTTATATAATAGCCTTTTTATGTTTTCTCTGAAATTTCCTTTTGCTTATCGGCAAAAAACCAAAAGTGACTTTATGATTTGTAAATAATTTAAAGCACTTGCTTATGCATTCTATCACTATATCTTTAACTACAAGGAAAAAATTTAATTGTCTTTATTCTTAATAACTGATTCACCAAAAACTGCATATTGTAATCCAGTTTGCACAGATCAACTATCTTTACATTTAATTTATATTTTTAGCCTATGGCTACTTACTTTGCAATGTTGCAGCAGCTTTAAAAAGTAGTACCTGAACTCTAAAAAGTTCCAATAACTCCATGATATGCCTTATTGCAATATGAAATATATGCATTTATTTTGCTATAATGTACTGACAAAGTTTACTGCCTGAGCAGTTATCTTTTCTAAATGTTAGTTCAGTTTAGTTCAGTCGCTCAGTCTTGTCCGACTCTTTGCAACCCCATGGAATTCAGCATGCCAGGCTTCTCTGTCCATCACCAACTCCCAACTCATGTCCATTGAGTCAGTGATGCCATCCAACCATCTCACCCTCTGTCATCCCCTTCTCCTCTCGCCTTCAATCTTTCCCAGCATAAAGGACTTTTCCAATGAGTCAGCTCTTCACATCAGGTGGCCAAAGTATTGGAGATTCAGCTTCAGCATCAATACTTCCAATGAATAGTCAGGACTGATTTCCTTTAGGATTGACTGGTTTGATCTCTTTGCTGTCCAAGGGACTTTCAAAAGTCTTCTCCAACACCTCAGTTCAAAAGCATCAATTCTTCTGTGCTCAGCTTTCTTTATAGTCCAATTCTCACATCCATACATGACTACTGGAAAAACCATAGCCTTAACTAGACAGACCTTTGTCAGCAAAGTAATGTCTCTGCTTTTTAATATGGTGTCTAGGAATCATGAATTATTCCATGCGCTTCCCAGGTGGTGCCAGTGGTAAAGAATCCTCCTGCCGATTCAAAAGATGCAGGAGATGCAGGTTCGATTCCTGGATCAAGAAGATCCTCTGGAGTAGGAAATGGCAACCCACACCAGATTGCTGCAGGGATAATCCCTTGGACAGAGAAGCCCGGTGAGCTACAGTCCATGGGGATGCAGAGTTGCACATGACTGACTGACTAAGCACACACACACATGTGCAATTTTCATCCTTCTGTGACTGACCTACTTCACTTAGCATAATATCCTTATTTCATCCAGGTTGTTGCAAATGGAAGAATTTTCTTTTCAAGGCTATAATATCTATATCTGTACCACATTTTCTTTATGCACTCGTATGTTGATGGATATAAGGGTTATTTCCAAATCTTGGCTATAAAACATGGTACCTGTAGTTAACAATATGGTATTCTGTGTTTTAAAATATATTAAGAAGCTAGATCTCATATTGTGTCCTTACCACAAGACATAAACACCATACACACACACACACTCACCCAAAATCATAAGGAAATTTTGGAGATAATGGATATGTTTAATAGCTTGATTGTAATGATGGTATCACAGGTATATGGGTGTGAAAAACATTTCATGGTGTAAACATTAAATGTGTGTGATGTTTTGTATATCAGTTATACTTCAACAAAGTTTAAAAGGAAAGAAATAACATGTTTATTAGAAAATGACACTTGAAGGAACCAAAACTCCCTTCGTCTAACTTATTCATAAACAGAATGATGTCATCACTTTTGACATTCTCAAAAGAAGCTAGTTTAAAATAATATTACTAATAAATATGCTGTCATCATTTATAACAGATTTCATCTAGAAAGGAAATATAGGGTTAGCCTTTTTTATATTTTTGGCCCATATAAATAACTAGCTTCTCTTATGCACAGAGTTGGAGTTTAAAGTTCACCTTTCCTGTTCTCAGTTTAAAATTTTACTGTTTGGTTCTTTCTATAAACTTTAAGTAATCCTTAAATTCATAACATATAGTAAGTTACAAAATTGTCCATTTGGTTCTGTGGCTACTGCACTAAGCTAGTAATTTTGAAGTTTGAATCAGTGTCTGAAATGCTTAGTCTTTCAAAGCTGTATCTTGACTTACCCATATTACATATGAAAGAATTATGATCTTTAATACTAATGTGAATTCTGTTTGTAAAGTTTGCATATTGCTATGTTCAAAATCAGTATCAATTAACTGAAACTACTAGATTCATTGCAAAGAAGGCGTGAAGTGATACAAAATATATTTCCAAAGCAGTACTCAAGTTAAGCTTTGATTATAAAAGTTAGACAAATTTAAATAGAATAAGTTTTAAATAAAAATGCAGTACATAAAATGAAAGCTTAAACACAGCAATGGTTTTAATAAAAGCTCATTTAAAACTGTGATTCTTGGCAAGCATAACCATTACTATGTTAAACTATAAAATCTATATATTCACAGGGCAAACAGTATTCTCTTTGTTAAGCCAGAGAATTAAAAAAAAAAAAAAATTCAAGCTACACTAATAAATTTTTAGTTAGTCCTTTCAAGTATCTTGCCAAAACATTAGACAGGTTTAGGGGGATGCTTGGCTGAAAATTGATCCATAATAAATTGATTGATGTCATCACTTGACTATACGTCTTCTATGGTCTATGATTTAGGTTGTAGTACAGTTGGATATGTATTTGACCCATCAAGAATTTCTCCTGTGAATTGTTTAATTATAAACAGTAAATGGAGAAAAAATAAATGAGAAATATCCATTGTACCCAAGTTTTGCTATGTACAACTGCAAATATTCATAATGATAATTTTAAAAGCATTGAATACTTTTTATATGCCAAGAACTATTCTTGGCACTTGAGATACTTCAGTGAACAATAACAACTCAATCACAAGACTCTCATGTTGCTTCTGTGGTTCGGAAAGAAGTTAGAATCACGTCTGACTTTCTGGAACTATATAAGCTGGGGTAAATATCCAAAGTTTTGGTCTTAAAATGTGTTGAGATGTTGAATATGTGTACACTACTGCTACTGCTAAATCACGTCAGTCGTGTCCGACCCTGTGTGACCCCATAGACAGCGGCCCACCAGGCTCCCGTCCCTGGGATTCTCCAGGCAAGCATACTGGAGTGGGTTGCCATTTCCTTCTCCCATGCATGAAAGTGAAAAGTGAAAGTGAAGTCGTTCAGTCATATCTGACCCTCAGTGACCCCATGGACTGCAGCCTTCCAGGCTCCTCCGTCCATGGGATTTTCCAGGCAAGAGTACTGGAGTGGGGTGCCGTTTCCTTCTCCAAATGAATAGATATAAACACATGTAAAATGGAATCAGAAAAAAAAATATTTACTACAAAACTAAAATGTGCAAGGTACTATGGTGGAAATTGGGAAGTATAAAGTAGAACAAGACATAGTCCTGCACTTAGTTCAAAATCTACTCTTCTAACTCAAAGCTTTAATAACACAAAGAGGAAATACTAATCATAGCTTTAGGCAACATCTTGGCAAAAGTAGTAAAACTGAGACCCAGTCCAAAGCATTCAACAGAAAGAAACTCCCACCTTTGTTCGTGAAGCATGAGACGAGTGAGAAGGACGCATGATTTTGAGAAGGGAATTGTCATATTTCAGGAAGGAAAATAGTGGGTCAGGAAGACCTCCCACCTCCCTTGGAATGAGAAATGAAGACCTATTTTATCCACCCCTGCCTATTGGGAACAGGAGGTTCTATTTGTCTCAATATCACACTGAGCTTGAGGGGCAGAAGTTGGGGTTCATTTCTCGTTACTTTTTCCACGCCCCTGTTCTCAATGGACAGGCTTTCAAGCCAGGAGCCTTCCAGAGCCCCAGGACTCATTGTAAAGGCCTCCCTGCTCTACACAGAGCTTTTGTACAATGCTCGACATTGAGATACTACTGTTTCATCTAGTCACTGAGACTAGGCTTTCCAACTTTCCTGACAGTGCAAAAGTAATAGTTCTCAATCTTCTCATGATCAGGAATACATTTTTATCCCCTATAAACATAACTCAATAAAATAAAGCTTTGTTTACTGAAGAATGCAGTAATAGTGGAAATGTTTACATTTATTTCTTTTTCTGGCTGTTGCACACTTGCTTCTGACATAAAGGTCAAAGTATACAGGCTCCATTCTTGCTGGTGCCCCCAGAATTTCTATCTTCATCCAGGTATAAAGAGGCTTCTATGACAGAAAAGACAAAGCTGAACTCCCTCAGAGCTAGCAAAACTATGAATAATTGCTGGAGGCCCAGAGGGAATGGCTCCCTGCCATTTAGCTTCTGAACACCATTATTGTCCTTTCTAAAAATAGATGATAATGTTCCCTCCTAATGATCTACTTTGGAAAGTCAATCTCTATGTTTTAAACTTTGCTATGGTTTACTTTAGAAAGGTATCAGTTCAGTTCAGTTCAGTCGCTCAGTCGCATCTGACTTTTTGCGACCCCATGAATCACAGCACGCCATGCCTCCCTGTCCATCACCAACTCCCAGAGTTCACTGAGACTCATGTCCATCGAATCAGTGATGCCATCCAGCCATCTCATCCTCTGTCGTCCCCTTCTCCTCCTGCCCCCAATCCCTCCCAGCATCAGGGTCTTTTCCAATGAGTCAACTCTCCGCATGAGGTGGCCAAAGTACTGGAGTTTCAACCTCAGCATCAGTCCTTCCAAAGAACACTCAGGGCTGGTCTCCTTTAGGGTGGTATACATGCATGTAAACAGACACATAGAATAACTACATAGAATAACATAGAAGAAATACAGTATATCCAAACGGCATATGGGCACAGTGTGAATATTACATATATATATTATCATAAGTAATAATACATAGACCTTATTTCATCGAATAGGATCCATCCAAACTCAGCGACCTGGAGGAAATGATCATACTGAGAAGAGGTAAATGCTGATAGCTCTAGCCCCTTTTTTGGCTTTCCGTCAGAGTTCTTCTGGCTTATTTGACGAGCTGACTGGCCAGAAATGAGTGAAAAGAGCAAGTAACTAGTGGAAATCTTTCTGTTCTGCAAAGTCTCATTGGTATATCAGAAAGATTAATTGCAGAAGCATGTGTCCTGTCTACGACTGTGCCAACAGCCTGAGACTAAGCAGTTGTGCTTCTAAAACACACTGAAGGGACTTCTGGCAGCCTGACCCTTCCTCCTATGCTTCTTCAAGTTCAAGTGTAAAAGATGAGTAAAGAAACACAACCACATGAAAAAACAAACAAACAAAAAAAAATGTGAACAGGAGTTTGTATGACCTTCTTAACGCACTGTTCAGGAACCAAAAATGAGATAATTAGAATATTACAGGTCATGATTGTATTTGGCTTTGGAAAGCCATTTATTACTGTCACTTAGATTCAATCTTCTTTTTCTACGTCTAATGGATAAAACATGTAAGAATTTGAACAAAGGTATGCAGACGTTCAAGTTATAATTTCACCTAAACAAGATTTTATCATATAGACTATAATTGACATATCTATTTGTCCCTTAACATTCTATTACTTATTGTAGTTGTTTCAGTTCAGTTCAGTTGCTCAGGCATGTCTGACTTTTTGCTACCCCGTGGACTGCAGCTCGCCAGGCTTCCCTGTCCATCACCAACTCCCAAAGCTTGCTCAAACTCATGTCCACTGAGTCGGTGACGCCATCCAACCATCTCATCCTCTGTCGTACCCTTCCCCTCCTGCCTTCAATCTTTCCCAGCATCTTTCCCAGGGTCTTTTCCAATGAGTCAGTTCTTCACATCAGGTGGCCAAAGTATTGGAGTTTCAGCTTGTATGTATTGTAGTTTTTTATGTACCTATATTTTCATTTTTGCAAACTAAAACTACCTAATACAGAATCCACATATAATTAATTAAAGTATTTTCTCAGTGCATATGGACCTACCCTTTGTACAAACTCAGTGAATCATTGGGGCATCACTGTACTTATATTCAAGGACATTGGATTTAAAGTGCCATAAATGGAGATCCCAATTCAGCTTCCTGACAGTTGTGTCTCCTCTGATACGTACTCTCTCATTTCTTCACCTGCAAAATGAATAACGTATTCATTTCTGTATACTCAGTTGTGTCCAACTCTTTGTTACCCCATAGTCTGTAGCCTGCCAAGCTCTTCTGTCCTTGGAATTTTCCAGGCAAGAATACTAGAGAAGGTTGCCATTTCTTCCTCCAAAGGGTCTTCCTGACCCAGGGATTGAACCCGCATCTCCTGCATCTGATTCTTTACCACTGTACCATCTGGGAAGCTCGGGAATAAGTCATACCTAGAAGCACTGGATGGCATTGTCTACTCAATGGACATGAGTTTGAACAAACTGTGGGAGATACTGAAGGACAAGGAACCCTGGCGTGTGTCCATGGGGTTGCAAAGAGTCAGACACGACTTAGCGACTGATAAGAACATGAAGCATTAAATTAATGAAATGAGCGTACACATGTGAAATGAAAAATGTAGTGACTCACACTTTTAAAAAAAAGTCTGGTTCACTTCTCCTTTTCCAAACTTCAGTAAACACTTGGTGGATAAATATAAAAATGACTATGAAGGCCTTAGTGAAGTGAAGTCAGTCAGTCGTGTCTGACTCTTTGCAACCCCATGGACTGTAGCCTACCAGGCTCCTCTGTCCATGGGATTTTCCAGGCAATAGTCCTGGAATGGATTGCCATTTCCTTCTCCAGGGGATCTTCCCAACCCAGGGATCAAACCCGGGTCCATTGTAGACAGACACGTTACCGTCTCAGCCACCAGGGAAGTCATGAAGGCCTTACAGGTTCTGATTTGCCCTTGGATTACTTTATATATATATATATATATATATATATATGCCTAAAAAGAGCCTATTATGGATGTTGTAGCTTTGGAAAGGACATGACTGCGTGACTGAACTGAACTGAAAAGTCAAAAAATTTTAAGTTAAGCCATCACATGTTGAGGACCATCTGTAAATTTGTTCATTTATTCAAAAAGTATTGAATGAGTAACAACTATGTTTGGGCTTTCCTGGTGGCTCAGCAGTAAAGAATCCATCTGCAGTGCAGGAGACCAGGGTTTGATCCCTGGGTCTGGAAGATCCCCTGGATAAGGAAATGGCAACTCACTGTAGTATTATTGATGGTCTAGGAAATCCCATGAACAGAGGAGCTTGGTGGGCTATAGTCCATGGGGTCACGAAAGAATCAGACACGAGTTAGCAACTAAACAACAACAACCATGTTCACTAGACTCATAGGGATAAAACAGGTTACAGAAAGCCTGTATTCCTCTGGATAAAGCAAAGACCAAACTTTCCTTCAGAGATGGGCCAGTGGAGGCCCATAAGACAGAGAGCAATATGTCTATCTTAAATAGCTGTGCACTCCTTCTTCTGTTGTGATTGTTATAAAAATTGCCATGCTACCATTTGGTTGTAGGACAGTATCTTTTGATTTCCATCCCAGTTAAATCTGGTGACATTAATTTTAACTCATATCTGAGAATTTGATGCTTTTCCAGTTTGATTCCAATTCTTTTCCTTTTTCCAGAGTCCTAAAGTTGCTGTCTCACAAAAGTATGACTATCTAAATTATATGAAATTCACAGTCCAATTTGTCTGTATTTCTTGGACTCCTGTTTTGAATTTCCTCTACTTACATTAAAATTTTAGTTTCTTGTTCAGCATGGAGATGCTTAAATGGAGACATTAGCATAAAAAGATAATAACATTTTGGCAGTGTATGAAGAATCACAGATAACTGATTCCAGAAGCTAATTATGGAAATGTCTTCTTAGAAACTTTCCCCTGAAAACAAGGCACCTTAGTCATCTACACATCTCTCTGGGTCTTTTGGAGATTTATACATTTGGTCGATTTTCCTTCAGAAACGTCATCAGGATAATGCATTTGAAGTATTTATGGAAGTAACTGTCATTAATAGCTTCACTGTCTTGTTTTATAATTCACTTCACTGAAGTGGATGTGTACAGACTAGTCTTAATGATGAATTGTCCACACATGGGAGTATGTAAAGAGAGAATCTGGGTAGTTTCTTTAGAGATAGGACTAAATCCTATAATTGATAATACAGGAAATTTGATTGGTTTGAAATTACCAACAGTGTGAATTGAGCTGACAATCCACAGAGGGCCAATTGAATAACTCATCAGGAGTAACTACCTCAAATAATCTTTGAGGACAGCTCAACTCAAAGAAACACTCTTGTAATCTCTTCCCTAGCTCATTTCACTTAAAAACCAAAGGAGATGAATCATTTTTCAAATATTTACAGCCCAGCAGCATATAAAGGAAAAAGTAATTCCTTTTATACTAAAGAAAAAAATTATTCTAATAAAATTTGTTGTTACCCAGCCTCCAATTAGATTAGGCCTTTGCTGAACTTAAGAAATTACTGAGAATGCAGCAATATTGATGGGAGCATTTCTGGACTCTGGGTTGCTGTTTCTAATTTTTGAAGAACTTTTCTAACATCATGCAGAACAGCACTAAATAGATAAGTCAAGTAATTGTCATTTCATTCAAGTGAATACAACTTTAATATATTCACAGGAATAGCAGTATCAAATACATCTCCATAATGTTGATAGATTATCCCTACTCCCCCAAAGAAACAACCTTTAGCCCAAAAATTTTTCCAAGTAAATTCATGTCCAACTGAGTAATTGGGGGCAGAGAAGTTTCCTTCAGGCATTTGCTAAGAATTTCAGACAAGATTGTCTAATATGTCAAAAATGCTTTGGACAGGAATTGAAAGGATGTTATATATTCATTTTTTATTAAGGCTATAAAAATTTATCATAAACCTAGTAACTTTAAAAACTCCACAACTTTATATATTATAGTTCTATTGGTCAGAAGTCTGACGCAAGGCTCATGAGCTAAATTCAAGGTGTTAACAGGGCAGCATTTCTTTTTAGAGGCTCCAGAGGAAGATGTGTTCTCTTGCCATTTGTAGTTTTCAGAGGTCACTCACGTTGCTTGGCTTATGGTCCTCTTTGTCTTCAGCGCAATCAGCGTTGCATCCCTCTGACCATTCTACCATTGTTACATGTCCCACTCTCGCTTCTGCTTTCCTTCCTCATAAATACCATTGAGATTGCATTGGGCCCACCTGGATTATCTGGGATAATCTTCCTATTGAAAAATCAGCTGACTGGAAACCTCAATTTCTTCTGCAACTTTAATTCTCTTTTGCCATGTAAACTAACACATTCAGGAGTTCTGGGGATTTGGGCATGGACATCTTCAGGGGGAAGTTATTCTGCCTGTCACAGGGAAAATATGCCTTGCTATTGGATAAGAAATTTTTTTTCTTCTTATTAGTATCTGCACATTTACTTTTCCAGTAAGCCCAGTATCTTCTGCTAAGTAAACAAACCAGCGCATCGTATATAATTTTTTTAAAAACATATATAAACACATATTGCAACTTGATCAATTATGTTTACATTCTTGAAATAGAAGAGTATGGTGCACACAAAAAATGAAGTCTGACTTTCTAAAATTGACATGCGAAAAGAGATTGGGCTGTAAATAGATAATTACAAAAGTGTGACTTTAGAAATGTAGACGATGTGGAAATTGAGATGTTTTATACAAATGCTCAGTTTTTGTTATGTGTTGAGAAAGTAAATAAAAAACCCAAAGACAGCAGATTGGCTTAAAGCGGGGGGGGGGGGGGGTAGAACTAGAGGTATTGCTTGTAAAGTAGAAGCAAAGTAAAGAAATATGAATAGGAGCTGGTATTAAGAAAATCTTACAAGAGGTGAACAAAATTCAATGAGATAAACTTGAGAGACAAAATATCTATGTCAATCTTGGGTCAAATTCAGTAAGAACTCATGCATAGAGGCAAAAATGTGGAACTTGACTTTTATAGCTGAGTTTTTGAAGTAGACAGATTCCTTTGCATGGCACTACAACTTTTCATGTTCCTAACAATTGTCTTATACTTCCAGCTTCTGGAAATGTAACACAATAGAAAATCTCTTATATCTTAAAAATTGTCGTCACACACACAGAAAATATAACTATATGAGGTGATTGTGTTAACTAAACTTATTATGGTAATCACTTCTTTATGTATATGTATATGAAATATTGTATTGTGGACCTTGGACTAATGTTATATGTTAACTTTAACACAATAAAATGAAAAGAAAAAACAACGCTTTTAAATTCTGTAACAAAATTATCTGTCTTCAAATAAAATGATAATTTACTAAACTAATGATTAAGAAAGCCTTCCTCAGCAATCAATACAAAGAAATGGAGGAAAACAACAGAATGGGGAAGACTAGAGGTCTCTTCAAGAAAATTAGAGATATCAAGGGAATATTTCATGCAAAGATGGGCTGGATAAAGGACAGAAATGGTATGGATCTAACAGAAGCAGAAGATATTAAGAAGAGGTGGCAAGAATACACAGAGGAACTGTACAAAAAAGATCTTCATGACCCAGATAATCACGATGGTATGATCACTCACCTAGAGCCGGATATCCTGGAATGTGAAGTCAAGTGGGCCTTAGAAAGCATCACTATGAACAAAGCTAGTGGAGGTGATGGAATTCCAGTTGAGCTCTTTCAAATCCT
>NW_011494772.1:5382664-5383227 GCF_000754665.1 Bison bison bison | reverse complement strand
CGTGAACTTCCACATGTTCAAGCTGGTTTTAGAAAAGGCATAGGAACCAGAGATCAAATTGCCAACATCTGCTGGATCATCAAAAAAGCAAGAGAGTTCCAGAAAAACATCTATTTCTGCTTTATTGACTATGCCAAAGCCTTTGACTGTGTGGATCACAATAAACTGTGGAAAATTCTGAAAGAGATGGGAATACCAGAACACCTGACCTGCCTCTTGAGAAGCCTATATGCAGGTCAGGAAACAACAGTTAGAACTGGACATGGAACAACAGACTGGTTCCAAATAGGAAAAGGAGTATGCCAAGGCTGTATATTGTTACCCTGCTTATTTAACTTATATGCAGAGTACATCTTGAGAAATGCTGAACTGGAAGAAGCACAAGCTGGAATCCATATTGCTGGGAGAAATATCAATAACCTCAGATATGCAGATGACTCCACCCTTAGGGAAGAAAGTGAAGAGGAACTAAAGAGCCTCTTGATGAAAGTGAAAGAGGAGAGTGAAAAAGTTGGCTTAAAGCTCACCATTCAGAAAACTAAGATCATGGTATCTGATCCCAT
>NW_011494772.1:5382279-5382564 GCF_000754665.1 Bison bison bison | reverse complement strand
GAAAGCATCACTATGAACAAAGCTAGTGGAGGTGATGGAATTCCAGTTGAGCTCTTTCAAATCCTGAAAGATGATGCTGTGAAAGTGCTGCACTCAATATGCTAGGAAATTTGGAAAACTCAGCAGTGGCCACAGGACTGGAAAAGGTCAGTTTTCATTCCAATCCCAAAGAAAGGCAATGCCAAAGAATGCTCAACTACCGCACAATTGCACTCATCTCACACGCGAGTAAAGTAATGCTCAAAATTCTCCAAGCCAGGCTTCAGCAATACGTGAACCGTGAAC
>NW_011494772.1:5338363-5382179 GCF_000754665.1 Bison bison bison | reverse complement strand
TATTTTTCTGGGCTCCAAAATCACTGCAGATGGTGATTGCAGCCATGAAATTAAAAGACACTTACTCCTTGGAAGCAAAGTTATGACCAACCTAGATAGCATATTCAAAAGCAGAGACATTACTTTGCCAACAAATGTCCGTCTAGTCAAGGCTATGGTTTTTCCAGTGGTCATGTATGGATGTGAGAGTTGGACTGTGAAGAAAGCTGAGAGCCAAAGAATTGATGCTTTTGAACTGTGGTGTTGGAGAAGACTCCTAAGATTCCCTTGGACTGCAAGGAGATCCAACCAATCCATTCTGAAGGAGATCAGCCCTGGGATTTCTTTGGAAGGAATGATGCTAAAGCTGAAACTCCAGTACTTTGGCCATCTCATGCAAAGAGTTGACTCATTGGAAAAGACTCTGATGCTGGGAGGGATCGGGGGCAGGAGGAGAAGGGGACGACAGAGGATGAGATGGCTGGATGGCATCACTGACTCGATGGACATGAGTCTGAGTGAACTCCAGGTGTTGGTGATGGACAGGGAGGCCTGGCGTGCTGCAATTCATGGGGTCACAAAGAGTCGGACACGACTGAGCGACTGAACTGAACTGAACTGAATGATTATTTGCATTAAGTTTAGGGTAAAGACTTAGGTTCTATGGGAATATTAAAATTTTGCTTTTGAGCATTTAATTTTATATGGGCAGATAGAGCATAAATATGAAAAAATCTTAAATAAACAGGTAAATATTTAATAGTAATACTTTAATTACTCATTGTGTGATTTTGTAAGACCACAAAGTAGGCTTTTGTTAGGAAAAATAACTGAAAAAAAACCAAGTTGCTATTCTTGTTGTTTTTTTGTCTGTCTAGGTAAAAAGCCAGTTTAAGCATGAGTGGAAATTCAGTAATAGTGACTTATTATGGGTTTTTAAGAGTTAATGAGATGATCAAAGCATGGTTTGGAAAACAGTCCAACTTAGTAATAGATTATGCAAGAAAAAGATCAGAGTCATAAAAACTAGTTAAGATTTTATTTTAATAGTCCAAAATTAAAATAAAGAGAATCACTATGTTAGAAATGGACTCAAGGCTTAGATGGGAGAGAATCTTTGAAAGGAAACCAGACAGTGTGAAGTGAAAAATAAGAGAATTTGATGATAATGGACATACAAATGATAGAAGACAAAATTCGATGATAAACAAACTATCTCAAGGTAGTGAGTGTATGGTCATTGAATAACATAAATAGCAAAATTAAGTTGAAAAACCATATGGGGGTGGTGGTGGGAGAGATGGAGTGGTTATGTAGGGAGAGGTTGAAGTATATAATGAGTTTGTTTCCTCAGAAGATTCAAAAGCGAAAGGAAAATAAAAATTCATGCAATTTCATAACCCACATATATTTCTATATACTTTTGGAGAAATGTTTATTTTAAAAAATAAGCTATACTCTGTTTATTGGCAAAGTTAAAAAGTCTTTGATGAATAAAAGCATTCTTAGGCACTGTTTATATAAAATGGTATTTCCCTCCCACACAGCAACTTGGCAATATGCAAAGAAACTTAAAAAAATATTTAAGACTTTGTTTATAACTCTAATTCTAGGAATTACTATTAGAAAATAATCAGAGATGTCAATGATTTATGTACAAATGTGTTCATTGTTATGTTGTTAGGAAAATCGGAAGAAAACTAAGTATAGTTTAGCGTAATTTGTATTGCATAGGGATTATCTTAAAATGTTCTTAGAAATTTGAAAGAATTTATTTGGAAAACTTTTTTGGGCTAAAGGTTGTTTCTTTGGGGGAGCAGGGATAATCTATCAACATTCCTGTGAATATATTAAAGTTGTATTCACTTGAATGAAATGACAATTACTTATGTATTTAGTACTGTTCTGCATGATGTTAGAAAAATTCTTCAAAAATTAGAAACATCAACCCAGAGTCCAGAAACGCTCCCATCAATACTGCTGCATTCTCAGTAATTTCCTAAGTTCAGCAAATGTCTAATCTAATTGGAGGCTGGGTAACAATAAATTTTATTAGAATAAATTTTTTTTAGTAAAAAAAGAATTACTTTTTCCTTCATATGCTGCTGGGCTTTAAATATTTGAAAAATGATTCATCTCCTTTGGTTTTTAAGTGAAATGAGCTAGGGAAGAGATTACTAGAGTGTTTCTTTGAGTTGAGTTGTCCTCAACGATTATTTGAGGTAGTTACTCCTGAGGAATTATTCAATTGGCCCTCTGTGGATCTTTAGCAAACTCTGGGAAGTAGTGGAGGACAGAGGAGCATGGCAAGCTATAGTCCCTGGAGTCACAAAGAGTTGGACCTGACTTGGCGACTGAACAGCAACCTGTTGTCTGAATTTATCCTTTTAATTTTCTCATGGGGCTTTCTTCACTAGACTTCCCAGGCACGTCTTCTGGTTTTCTTCCTCTCGATCAGCCACTCCCTCTCAGTCTCTTTTGCTAGTCTCCCTTCCAACTCCTAACATTGTCCCAGGGGAGTCCTTGGGCCTTCTATCTTTCAATCTTCAATCACCTCCTTAGGGAATTCCTCTGGACTACTTGCTTTATATCCATTCAATATTCTGATGATTTATGCCTAAGAGGCCAGATATCTTCCTCAGTTACACCTCTGAATTGTTAACAGTGGTTCAGTATCTGACATGGATGTCCCATGGTCATCTCAAACATAAAATATTCAAAACCGAGCTACTGATTTCTGCCTTGTCCCCATCTTAGTAAGGAGGAACTCCATTCTTCCAAGTTCTCAGGCCAGAAACCTTGGATTCCTTCTCCGTTCCTTTTATGAACAATAACCTGTTCTGTCAGCAAATGCTTTCGACACTCTCTTCAGCATATATCCAGAATGCAATTGCTTCATAACATTCACCACTATTAATGCGGCCTAAGCCACAGTCATCTCTCTCCTCAGTCCTTACCGTAGCTTCCCAGTGATTTTCCACACTTCCACCATTGCCCTCAGGGTCCTTTAAAATAGATAACTCCAAAAAACATAACCAAAGAGATGAGGCACTCTTCCAGACACTGCAGGGACTTCAGATTTCACTCAGAGTAAAAGCTAAAACCCTTAGTAAGTGCTGTCCTTTCCATTCCCCTTGGCTTTCTGATATCATCTCTTATTCATCTTCCTCTCACTTTCTTTACCTCACCCTATTTGCTGTTCTTTAAATGTGTCAGACTTGCTCCCATCTCAGGGAGTATTCCTGCATGAAATACTTCTTTTTCTGTGTGAATGGCTTACCCTCTCTTCCCTCAAACATTTTCTCAAATGTAACTTTGAAGTCTGACCGCCATTTGCAAAATCATCACCTTTGCTCCCCAGAACTTCCTATCTGCTTCACCTGCTTGCTTTTTTAAAGTTACTAACATCTTATATTTTGCTTAATTATCAAGCTTATAGTCTCCCCGCCACACACACACTAGAATGTAAGCTCTATGAGTGTTGGGACTTTATCTTTTTCTCTGCTGTATTCACAGTACTGAGAATAGGACCTGGCAAAAAAAAAAAAAAAAAAAGGTAGGCGCTTCATGGGTGAATGAAGAAAACCAAGGGCAAGGACTGTATAAATGAATTGAGAGGAGGAAACCTTCCTGTTACTCTCTTCAGAGCTCAGGGATTTCTAGTTTTCCTGCCGCTTTATTTTTTAGTTAAAGTTTGAATGATATTGTTTTTTTTAAAAAAGAAAACTTTAATTTTAAACCCATTAAGGTAACATTTTAGAATACCGAAATGAACTAAAATCAATTTGCATTTTTATATTTAAAAATCTATGTCATGTTCTCAGTTTAATTTGTACTTTACTTAGAAAGTAAAATAATGAAAACTACTAGTTTTCATTTGATTTCAGTTCAACACACATTTGTTGCAGGTCAAACATGTGCCTTTTTCCCACCCAAGAAAACACATAAATTTTTATTATTTTGTTAACTTACATAATTTAGTTAAATATTTGTATTACATTTTAAAATATTATACCACCATATATTTACACGCTTTATAAAGCATGCATATGCACACACATGCACATATACTAGAACATTTAAACTGATTACTTTGTCCGTGTCATCAGCAATATTTTGAAAAAATTTTATTAGCCTCATACTCTATTTACAAGAATGTTAAACACATATTTTAAGCTACATATAAATGCCGAGATCCCCACTGAGAATCGTCATGCAAAAGTTTTTAAGTGGTTTATAGGGTTGTAACAACTCTCAACACCAAATTATTTTTGCAACCTTTTCTCAGAACTTCTAAACATGGAATACAAATAAAAACTGTAAAGCATGTAAAAAATATGAAGTATAGTAGTAGTCGTGCTTTGGAACCTGTGTGCTGCCAGAAGACATAAAAAGGACTATAAAATTTTATCATAAAGAAAAAATAAAACCCTGAAAAATATTTTATACATTTAATATGTCTAATAAACAGCTTATCATCTTCATAGTAATTTTAAATGAACATTAAGTTCTATACAATGAGAAATTGCCCAAGAAGAAAAAATGTTGTATTAACACAAAAGGAAAAGATCCTATCTCCTATATTTCTACACATATATTTAGGGCACACACACATCCCTGAAAGCATAAAGTTTATGTTGCAACTGTAATCTCTGGTGTATTATGTAATGCCTCCAATCTTCCCATGCTGTTGCTATTTTTTTTTTTTTTCCTCTTCACTTAAACTACAAAGTATCTTCTGGCCAAAAAAAGCAACTTATTTCTGATTATTGCACAAAAGTATACACACAAAACATGTCAATTCAAAAGAAAACTTTCACATTAAGATTTCTTATTTAAGAGAACTGCCTAAACAAAACTTGCCAAACTTTCAATTAAGTCAGTACTTGGATGTCATACTTCGAAGAAGACATGGAAAGATTAACATTTCATTTTCATCATAAAATGAAACTCAGGTATATTCCTAAAACAATCTTCCAAGTTCCCCAAATACTGAATTCCATCTACTCTCAGATGTTCACAGAAAGAGGATACTTAGATAAACATAATGAACTCACTTCCCTGAAAAATCTATTATCCTTTCTATTCTAGGCAACATCAAGAGTGATCCTGAACAAATATATTTTTTAAGTGTTTCAAGATATAAGTATTGTGTTAGAATAAGGATACTCTTTTTAAGCCTATATGCTGAAAGGATGTTTGAGAAAATGAATAGGAAGTGAAATGTAAAACGATAGTTATTAAAATAGAAAATGTTAAGTAGTTAAGAATGTCATAGTATTAACCTAACCATGAAGTATGTTATAATTCTTTCTCAATTCTCATTGATATCTTCATATTCCATATATATTATAACCGCCCAAAATAATAACTTAAAATAGGAAATTGTGCCATTTATTGTTTGTGACTTTCTATCACAGCAAATTTGCTACTCATCTTGTCATTTCAGATACCGAGTTGTTTTCCTTAAACAAACTAGATCCAATAACTTCAGCACTTTTTAGAATTTGATTGTTTGTCTTTCAGAAAAGCAATGCCCTACAGAAAACTTCATAGTGTTATGTATGTACTTTGCTGATGTCAATAGTTTTAATGATGAGCAGTGGAGTCAAAACTGTGAATGAAATACCTTTGGTCAAAACAAAATATATGAATAACACTGCAATTGACTGATTGTCATTGTGATCGTGCTTTGACTTTGATTAAATTTCAGAAGTCAACTTTGTAGCAATGATTTAAAACTTGGCTAAAAAGCCTTTCCCCCCTCTAAGTTTGGATTGTTGAACTCATACATTATGTATTTCCTTTAATGAGCCACGTAGCCAAGAAATGGCACTTTAAATTGATGAGGGTTATATATTCATATGTAGAACAAATTAGTTTAGAGACAAATGAAGAATAGTTGTGCAGTTGAGCTACGATGAACTGTTACAATTATAGTGATTATAAGAACCACAATCTAATACCTTCCAGACATCAGCTATCATTACATATGTCTCTATCATAAAAACACAATCTCATCTCTCCTAAAAATATTTTATTACAGAAATATTGTCTATATAAAAATATATCAAATGCTGCCAGCATTTCCATGTCAATTTCTATTTTCAGGAGTTTAATATTCAGTAGCATAAAACTTTTCTCTAACACATATCTAGGATTACAATCCAGGCATTGAAAAGCTTTTGTATCCTAGGAACTTTGCTGTGAGAAAGCTTATTGAGTACAATGACAATTTCATTCACAGTCAACAGAAATTCCTGCCTCATTGCCATATTTGTCATATTTCTAGAAACTGACATACATACATACAAACTCATGTATGGCATGAGATAAAAGTAAGTACAAAAACCTCACACATTAAACCATCTTTATAACAAGTATGGAATAACAATTTTATAGATTTTAAGGTCCCAAATCAGAAAATGTTTGTTTTAAAATGTGATGATTATATTTTGCTCTTTATAAATTTTAGAATATCAGATTTTTGTGATATTTATGATTTGTTTGACTTAAAAAATAAAGGCATGAATAAAATGTTAAATAGTGTCCTAATGACATGGAGAAAATATTTTAACTTCAATTTGGAAGTTACAGAAGGATTACAAAGTATTGTTTCACTAGTGAAATTTTCTGCAATGCCAAGATTGTAGGAATTATCAGCATAGTTTTATTTTTCACAAACATAAAATGAAGATCTGGATCCTTTGGATTCAGAACATGTAATTTTTTTATCTTTTTAAAAAATAATTTTATATTTACAAAAATTTGGCAAAATATAGTACTCACTGTTCTTTTACTCCCCCTATCTACTTTTGTCTATTTGCTGTAATTACCTACAATTAACAATAATACAATACTATTAACAAACCTAGAGATCTAATTTAAATCTTGCCAATCCTCCTGCTAATGTTCATTTTCTGACCCAGTATCCAATCTAGGACATTACATTGCAGTTAGGTCTCATGTGTTCGTGCGTGTACATGCTCAGTCACTCAGTCATGTCCTGCTCTCTGTGGCCCTGTGACCTGTAGCCTGCCAGGCTGCTCTGTCCATGGAATTTTCTGGGCAAGAATACTGGAGTGGGTTGCCATTTCCTACTCCAGGAGATCTTCCTGACCCAGGATTCAAACCCATGTTTCTTGCATCTCCTGAATCAGCAGGCATGTTCTTTACCATTAGTGGGACTTGAGAAGCCCTCGTTTTCTTAGTCTCCAACAGTTGCACAATCTTTCTCTTTGATTTTTTTTTCAGTATTTATCTTTTATAACCTTGTCATTTTTGAGAGTACTAGCCAGTTTTTTAAAAATATCCTTCACTTATCCAAGTCTGGGCTCCTCTGAAATTTCCTCATGATTGAACTGAGGTGCTGCATTTAGCAAGAATATCACAAAGTGATTTTGTGTCCCTCTCATCACGTGATATTACAAGGCATATGATATCCATCTGGAAAAAGAAGGAAGCTGGAGGTAGAAATTCTAGATACAAAAAACACAGATGACTTTATACTCTCATTTTAAAAGTAGATATATGTTTCAGAACAAAAATCTAAGTTCACTAAGTCATGGATGTGTCACAGCTTTCCAGTTTAATGTGAACATCTATATCAGAGAAGGGTCATTTTTTATATGTCCCCCTCTGACCTTGATTTGTGTATTTATTATTACATCTAAAATATCCATGTAGCCTCTAATTGCATGTAAATCTTGAAGCTGCAGGGTTAAATATAAATTATATTTGAAATTGAAAGTCATTTAAAATGTCTAAGGATTTCATGTGTCTCAACTTTAAGGCAGAAAATTAAAGTAGTACTGGGGTTGGTATTGTTCCTCCAAGTCAGAGAAGGTATGACCTGAAGGATTTAAGAGGTATTGAAAATAAGGACAGTTAAGCTAACTTTTTGCTAGAGCCAACACATGACTATTAGCTCCATCACACTGACCTTTTATTTATAAATGCACATGTCTATTAAACATAAATGATACCAGTTATGAAATTTGGATTGTTCTTACAATACTGGTTGACAAAATAGTTTTAAAGAATTCATTTTAATCACAACTGTGTTCTTTTTAGACTATATGGAAATGACATTTTGGTATTTAACTCAATTTTACACTCTTTCTTTAAACTTAGTCCTTTTTCTCTTAATGTAGCACCTTGTTTATATATATCCCTCACTCCATAACAGTGTATTTGATCCTGAGCTGGTTGTCTGAAACATTTATTCCATGACAATCATTGAGGTTGCTAGGGAGTTTGCTAAAGAGTATTAAAATCATGATTAGCATCTAGATGGACTAGACAGCCCTATGTAGTGTTCACTGACACCATAAACTGGTGTTCATGTTGATTTATCCCTCTTTATGGGCTTCCCCAGTGGCTCAGGGGTAAAGAATCCACGTCCCAGTGCAGGAGATGCGAGTTGGACCTCTGGATTGGGAAGATTCCCTTGGAGAAGGAAATAGCAACCCACTCCAGTATTCTTGCCTGGAAAATCCCATGGACAGAGGAGCCTGGTGGCTCCATGGTGTCTGTACTCCTGTACAGTCCATGGGGTTGCAAAAGAGTTGGACGCAACTTAGCAACTACACATCAATAATCCCTCCTTATCTTCAACCCACCCACATTGATGGATCTTCAAAACTATAAGTGAGGAACTCCTTTCTTACCTCACCAGCTAATCTTTATAATACAAGTTAGTGGCAGTTAAAATGTACAGCTGTCCTGTAAGAACTAAATAATTTTTCCATTACATAATCATATCTACCTGATTCAAATGTCTACCATACTCATGTCAGATCTGTGGCAGATAATACAACCTGTCAATTTAAATGTTATGAGAAAAATTATATAGAACAGTGAAAAGACCAAAACATAAATAAAACATATTCCCTAACCTGCTACCATAAAAATTTACTTGAGTCATATCAAAGTATGTCCTTGTAGTTGTTTACCCATGAGTTTTTAAATCATAGGTACAGTCACAGTCTATCATAATCTTGTATTCTGTTCTTTGATTTATTATACTTCCTGTTTGGAAAAAACAAACTCAAATTACCTCAAGTAAAATGTTAGGGCAGTACTGTGTGCTGCTGTCAGCATGCAAATACAGAACCCACGGGTGGAAAGCACTGACAGACCTCATAAAACAGGCGCCTGGAAGTTAGTCAGCAGTCAAGGAAGGCATCTAGGCAACCTCTCTTTTCTTGAGGCCACATGCTCTTTCTTATCTCAGCATCTGTCTACTCTTTTATTGATATGCTTCCCGCCTCTCTTGATTTACTCTGCTTGATCTCCAAGGACCACCAATCTACATTTTGCTCTTCTTAGGTGATCTTCTCATCTTTGAATTTTCACAGTTCTGGAAATTGGTAGACGGTCAGTTCATAGAAGTAACACCATATATACCACAGGTGGCTAGCCAGCTAATTCTCCAGTTCTTTTTCTAACAAATGTTGGCCACATGTAGCTCAATCAACAGTCACCTCTCTGCACAAAACAAGCAAACAAAAAGTCCAGTGTTTTACTCTTTCTCTGAGTAGAAGGCAATGTACAGCATAGTTTAAGCCAGAAGGGGAGGTAGGTAAGGCAGAAAACCGAAAGATGATATGTTATTGATTTAGTATAGTGAGTTAACTGTGCATGGTTCTGTTTTAGATATTTTATGATAATAAAAATGAAGAAGGAAAAGAAATGCCCTTGGTGTACTAATTAGGTTTTCAAAATATGTTTATTTTTCCACTAACTTTTCTTGAGGTTATTTAGATATTTCTTGATAAATCTTCATAGTAACATATGTGAAAGCAAACATGTTTTTTCTGTGATTTGCTGCAATGAATTGTCAAAATCTTAGTTTTTAACATTGGTAAAAATTGTAATGGGTACAAAATTCTAATAAGATAATGAACACCAGTGATGTGCCATATGATTTATTTCTTGTGAAATTCTTTTTATCCTCCAAAAATCTAAAGACTCATGAACACAGAGCAGAGTGCTCAATATCCCCACTTTCTAACCTTTATACAGAACAAGTTGCACCCAAACCAGTTGACTGAATCTGTTACTGGGATTAATTTGAACACTGTATAAGTTTCTAGACTGGTTTGTATATCAGCATTTAAATTGATCAAGGAGCTGGCATGAGGGATGGAGCAATAAGAAATTATGAAACTGCCAAACACCAGAACTGTAGACTTTCAAAGGCTTTCTATTTAGCAAAATGGAGAATTAAATGGATTTCAATGTAATTGTTATTCTCAAACATTTTCTCAGTACAGGGCTGACAATGATTTGGTCAAATCGGGGCACTTTTTATAGTTCTCAATGAAACAAAAACTCCATTCGTCTGCTTGTTTCACTGAAATTACTGGATGTATTTTACCAAAAGTTTTTTTCTTTCATTGTATGCAATTTATTTGGATAAACATTTATTTGTTATTCAAAGAAAGAGTTTCACTTATCCCAAGATTACTACAATGCCCATCAATCTGCAGAGTTCTACTTAGATTTGAAAAGGGGCTTGAACACCTTCAATAACATTCATGCAAAATAGGAATATATTTATATTCAGCTGATCTCACTAGGGTCTTATTTCCTTTTTCACCCTTCACCCAGGTGACCCCCATCATTCCAATGGCTTTAAATCCATCTGTAGGATGATGATGTCCAAATTTTCAATTTTCATCCTAACTACTTTTCTGAGTTTCCAATTCATATAAACAACTCCCTGCTTGACTTTTGTATTTGAATTTTTCAAAGAGACATTCAATATAACATATTCATCTGATTTTTCTTCAAAATATTTTCTTTTTTTAATTTTTTTTAAAATATTTTCATCCTTAACTCTTTTATTTCTAAGCAAATGATACTTGTCAACAAAAATTCCATTAATAATCAAATTCCCCAGTGGCTCAGCAGTAAATAATCCGCCTGCAATGCAGGAGATACAGGCAAGATATGTGGGTTCAATGCCTGAGTTGGGAAAGTCACCTGGAGAAAGGAAATGGCAAACCCACTCCAGTATTCTTCCCTGGATATTCCCAATCCATGGGGTCACAAAAGAGTTGGATGTGACTGGGCAACTAAACAACAGCAACAAAGGAAAAATAAAAGTGAATTTTATTTGAGCCAAAATGAGGATTATAACCCCAGAAGTAGAGTCTCAGAAAGCTCTGAGAACTGTTCCACCTGTTAGAAGTTGAAGGTACAGCCATATATATATTTTTTTTAAACAAAAACTCACATAGAATGACATACTGATATTTTGCATAAAGTTCACCTAGAATAGTAAGCACGTCCAAAGCCATCAGCAAGTCACCATGACCATTCTTACTAGCATTAGAAGAAAGAAAAATTGATCTTTATGGTTGAGCCGGCACTCTCATCTTTGAGGAGCTCTGGTTACTGTGTAATGCAAAAAGCACACTGTATATTTGAGATGGAGGAGGCCCAAACACACACACACACACACACACACACACACAGAATTTTATGTTTAACTTTTTTCTTGTCCTGCCTTAAAATTAAATTCTATTTCATCATATCTTCAACCATGCTTTCTCCGAAGTCTAAAGCTTAGGAGTCATCTTCACAATGTCTCTTACTCCAATCAGTAAATGCTGTCGATTCGTCCTCCAAACTATGTTTCAACTGAACATATTTTTCTTGATATATTTTACCACCACCCTTCTTCAAGTCACGGCTCTCCTGGTGGCTCAGATGGTAAAGAATTTGCCTGCAGATTTGATCCCAGGGTTGGGAAGATCCGCTGGAGAAGGGAACAGCTACCTGTTCCAGTATTCTTGCCTTGAGAATTCCATGGATAGAGGAGCTAGGCAGGCCCTACCCCATAAGATCACAGAGAGTCAGACATGAGGGAGTGAATACCACTTTCTTCAAGTCAGTATCAGATCACAGTTCATTTGGCCTCTTTTCTTCCATCTTGTCCCCTTTTTACTACTTTCTCTTCCAAAGAAAAAAAGGGAGAATTTTTCAAATAACTTATTAGGTTAGTCCAACATTTTAAGTAATTTTAAATGTTTTATGTTACTAATTTATATTAAATATTTAGAATGTACACGACCATAATATACATTCTTCAGCCAGACTCACAGGGTCGTCATGATCTAACTTCTTCCTTTCTCTCCAGGACAATAGTATGCCCCTTTCTCCCAAATTCTCAAGGTTTCAGCTCCACTGGCCACCTTTTAAAACCTTAATTAAGCCAAGTTCTTTTAAAGCTAAGTTGTCACACATGATGTTCCTACTATTTGAATGGCTCCTTCTCCTTTACCTAGTTAAGTCTCAAAGTGTTTTGTAATCTGCAGTGACAGAAATAATAATCTCTTAGACTAGTAATCTTCTGTAACTGAGTTGGTCTCCTGGACCGTTGCCAGGATCTTAGGCCAGGCCTAGGGTCCTTATCTTGCAAGGGGAAGTTATTTTTCTACTTAGATTGGCACCTCACGCTCATTCTCATTAGTGTCCGATTCTGTGACCCCATGGACTGTAGCTCACCAGGCCCCTCTGTCCAAGGGACTTTCCAGGCAAGAATACTGGAGTGAGTTGCCATTTTCTCCTTCAGGGGATCTTCCCAACACAGGGATCAAACCTATATCTCCTGTGTCTACTGCAGTGCCAGGCAGATGGTATGATCCAAATATAATCTATAGGTAATTAGTAAAAATGTATCAAGTGAATGATATTATTATTAAAAATTATCTAAAAGAAAACATGTTTACTCAACTTATTTATAATAAAATTATAGTTCAATTACCTAGAAAGATCCTGGTACCTATTTTATTTCTGAAAATTGTACGATCGTTGTAATATGAAAGCAATTCATGCACATGCAAGTTACTCAGATAATTATGTAGAAAATTATAATTATTTAGAAATTGGAAATGTAAGCTTTTTAGAGGTTTTTACTGCAAACATTTCCTTGTTGAGACTCATTGATTTGTTTTTCTTTTCATCTTTCACCCTAGCAGCTCTAAGTTTGACATTTTTATCACCCCAGTGGAATGCCTGGTTTTCATTTGCAAAGCACACCTCACTTTTACAAGTAAAACCCCATTTCACTTTTACAAGTGAAACACCATGGGTTGTGCAGCATGTACAAACCTAATGACCAGCTTGGCTTTATTATTCTGATTCCCTTTTCCCACAGACTGGGAATTCTCATAAGATGAAAATGTTACATAAATGGAATTTGTTTCAGTTTAGAAGCGGAAGGCTTTCGACTGAATTAGCTTCTGTTTCTTTGCATGGGAAGCACCACTGATGTTTAAACAATTTTGGCTCAGTTATCAATATGTTCCTGACCGCTGTTTGTGGAAGTGCAGAGGCTACATGCAATTCCATTGGCTACATACCACCCATCTTCTCAACTCCAGTAGATGTACAAAATAGAAATATATCAATGTAGCTCAGGGTAAACACTGGTCTCTGGGAGTCCAGAAATCCAGATTCAGTGCTGGATCCAGCTCCAATTCCCTCTTTGACATTAAACAGTTCTCTTAATTCTCCATTTCAACCCCCTCATCTATACAATATAAATTTGACTGGATAACTCTTTCAACTCTCTGTTACTCTAGTTTTTCATCTTCTAACTTAAAAAAACAATAACAATATTTAAATATTGTTATATATATATAATATATATATATACATAGAACTTGGTAATCATACATATTTTTGTGACTTTATTTTATTCTTACCAATCAAAGCTATTTTGTAGGCACATAGACTTTAAAGCAATGCTCCCCCTTCAATGTATGCCTAACTTCATGTGGGTTTTTCAGCTGTGTGTAGAAAGGTGTATGTGTTTGTGTGTTTTCAGACACTCAGTTGTTTCTGACTCTTTGCAATCCTATGGACTAGAGCCCGCCAGCCTCTTCTGTCCATGGAATTCTCCAGGCAAGAATACTACAGTGGGTTGCATTTCCTACTCCAAGGGAATCTTCCCGACCCAAGAATAGAACCCACATCTCTTGAGCGGATGTATTTTATCATGTTGGCAATAAAATGTGCTTTCAAATTTATTTTGGCATTTTTTCAGTAGATTGACTATGAGTTGGTCCTTTCTAGGAAATCTGTATCATGGCCTATTGAGAGAGCTACCTCAGAGGACTGGTATTTGTGTTTGGGAAATTCCCTTCCATGGTCCTCTGACCTACTTTATCTTGAGGTTGCATACCACTCATTGCTATCTATGTTAGTAGCTGTGTCTGCAGACCTGACAAGAACATTTATAAACCTTTCTTGTTTATTAAGGTTGTCATTCGTCTATAATTGTTCTTCTTGAATTTCCAACCTGCTCTTTGTGATCCCATACATCCCAGAGTTTGCAATGTTAAAAAGATCCTTAAGGAAATCAGAAAAAATGCATGCTAAGTCTGTAAACCTTACGGGAAAGTAGCACTTAAAACTACTGGCTCTTTATAGCTGAATCAATTACCAAACTAGAATATCAGGACCATATTTTATAACTAGGTTTTGCACAATACATTTTGATAACTAAAACACATACTCACATTTAAATTATAGTTACTCTAAGAAGCAAAAAGAGAGAAACTACCTTTTATATCAGTACTTGCTTCTACCTGGTTCCTTAAGAAGTTAGAATTTTTTACTAAGATTTAGTTTAGCTTTTTTGTTTGTTTTCTTGCATCCTTACAATATGCATTGTGTTACAGTGTGTTGAATGCTATTAGTTGATATTATGCTGTGGTATTATTTCCTTAAAAGCAGTATACTGTACTGTACTGTACACTGTACAGTACAGTGTGCTGTACACACAGTACAGTGTGCTGTACACACAGTACACTGTACTGTACACACAGTACAGTTAGGATAGTTCCTACTTTACAAATGAGGAGTAAACAGAAGCTATGGTAACACAGCTCAGAAATTGAGAGACAATAATTCAAGCTGCACTTAGTCATCCATTCAAAGATTTTTATTTTTTGTTTAAACAATAATATAGACTAATTGCAGAAGCACTTTGGCAAATTTATAGAAAGACACAATGATTATTTTTAAATGCATAGTTTTAAATTTTACAATGCATGTAACTGGAGTTAACCTAGAAATTAAAGACATTTTTCAATAAAAAGTATGTTTATGTTAAACTCCCAGTAGTCTTACTGTAAATATTTTTACAGTCAGTGAGTCATTTAAAAAAATAATTTTCTAAGTACCTTGTATACACTATAGAGTCCTATTTTACTTTATTTAGCAAGTATATCTTTATAGATAGTGGAAAGACAAATTCATCCCTGCCCTGAGTGGATTTTCACAAATTTTAAAAGTACAAATGAGCAATGTTAATTACACTAGAAACAAAATAAATTGCATTTGTTTAATTAACAAAGAGAAATCCCTGGTACTGTTAATTAAAAGTTCTCTCAAACAACACTGAACTCACTCTCACAGAACAAACGACATACAATTTTTATGGCTATGCAAAAATAAGCAAGTGATATTTTTATAAATTCATAGATATATAGTTCTAAATTAAATCTTGAAAGATTTTAGCCATTAATTTTTAAAGCATGTTGTGTTTTAGGAAGCTGAAAAGAAACAATTTCATGTTGTGTTCGTTTTGTTCACCCTTTCTTACATTGTTCCCAAAATCCAGTGAATAGGATATTCTCATGGCAGCAAAAAATCAGAGATATGATGCAAATGTTTTTAATTAATGGATAAAGTTTACACATTTCTATAATAGAAATTATTTTCTGAGGGTTGACTACATCTAACAAATTCCTGAACTTAAAATTATCCAATCATAAAAGCTGATATGAATATTGCAATGCAATGTGAACTGATGGACAGATTAAATATGGCTACATTTTCCTTAACACTTTTTCCATCAGGAGATGAAGGTCAATGTCTCCTCTTAAACCTGTGTAGATGCTGTGATGATTTTTGATCATAGAATATGGTGGCAGTGCTGATGTGCCAGTTTAGGGGCCCAGGTCTACAGAAATCAGAACTATTTTACATGTAATAAGCATTCAGTGAATGTTCATTGTTAATTTTATTACTGAATTTGTTATCATGAGTGAATGAGTGTTAGTCACGCAGTTGTGTCTGATTCTTTGCATCCCCATGGAATGTAGCCCACCAGGATACTCTGTCCATGGGGATTCTCCAGACAAGAATGGGTTGCCATTGCCTTCTCCAGGGGATCTTCCTGACTCAGAGATCCAACACCAGTCTCCTGCATTACAGGTATATCATTTACCTTACTGAGACACCAGAGAAAAATTATGCATAAGAAAATTTTTTTTAAAAAACTGAAAAATGAGCTTATTATCTTTTTAATGCTTCAGCTCAGTTCAGTTCAGTTGCTCAGTCATGTCCAACTCTTTGCAACCCCATGGACTGCAGCATGCCAGGCCTCCCTGTCCATTACCAACTCCTGGAGTTTACTCAAACTCATGCCCATTGAGTCGTAGATACCATCCAATCATATCATCCTCTCTCTTCCCCTTCTCCTCCTGCTTTCAATCTTTCCCAGCATCAGGGTCTTTTCAAATGAGTCAGTTCTTCGCATCAGGTGGCCAAAGTATTGGAGTTTCAGCTTCAGCATCAGTCCTTCCAATGAATATACAGGACTGATTTCTTTAGGATAGACTGGTTGAATCTCCTTACAGTCCAAGGGACTCTTGGTCTTCTCCAATACCACAGTTCAAAAGCATCAATTCTTTATCACTCAGCTTTCTTTATAGTCCAACTCTCACATCCATACTTGACCACTGGAAAAACCATAGCCTTGACTAGATGGACCTTTGTTGGCAAGGTCACATCTCTGATATGTTATCCATGTTGGTCATAAGTTTTCTTCCAAGGAGTAAGCATCGTTTAATTCCATGGATGAAGTCACCATCTTTTGTGATTTTGGAGCCCCCAAAAATAAAGTCTGCTACTGTTTCCACTGTTTCCCCAGTTGCCATGAAGTGATGGGACCGAATGCCATGATCTTAGTTTTCTGATTGTTGAGCTTTAAAAAGTTGTTAAGCCAACTTTTTCATTCTCTTCTTTCACTTTCATCAAGAGGCTCTTTGCTGCTGCTGCTGCTAAGTCGCTTCAGTCGTGTCCCACTCTGTGCGACCCCATAGACGGCAGCCCACCAGGCTCCCCTGTCCCTGGGATTCTCCAGGCAAGAACACTAGAGTGGGTTGCCATTTCCTTCTCCAATGCATGAAAATGAAAAGTGAAAGTGAAGTCATGCAGTCGTATCTGACTCTTAGTGACCCCATGGACTGCAGCCTACCAGGCTCCTCAATCCATGGGATTTTCCAGGTAAGAGTACTGGAGTGGGGTGCCACTAGTTCTTCGCTTTCTGCCATGAGGGTGGTGTCATCGGCCTATCTGAGGTTATTGATATTTCTCCCAGCAATCTTGATTCCAGTTTGTGCTTCATCCAGCCCAGCGTTTCTCATAATGTACTCTGCATACAAGTTAAATAAGCAGGGTGACAATATATAGCCTTGATGTGCTCCTCTCCTGGTTTACAACTAGTCTGTTGTTCCATGTCCAGTTCTAACTGTTGTTTCTTGACCCACATACAGATTTCTCAGGAGGCAGATCAGGTGGTCTGATATTCCCATCTATTTCAGAATTTTCCACAGTTTATTGTGATCCACAGAGTCAAAGGCTTTGGCCTAGTCAATAAAGCAGAAATAGATGTTTTTCTCAAACTCTCTTGCTTTTTCGATGAACCAGCAGATGTTGGCAATTTGATCTCTGGTTCCTCTGCCTTTTCTAAATCCAGCTTGAACATCTGGAATGCCATGGCTCATGTAGGGTTGTAGCCTAGCTTGGAGAATTTTGAGCATTACTTTACTAGCATGTGAGATGAGTGCAATTGTGTGGTAGTCTGAGCACTCTTTGGCATTGCCTTTATTTGGGATTGGAATGAAAACTGGCCTTTTCCAGTCCTGTGGCCACTGCTGAGTTTTCCAAATTTGCTGGCATATTGAGTGCAGCACTTTCACAGCATCATCTTTTAGCATTTGAAGTACTGAACTGGAATTCCATCACCTCCACTAGCTTTGTTCGTAGTGATGCTTCCTAAGGCCCACTAGACTTTGCATTCCAGGATGTCTGGCTCTAGGTCAGTGATCACACTATCATGGTTATCTGGGATCACACCATCATGAAGATCTTCTGTGTATTCATCTGTGTATATAGTTCTGTGTATTCTTGCCACCTGTTCTTAATATCTTCTGCTTCTGTTAGGTGCATACCATTTCTGTCCTTTGTTGTGCGTATCTTTGCCTGAAATCTTCCCTTGGTATCTCTAATTTCCTTGCTTTCTTCTCTAAGTTTGAAAGTGAAAGTGAGGTCGCTCAGTAGCGTCCGACTCTTTGCAACCCCATAGACTGTAGCCTACCAGGCTCCTCTGTCCATGGGATTTTCAAGGCAATAGTACTGGAGTGGATTGCCATTTCCTTCTCCAGGGCGTCTTCCCAACCCAGGGCTCTAACCCAGGTCTCCCGCATTGTAGACAGACGCTTTACCATCTGAGCCACCAGGGAAGTCCTTCTCTAGTTTTAGCTTATGAAATATATATGGGAACCTGGAGTATACTATTATAAATTTGGGCATTTTTTAGGCTGTGAATATATGCTTGGAGTTCATTAAGCCTCCTTGGATATAAATGTATAGTTTTCATCCAAGATGAAAAATTGTTGCCCATTTTTCCTTTAACATCTATTTTGCTGCATCTAAAACACAATTCCTTTTTTTTATATTTAATAAATAATTTAATAAAAATTTAAAATGTTTTTAATAATTTAAAATTAAAATTAATTTAATTTTAATAAAAATATTTTAATATTTTTAATAAACTACAATTCCATAAATATCAGGCCATTTGAAGTTGCTCCACAGATCACTGGTGGTCTTTTAGTTGTGTGTCTGGCTTTTTTAGTCTTCTTTCCCCCTCTATATTTTATTTTGAATACTTTAAGTCTTCAAGATCATTAATCATTTTTTTAAATTTTATTTTATTTTATTTTTTAACTTTACAATATTGTGTTGGTTTTGCCATATATCAAAATGAATCCGCCACAGGTATACATGTGTTCCCCATCCTGAACCCTCCTCCCTCCTCCCTCCCCATACCATCCCTCTGGGTTGTCCCAGTGCACCAGCCCCAAGCATCCAGTATCGTGCATCAGACCTGGACTGGCGACTCGTTTCATATATGATATTATACATGTTTCAATGCCATTCTCCCAAATCATCCCACCCTCTCCCTCTCCCACAGAGTCCAAAAGACTGTTCTATACATCAGTGTCTCTTTTCTACAATATCTTATGGGCTATTATTCTTAACTGATACATTGTAGTTTCACTTCTACAAGTTCAAGTTGATATACTTGTTTGTACCTTCCCTAACTACAGTTCAGTTCATTTCAGTTCAGTCACTCAGTCATGTCCAGCTATTTGTGAGCCAATGCACTGCAGCACACCAGGCTTTCCTGTCCAACACCAACTCCTGGAGCTTACTTAAACTCATGTCCATTGAGTCGGTGATGCCATCCAACCATCTCATCCTCTGTTATCCCCTTCTCCTCCTGACTTCAAACTTTTTCAGCATCAGAGTCTTTTCCAATGAGTCAACTCTTCACATGAGGTGGCCAAAGTATTGGAGTTTCAGCTTTAGCATCAGTCCTTCCAAAGAACACCCAGGGCAGATCTCCTTCAGAATGGACTGGTTGGATCTCCCTGCAGTCCAAGGGACTCTCAAGAGTCTTCTCCAACACTGCAGTTCAAAGGCATCAGTTCTTCAGCACTCAGCCTTCTTAACAGGTCAACTCTCACATTCATACATGACCACTGGAAAGACCATAGCCTTGACTAGATGGACCTTTGTTGGCAAAATAATGTCTCTGCTTTTTAATATGCTGTCTAGCTTGGTCATAACTTTTCTTCCAAGGAGCAAGCGTATTTTAATTTCATGGCTGAAGTCACCATCTACAGTGATTTTGGAGTCCAAAAAAATAAAGTATCTCACTGTTTCCATTTTTTCCTCATTTATTTGCCAAGAATTGATGGGACCAGATGCCATGATCTTAGTTTTTTAAATGTTGAGTTTTAAGCCAGCATTTTCACTCTCTTCTTTCACTTTCATCAGGAGGATCTTCAGTTTCTGTTCACTTTCACCACAAGAGGGATGTCATCTGCATATCTGAGGTTATTGATATTTCTTCTGGCAATCTTGATTCCAGCTTGTGCTTCATCTGGACCAGCATTTTGCATGATGTACTCTGCATATAAGTTAAATAAAAAGGGTGACAATATACAGCCTTGACATACTCCTTTCCCTATTTGGAATCAGTCTGTTGTTCCATGTCCAGTTCTAACTGTTGCTTCTCGACCTGTGTACAGATTTCTCAGAAGGCAGATCAGGTGGTCCAGGTCCCATCTCTTAAAGAATTTTCCACAGTTTGTGGTGATCCACACAGTCAAAGGCTTTGGCACAGTCAATAAAGCAGAAATAGATGTTTTTCTGGAACTCTCTTGCTTTTTTGATGATTCAACAGATGCTGGCAATTTGATCTCTGGTTCCTCTGCCTTTTTTAAATCCAACTTGTACATCTGGAATATCACGGCTGATGTACTGCTGAAGCCTGGCTTGGAGAATTTTGAACATTACTTTACTAGTGTGTGAAATGAGTGCAATTGTGTGGGGTAGTCTGAGCACTTTTTGGCATTGCCTTTCTTTAGGATTGGTATGAAAACTGACCTTTTCCAGTCCTGTGGCCACTGCTGAGTTTTCCCAAATTTGCTGGCATATTGAGTGCAGCACTTTCACAGCATCATCTTTTAGGATTTCAATTAGCTCAACTGGAATTCCATCTCTCCATTAGCTTTGTTTGTAGTCATGCCTCCTAAGACCCTCTTGACTTCACATTCCAGGATGTCTGGCTCAAGGTGAGTGGTTATACCATCGTGGTTATCTGGGTCATAAAGATCTTTTTTGTATAGTTCTTCTGTGTATCCTTGCCCCCTCTTCTTAATATCTTCTGCTTCTTTTAGGTCCGTACCATTTCTACACTTAATATGTTCAACTTTTCCACTGGCTTTGAATATATGGAATATTATTATTATAACTTCTTTAATGTCTTCAGCTACTTAGTCTACCATCTACTGTATCATTTCCAGGTTGCTTTTATTGTTCTTATTTTATTTTTATTTCATACATTGTGAACTTTATTTTCCTGTTCTCTGTGCCTGCTAATATGTTATTGGATGCTAGACATTGAGAATTGTACTTTTTTGTGTGGTAAGTATGTTTATATTCCTCAATATATTCTTGAGCTATGTTCTGAAATGTGGCTGAATTACTTGAAAATAATTCAGTCCTTTCTGGTCTTGTTTGTAAACTTTGTTAAGTAAGACTAGAGCAGTGTTCCGTCAAGGGTTAATTATTGCCTTCGTGAAGCAAAACTCTGTTTAGTTCCCTACCAAATGTCCCTTGAAATATGAGGTTTTCCACTAAGGCTGGCCAGATTAACAACTGTTCCTAGCCTTTTGTGATACTCAAGGAGTTTTTCCTTGAATTCTTTTAGATGATTCTTTTACCCAGTAATGGGTATTTATTCACACACACACACCGATTACAGCTCAGTTGAATACCTGAAGAGAATGCTCTGCAGATCTCCCAAGTTATCTCTCTGTACAACTTGTTTCTTGCTGGGACTATTTCCTGTGAAATTTAGCCATTAGGCTTCCCAAATTCCCTGTTCCTTATCCTCAATTTATGGAGACTGCTTGGTTCCACCTGAGTCGCCCTCCCTGTGTGTAGTCTGCAAATCCTATGCATCTGTATGCTGAAGGCAAACATAAGGATTATTATTTTTCCTTATCTCTCAGGAATTAATGTCTTTCTTTGCCTGATGACCAATGTATTGAAAATCATTGTTTTATATATTCAGTTCCCCGGTGGCTCAGATGGTAAAGCATCTGCCTGCAATGGGGAGACTTGGCCTCAGGCCCCGGGTCAGGAAGATCCCCTGGAGAAGGAAATGGCAACCCACTCCAGTACTCTTGCCTAGAAAATTCCATGGACAGAGGAGCCTGGTGGGCTACAGTCCATGGGGTCACAAAGAGTCGGACATGACTGAGCGACTTCATTTTGAATTTAAATACTTTGGATTTTGAATGTTTTAATTGTTTCAGGTTCAAGTATATATCCAGTTTCTATTTGTTATTTAGTCACTCAGTCATGTTCGACTTTTTTATTGACCCCAGGGACTGTAGATTGCCAGGCTCCTCTGTCCATGGGATTTCCCAGGCAAGAATACTGGAGCAGATTGCCATTTCCTTCTCCACGGGATCTTCCTGTCCGAGGGATCCAACCTGTGTCTCTGAGCATTGGCAGGCAGAAACTTTACCACTGAGCCACCTGAAAGCCCCCCCCACTCCCCCCAGTTCCTCTTGCTGCTGCTGCTGCTAAGTCGCTTCAGTCGTGTCCGACTCCGTGCGACCTCATAGACGCCAGCCCACCAGGCTCCCCCGTCCCTGGGATTCTCCAGGCAAGAGTACTGAAGTGGCTTGCCATTGCCTTCTCCGCAGTTCCTCTTACTCCATTTTAAATAGAGGCAGAATTTGAAAGCTATTATTCTTATCAGTCAAAAATCACCATATGATAAAAATTTATGTATCTTTTGTAGGTTTATTGATGTACTTCGCTCCTTTTTCACAAATCTAGAAAAAATAGTATTTATATTAGTATGTGTGTACGTGGTAAGTCACTTCAGTCATGTCTGACCCTACGGCTGTAGCCTGCCTAGTTCCTCTGTCCATGGAATTCCCCAGGCAAGAATGCTGGCATGAGTGTGGGTTGCCATGCCTTCCTCCAGGGGATCTTCCCAACTCAGGGATCTAACCTGTGTCTCTTATGTCTCCTGCATTGGTAGGCAAGTTCTTTATCACTAGCACCACCTGGGAAGCCCATTAGGATCATAGTGCAAGAATAATCTGTTCAGAAGAAATATTACAATTTATTTAGTCCATTTGTATAACACTTGAATTCTTTCTACAAGAACATATTTAGGGAACCTTATGCCTCTAGATATTAGAAAATTATTTATTTCTGAGGAAGTTCATTTGTTTATGGAATAGCAACTTAGCTTTGACAGAACAAAATATTTTCTTTATATTTCAGTAAAATCTTTCCTTTTTTCATTTTTCCTTGAACTATTGTCTATTAAGATTCAGAATAAAACATAAATGTTCCAGTACATGATAGTATTTATAATTATTTAAGATAAGTTTTATTTCCCCAAAGTCATGTATTCTTGTAGCTAACAGTTTCAATAGTTTTAAATTACTCTGATCAATTGCATATGATATAGTTTTGTCCTCTGTCACCGTTCTCATTTGAAAGCAGTACTTTTTAGTACAAATCCTATCATTTTTTTCTTTCTTTTGCTGGAATTTTTAACCTCAGAGTTTAGAAATTTTATAGTCAATGTTGGTTTTTATTTTCCCATATGTTTTTCAGTATCTGTGCTCATTATTATTTACTGCATCTTAGAACTTCCTTATGGGATAATTTTCCTTTATTTTTGAGCAACATTTCTAGGATTTCTTTCCCTGACAGTCTAGTGGTGGTCAGCATTCAGCACTTACTCACGTTGGTTTATGTTTCTTTGTCTGCTTTGCAATTTGGGGTTTTGTGTGCTGTGTTTTATCAGAATTCTTCAAGGTCTAGGTTGAAGGGGTGTTTTTCCAGAGAATTCAGTTTCTTTTTTTTCCCACAGCTCTATAGTATCTTCTCCAAACCACTGCTAAAATGAAGACAACTTTCAATTAATTTATTGATTTGAAGTTTTCTGGATGAAGCAGGAAGAGTATATTTGGACTCCAAACTAGATGAAAGGCAGGAATATAATTATGCTTTCTCAGAGAGCCTCACTTTTAAGGTGAGGCTGAGTCTGACAGCTTCCCGCTTGTTTCCATTTGTTAGCAGGTGGACTTTGCTTCTAATGTATTTTTCACTGAAGATATAATCCTTCAAAGGTCCTGACTTTAATGGAATCAACTTGTTTACCTGTGGGGCCCAGTACTTTGCATCTTGTCCCCAAGATGGTTGATAAAATATGACACTTTAGGGCTCTGAGGTTGTTAAACATTCACCAGGCAGCTGTAATTCCCATGAACAGATTTGTAGTCACCTCTCTTGCTGCTACTTTGTTTCTGGTTTTTGGAGACTTCCTTTTCTATCTTATAAGCATTTTTAAATCATGATATTATTTTAGTGGATATTTCCAAAGTTTTATAATGGGAAAGGTTTTCATGTTTGTTAGGCCTAAAATGGGCTTCCCAGGTGGGGATAGTTGTAAAGAACCTGCCTGCTAATGCAAGACACATTAAAGACATGAGTTCGATCCCTGGGTTGGGATATTCCCTGGAGGCGGGCGTGGCGACCCACTCCAGTAATCTTGCCTGGAGAATCCCATGGACAGAGGAGTCTGGTGGGTTACAGTCCATAGGGTTACAAAGACTCAGACACGACTGAAGTGATTTAGTACGCGTGCAGACACGAAGTTCCAAAATATGACCCTATCTTCCAAAAATTCTTCCAAGTTGTTTGAAAACATGCTCACTGCGACAAAGATGAAATACCATATGGTATTTAACTGAGAACTCTATGTTGTTTAACAATAATTACAAAGCTCAATTGCAGCCATTTTACCAATTTCCAAATCATTTGTCTTTACAATAAGCTCATACTTCTTCACACTGTCCCCAGGTATAAACAAATAGGTTTGATGTTCAGATAGACTGAGTGTAAAGTCAGGATTGTTTTAGTTTTAATGATATAACTCCAAGTCAAAGTATTAATATCTTTAGCCAGAAACTTTTTTTTTTTTAAGTCTGATAGTTAACAGAGCAAATTTCAGGTGCCCTAATGATGTCATCAAAATTTTCTTCATCTCTCAGATCTCCTTTTCTCATATTGGTTTCACTTTTTCCCCCTCAAATTTGGTAGAATGATAACCAGCTAACTCTCATAAATTTCCTGCAGTAGATGTAGGTATTTTCTAATAATTCCAGGAAAAGAAAAAAAATCCTATGTAGCACTGTGTTTTGTTTGGGTAAAATGTGAATCCCTGAATCCAGAGACAAGGTTGGCCCTATCAAAATAACATGAATTAAAAGAGAAGGCAGGGAAGACTCCCAAAATAAGAGTTGAACCTCTTACTACAATAAGGAACACTGCTAGGAAAATCAAGTTTCCACTGCACTGCATGCCCTCTTTTTAAGTTCCAACTGTCTAAAAACATTGCAAGAAAAAAGATTATTCCAAAAAATACTTTTTCTTGGGAATCTTTGCTTTCTCAATAAATTCATAAACCATGTCAGTATGATTAACTGAATTTATATTCTTTGGCTTTATAAAACTAGATTGACATTTTTGATATCCTTCTTTTTGTCATGATCTCTCCAAAATCCCTCAAATTGGTTTAGTGGTCATCTTTACAATACCCCTGCATGTCATAGAGTTTGGTGACTTTAAAGAATTTACACTTGTGGAGGCCTTCTTTATAATTTCCTAACTTTGGGGAGATTAAAATTCCTTATTCATTAAAATATCAATAATCAATTAAAATATAAATAATCAATTGAAATATCAATATGAAATCAATTAAAATCAATATTAAAATATCAATATTTAAAAATCAATTCAATTCAGTTAAGTCGCTCAATCATGTCTGATGCTTTGCGACCCCATGGACTGCAGCACACCAGGCCTCCCTGTCCATTACCAACTCCTGGAGATTACTCAAACTCATGTCACTCAAACTTGAGTCAGTGATACCATCCAACCATCTCATCTTCTCTCTTCCCCTTCTCCTCCTGCCTTCAGTCTTTTCCAGCATCAGGGTCTTTTCAAATGAGTCAGCTCTTCACATCAGGTGGCCAAAGTATTGGAGTTTCAGCTTCAGCATCAGTCCTTCCAATGAACACCCAGGACTGATTTCCTTTAGGATGGACTGGTTGGATCCCCTTGCAGTCCAAGGGACTCTTAACAGCCTTGTGTCCTGTGGCTCTTGCAGTCCTGTGGCTCGACTCTTGAGAGTCTTCTCCAATACCACAGTTCAAGAGCATCAATTCTTCAGCACTCAACTTTCTTTATAGTCCAACTCTCACATCAATACATGACTACTGGAAGAACCATAACCTTGACTAGATGGACCTTTGTTGACAAAGTAATGCCTCTGCTTTTTAATATGCTATGTTGGTCATAACTTTTCTTCCAAGGGACAAGCATCTTTTAATTTCATGGCTACAGTCACAATCTGCTGTGATTTTGGAGCCCCCAAAATAAAGTCTCTCACTGTTCCACTGTTTCCCCATCTATTTGCCATGAATTGATAGGGCCGGATGCCACAATCTAAGTTTTCTGAATGTTGCACTTTAAGCCAACTTTTTCATTCTCCTCTTTCACTTTCATCAAGAGGCTGTTTAGTTCTTCTTCACTTTCTGCCACAAAGGTGGTGTCATCTGCATATCTTATTTGTATTTCTCCCAGAAATCTTGATTCCAGTTTGTGCTTCATCCAGCCTAGCATTTCTCATGATGTACTCTGCATATAAGTTAAATAAGCAGGGTGACAATATACAGCATTGACGAACTCCTTTCCCAACCAGTCTGTTGTTTCATGTTCAGTTCTAACTGTTGCTTTTTAACCTGCATACAGATTTCTCAAGAGGTTGGTCAGGTGGTCTGGTATTCCCATATCTTTAAGAATTTTCCACAGTTTTTTGTGATTCACATGGTCAAAGTCTTTGGCATAGTCAATAAAGCAGAAGTAAATGTTTCTCTGGATCTCTCTTGTTTTTTCAATGATCCAATGGATGTTGGCAATTTGATCTCTGATTCCTTTCCCTTTACTAAATCCAGCTTCACCATCTGGAAGTTCACAGTTCACTTACTGTTGAAGCCTGGCTTGGAGAATTTTGAGCATTACTTTATTAGCATGTGAGATGAGTGCAATTGTGCAGTAGTTTGAGCATTCTTTGGCATTGTCTTTCTTTGGGATTGGAATGAAAACTGACCTTTTCCAGTCCTGTGGCCACTGCTGAGTTTTCCAAATTTCCTGGCATATTGAGTGCAGCACTTTCACAGCATCATCTTTTAGCACTTGAGATAGTTCAACTGGAATTCCATCACCTTCACTAGCTTTGTTCATAGTGATGCTTCCTAAGGCCCACTTAACTTCACACTCCAGGATGTCTGGCTCTAGGTGAGTGATCACACCATTGTGATTATCTTGGTCATGAAGATCTTTTTTGTACAGCTCTTCTGTGTATTCTTGCCTCCTCTCCTTAATATCTTCTGCTTCTGTTAGATCCATACTATTTCTGTCCTTTTTGGTGCCCATCTTTGCATGAAATGTTCCCTTGGTATGTCTAATTTTCTTGAAGAGATCTTCCCCATTTTATTGTTTTCCTCTATTCTTTGCATTGATCGCTGAGGAAGGCTTTCTTATCTCTTCTATTCTTTGGAACTCTGCATTCAAATGGGTATATCTTTCCTTTTCTCTTTTGCCTTTCACTTCTCTTTTCACAGCTATTTGTAAGGCCTCCTCAGACAACCATTTTGCCTTTTTGCATTACTTTTTCTTGAGAATGGTCTTGATCCCTGCCTCCTGTACAATGTCACAAACCTCTGTATTTGTTCTATGGCGTTAAGTTTGAAGATTGTGACCTTTGACAGAGTTAAAAAAGCAACAATTGAAGAATTCCCCATACACATAGCTCCTACTCAAAGAGAAAGTTTTCCTGCTTTTCTTCTTTCTTTAACAGAATCAAATTAATCTTTCCATTGCTTAGACTTTGTTAAAGTTAATTCTCGCTTGACTTACATACATGAAATCTTCATTTTCTAAAATGGTGAATCTCATTCTAAAACTATTTGTGATGGAAGACTTCAAAATTTTTATTATCATCATTTATTTCCTATCCATCATGAATTTGGTAAGATATATTAAAAGTGAATTATTAGAAAAATGGTTATATACTGGGTTATACACTGGGAAGTCACAGTCGTTTCAGTTGCCCTGAAGATTTCTGAAACATGTATGGCAGTGATTTATGGACCATTTTTTTGAAAACAACAATCTAGGGTGAGCATTAGTGAAATTGCCCAACTGATCATCTCATGTTAAATCAACTCTGAGATATTCTTTGTTTCTTTGTCACTTGCTGAAGTATATGAGTTAAACATAAATCTGCTGAATCACAATATTATTATCATCAAGGTAATGAAAGTCAAGAACTTGTCAGCTTTTATAGGTATCTAGAAAGTTAAAACCACCATCAATAGTACACTTGTCCTCAGTCCTGTACTGTGATCTGAACCTGAATTCCATAACCCAATTCTTCTCCTATATTAAGCACTATAGTTTATTCCTACAACTTGTATTCTCTTTCTAATGCATCTCAAGTCTTTTTTGGGAACTAACATTCTGGTTATATCATCTTTCATTCTATCTGATTTTATTTATTTATTTTAAACTTCAATTATCCTATTCTAGCCGTTCAGCACTATCTATGGAATTCTCCAGACAAGAATACTTGAGTGGGTAGCCATTCTCTTCTCCAGAGGATTTTCCCACCCCAAGGGTTGAACCGAGGTCTCCAGCATTGCAGGTAGATTCTTTACTGTCTGAGCCACCAGGGAAGACCATGTGTGTATTTAAGCATGCATTTATATGAAGATGGGGAAAGGAGAGGCAAAAGCACTATTTTTAATTCCTTTCTGGACTTTTTAAAGTGACACATTATTTATATTTCCTTATCACTATGCTTGCTGCGGACACAACATAATGACTGAACAACAACAAAATGCTTGCTACTCCCCATAGGACAGAAATAACCTACTACATAAGTGTGTTTTCTTTGTTCTTTCTTAGTTAATTAAAAGTTTATTAAAATCAGTAACCTTTTAAAACAACATAGTCTCCTGAGATTTGAGCCATTCCTAAGCTAATAGAAAGTATATTGAAAACTGTCCCCATGTTCATTTTTCACAAGGCCAATCACTATACCCACAAATCTTTTTTTCTCATTTCCAAAGGCCCAAATAGTACATGTAGTTAGCCATTTTACCATGAAACTCTCTCAGGTTCTCCAATTATCTCATCAAGTTTTCGGTGGCAGCTTTTTACGAACTTTGTTCTGCAAGATACAAAATGCATTCTTTAGTATACATGAGCCATAATTATATAAGCTTAGTAGATATATCTCAGAGAAGCAATGGCACCCCACTCCAGTACTCTTGCCTGGAAAATCCACTGGACGGAGAAGCCTGGTAGGCTGCAGTTCATGAGGTCGCTAAGAGTCAGACACGACTGAGCAACTTCACTTTCACTTTTCACTTTCATTGGAGAAGAAAATGGCAACCCACTCCAGTGTTCTTGCCTGGAGAATCCTAGGGACAGAGGAGCCCGGTAGGAGGCCGTCTATGGGGTCACACAGAGTCGGACACAACTGAAGCGACTTAGCAGCAGCAGTAGATATATCTGGAGCTTATTTTGTCAAGTAATGTATCCCTCTGAATCAGCATGAGTCAATAGTAGGTGAGATTAATGAATTTCAGCAGGCCTCCAATCAGATAGTAGCTATATTGTAAGCCTATGTTATGATTGACCATGTCTACTAGTATTTTTAAATCATCTCATACAATAGTTAATTATCAATGGACATAAATAATTTCTGCATCAAGACATGGCAAAACAACTCTCCAATTATAAGTTACTTTTATATCTCACCTGTGAAATAAACTTTTATAGAGTCACTTATTATTATCACATATGACATTTTTTTATCCATACACTTAGTGTATATTTACATATATATTTATGTATAAACTATTCAGTAATTATGTTTATAATAATAAATAATACAACATATAAGCTACATTTGTTTCTCTCCTAGTATGTTTAATAGGGAGAAGTTAATTAAACTTTCAGATTCTATTTTAAAATGTACAGATGTCAGCTTTTTTATTTATTGACTAAAATTTGCACACATTATGTAAACCTCTGCCAATCAGTAGTTAGTAATTCTAGCATTTTAATGCAATCAAACACCAGGGATTTTTGACAGTATTCATCACAAAACCTGGAGAAAATTTTGCCACTCTGTACCATTCTGACAAAAATCATGACAATGTACTAATGCTGATATTTTTAACAATTTCTAGAGAGAAAAATCAACTAGAAATGGTATTCGGGCTTTTAAAAATTACTTCTGAATTAGCATCTCTTCATCTTTGAAAAAAATGCATTTTACTATAATAGACAAGTTAGTGGAAGATTGATGCTGCTAACTTCAGCTGTCTGCTGCTTAGAAATGACACCCAGCTTGAAAGTCATAGGAAAACTTTTGGTTAAGTATGCATTTTAGTTTGAAACAAGCAGATATGATTATTACCATCAAGGAAAGTGGATGCAAGAATTTAAATGTAACAGTTTAATCAAGGGGTAAGCATTTAATATGATAAGAAAAGGGCAGAGACGCCATAAGTATCATAGTGTACCTCAGCTATTTTAGGAAGCAAACAGGACTTGCAGACATGTAACTAAAACTTAATTGTATCTTGAATGACAGGGATCAGCCTAAAAAACTGCAAATCTATTCTATATACTCAAGGACACCAATGTCTTGCTGATATTCGTATAATTCAATAAAGTGCTTCCAATTCAACAAGCACTCTCCCCTGATAGAATGTTGAATTTCACTTTGGAGATGCTTTCAGCAAAATGGTCCTTTTGATCTGTATTTCTGATTGAGTAAGTATAAGACATATCAAACATCATTTTGTATTATTATGTTTGGTAGGGAGTATGGTTAAAAGTCGGAGATGGCAATGGCACCCCACTCCAGTACTTTTGCCTAGAAAATCCTATGGACGGAGGAGCCTGGTAGGCTGCAGTCCATGGGTTCACTAGAGTTGGACATGACTGAGCGGCTTCACTTTCACTTTTCACTTTCATGCATTGGGGAAGGAAATGGCAACCCACTCCAGTGTTCTTACCTGGAGAATCCCAGGGACGGGGGAGCCTGGTGGGCTGCCGTCTATGGGGTTGCACAGAGTCGGACACGACTGAAGCGACTTAGCAGCAGCAGCAGCATGGTTAGAAGTGAGGAGACAGAGGCCAAGAAGCACACACAATGACACACACAGGCACATACACATGCATAAACACCCCTCCACCTCTCATATGGTAATCTCCGTAGATCAACATAAAAGGCCATATTCTCCTTTCTTAATCCGTGAGTGGGTATGTGTGCTACCGCTTACATTTAAAGGCTGGCAACTTCTATTTCACCAGGGTAAGTCTGTACTCAATGCTCCTGTGCTGGAAGGAATTTTTAAAAGCCATATATCTATAGTCTTAACCTTGACTGTCTTTCATTCTCAAATATCTATTCGGTTATATGCGCTGAGTGACTTACAACAAAGTGAGAGAAAATTCAGTGACTTGACATTTACAAGTCCCAACTGATTCGTTTATTTATTCAACAGAGTAAATATTTAGGCAGTAGAATTAAATTGGAAAATGTTTATCAAGTTTGAAACCACCTTTCTTTCAATATATAAAGCATAAACCGAGGGGCCTAGGCCTAGGAAAATTTGCCTACAAATGTGCCCTACAGAGAAGGGCACATTTAAATGTCCCAATGGGTTTTCACCGGCCACAAGTTTGTTTTGAAAACTTGTCATTTTTTAGGACAGTGCTGTGTGAAACAGACATAATAAACTGTAATTTATAAGCAGCTACATTTTATTAACCATTTGTGTAATTTTACAATGCAAGAAGTCCTCTGCATTTATTTTCTCATTTTATTTCAGTACAAAGATCTAGTGTTGTTAATTGCCACACCTGAAGGGTATGTTCATACAATTTTCTCATCACACGTAACACCATAGCTGTGTCTACCCACTAGGCAGATGAGCTAAAAAAAAAGCTATAATCTAACCAGAAAACAGAATCTTACAAAACATGTCTCAGCACAAAAATCATGATGAAAATAAACAAAAGCTTTAGGTCTCTACCTATAACGATGTTGTATGGATAAGCTAACCAAAGAATATTATCCAAAGTTTCAACTGGTTCTCAAAATGATTTGACTGTCATTAAAGCAATAAAGCAAAAAGCAATAAAGGCAATAACATTATGCAAATGACCTTTAAAATCTAAGAATATAATGATGTTACATTTTCATGATAGAAAAATAATTACAAGCCTAGGCTTTTCCATTGAAATCAGAAAGCATATAACTGCAATTTCCATGGATACACTTGAGAAAAAAAATTATATATATACAACTTAAAACTTAGCATTTTAATCATTTGTACGTGTACAACTCAGTGGCATTTACTACATTCATGATGCTGTGCACCTATCATCACTATCTGTTTCCAGAGGTTTTCTGCACCCCAAACAAAACTCTATACCTTTAAGCAATAGCTCCTCATTCTTCAACCCTGCTGCTGCTGCTGCGCCGCTTCAATCATGTCTGACTCTGTAAGACCCCATAGACGGCAGCCTACCAGGCTCCCCTGTCCCTGGGATTCTCCAGGCAAGAACACTGGAGTGGGTTGCCATTTCCTTCAATGCATGAAAGTGAAAAGTGAAAGTGAAGACGCTCAGTCGTGTCCGACTCTTAGCCACCCCATGGACTGCAGCCCACCAGGCTCCTCCATCCATGGGATTTTCCAGGCAAGGGCACTGGAGTGGATTGCCATTGCCTTCTCCGATTCTTCAACCCTAGAACCACTGAATTCTTCAGAACCACTGTGCTCCAGGGGAACGCAAAAGGATTTGCATTCTTAATACCACCAAAGAGTCTTATGATTGACGAAACTTGGGAAACAGGGAAGGGTTGTGAGGTGCTGATCCAAGCTAGTCGTAACAATTAGGGCTTTATAATTCCCATGTTACAGATTTAAAACCTGAGATTTCAAAAATATTTAACTATCGTGTCCTGAAAATAGAGAATCTAAACCTTGTTTGAAATCCTGTGTTTAAGCATAGATATGGTTAGCATGTGAGTTTAAATGGGATTCCCTGGTGGCTCAGATGGTAAAGCATCTGCCTGCAATGTGGGAGACGTGGGTTTGATCCCCAGGTCGGGAAGATCACCTGGAGAAGGAAATGGCAATCCACTCCAGTACTCTTGCCTGGAAAATTACATGGATGGAGGAGCTTAGTGGGCTTACAGTCCATGGGATCGGAAAGAATCCGACACGACTGAGAGACTTCACTTTGAATTTAAATCCTGCATCTCCTTGCAAAATGATATTTTTGTGATGAAACTATTGAAACATTTTAGTCTATTACTGTTTTTGTTTGTTTGTTTCCAATACTAGAAACAAAAATGTATTTCTACCAGATAAATGATAGAATAGTATTTCAGTATTTTAATTTTTATTTGCTTATTATGTCCATTTTGCTTTCAGTATTCTCTTGTTCATGAAAGAAAACCTGATATAGTTCTGTTACAAAAATTTTTCTTATGACTCATTCCCTGCTTGCCACTTATAAACATTATGTTTCCAACATTAAAGATGACTTCACCTTAGAGTACCTCTTAAAGTCTTTTACTAGAATGTAGACTGTTTCTATTATATTTAGATAACACTGTCAACTTTTCCAGCTAATTCATAAAGTACCAATAGTAGCTAAAGTAGACAGGTATCTACTGCCTTTGATAGGGTCAACTATTTTGATTAGAAAGTAATAAAATTTAATTCTGGATAAGCTCAAATGAGCCTACGGACATTGTGTTCATGAACACAGATTAGAAGAAAAATTGAAGCTTATTTACGTGGAAGTCCTCTGTGAAGCGTCGAAAGGCACACGAAGGAGCCTCTCCCGTTTCCATTTCTCCTCCCTCTCTCCTTTCCTTCTTTCTTCCTGAGAGCTTTCCTTCAAAAGTAGGCTTATGGATGGAATGTTGTCCTTCAGAATACAAAATAAGACCCAAAATAATAAACATTAATTTCTTTATTGCAAGGAATTAAATATTCCAAAATAAGAGCTTCCTTGCTATCCCGCTATCATTGTGTGCTAAGATCTTAAAACAGTCATCTCAACTTGCCTTATCTACTGAGTGAACAGTGGTGGCCTGAGGTCCGAATTACAATCCGATTTCTAAGTATTTGCGTCCCACCTCATATGAAAACAAAAGATCTCTCTTCAGAACCTAGCTGTGATTTTTCTCTGTCTATTCTTCCTCCCTCAGCTCAGGATTGGGCATCCAAGTGCACTGAATATACACAGTTACAATCCCAATTCACTGATGCACCTCTGCTATGGCAATTCAACCTGGAATTGTATCAGCTCCACTTCACCAGTTTCTAGACTTGCCTCGCTTGTGGAATCCCAACTGCCTCAGAATTTTAAGAAGGGACTATTTTCACACAACTGTAACACAACACAATTTTAACAACTTTTTTTTTTATCACAGCCTTACCATGAACCCTTCAACAATTATCAATACATAGCTTATGCAAATGCAAGGACTGTTAAAGTATGTGTTCAGTTTAGTGCCAGTTCATGTTATAATTGAGTGGTCAGGTTTATCCACATGATCACGTAACGGAACTAAATACAAGGGCAATGCAAGAGGTTACAATAAGCTCCTTTTCTGTGTATTATATATTCACATTTGTTTTCTGGAAGTAGTTAGGGATAAGATGTTTACCTTTTCACTACCTGGCACAATTGATAGTCTCCTTCCCTTTAATAAAATTCCCTCCCCAACTCTTCTCTCAGGTCAGATTTTCACACTTATCTCCATAGCAACATATCTATGTAATAGAAAGATACATCTTCTGAATGGCTAGCAATACAACATCAACTGTTAGAGCATAACATTTTTCATGTTGAAAACATCTGGAATTCACAACCAGTCAAGAAGTATAAAATGTATTTGGCTCTTTAATAGTTACCCAAGGTTGAGCTTGCTTGCTTTATTAGAATTCATTTACAAACAACTCTTATTAACCAGCAATGTAGTATAATAAAACTAAGCTTAATTTCAACATCAAAAAAAAAAAATTTTAATTCACAAATAAAGTTGCTTATAAAGACTCCAATCACCATTTGTGGAAAAGAGTTTATGGCAGATTTGGGCTGTATTACCAACCTATTACTAGTACACTAATACCTCCATTTACTGGTTGATTATGTCCTCTGGCAAAATTTGGAACTGTCTACTACTCTGGTGCAAACTAATCAGTTTTCAAAATTAGTTATTGATCTCAGACCCATTTTGGTGGACCAATTTAGTGGCTGGTTCATTGAGTACTGAAGTGACAGCATTTGTGTGAGTAGCAGAGAAGTCACAGCAAATATAGTGTCTAAAGAGTGTGCTTAAAGGTAGTTTTCTGTTTCAGGGAATTGATAATACAAATATTCAAGGATGCTACCTTTCTCTCACTAGAGATTAATGATAGGTACCTTCAGTTACATGACTGTATGGTTTTCATATATACATTTGCCATTAATATCCTAACTTTAAATAAGTAATGGATGATAACTCATTAAAAGCATTCCTACTTAAAATATTTCCTTCTGATCCTTCAAAATTAATTTTTACCTGAATTTATGTAAAGGTGAATAAAGGGAGTGTTTACTAATTAGTATAAGGTGACTCTTTATAATAACCTTATGGTGAAAAATGCTAGAAAGAGTAAACCAGAAATAATGAGTTCAAAATACTTCAGCGCCTAAATTACACTTCATATTACTCATAATTTAATGATTCTTTTTGTTTCATTAACTTTTTATATATTTCTTTAACATAATTTCTTAATGATTTGCTTTCTATACTTTGTCTTAGAGACAAAGTCTTAGAGAACTGAAATATGACAGTTTTCTGAATATCTCAGAGAAGCAGAATTATGAACTAAGTAACTTGGTTGCCCACATAGAAGAAAAATCTCTCAAAAATTGTTCTAAGTTTTCTCATCAGTTTGACATTCCTAAGGAGAAGTTAATCTTTGATGCAAAACTGACATACAAAACCCCAAATGAGATTCACTAATTTTTAGTGATAATTATTATAAAAAACACCTTCTATATAAATACTCACACAATGACCATGGAGTGGTTACTGTAGAAAGTTTTTTTATATTTCTTGTTAATGTGGGTTGGTAAACATTTTTTAAACACTTGACTTTTCTCAGTCCTCTTATAGATGTATCTGTGTCTACTTGTATGTATAGCATGTGAATTTAAAATACAATTTTCAATAATTATTTTAATTTAAATTATATTTAAATTTTCCACATTTAAAGTCATTTTTGATATCTCTAGTTTCAAGAGTTTAGATTAAGTGAGAAAAAGAAAAAAAAAGTTTAAATATATACTGGAGGTGAAACCTCACACCTTACTGAAATCAACCTTAAATAAAGTTCTTGTGAATGACGAAGGTGTGAACAGCTCTCTAAGGTGTTAAGGTGATATAAAGTCTGTGGTTTTTATGTTGCCACAGAATTCCATAATTTAAGAAATCCACTTACAGGTATTAAAAAATACCTAATAATTTTAATTATTTTAATACCTAAAAAATACCTAATAAATACCTTTTAATACCTAAAAAAATCTAACACTGTTTACATTGTAAAAATAAGAAAAATAATATAATACTAGAGGCAAGAGAAGATAACTAAGAAAACAATGTGGTAAGTGGTAAACTTTTCCAGACATTCATGCTATTAAAATCTAAACTCCTTCTACATGATAAAAAGCATCAGATCAGATCAGATCACTCAGTCGTGTCTGACTTTTTGTGACCCCATGAATCGCAGCATGCCAGGCCTCCCTGTCCATCACCAACTCCCAGAGTTCACTGAGACTCATGTCCAATCGAATCAGTGATGCCATCCAGCCATCTCATCCTCTGTCGTCCCCTTCTCCTCCTGTTCCCAATCCCTCCCAGCATCAGAGTCTTTTCCAATGAGTCAACTCTTCGCATGAGGTGGCCAAAGTACTGGAGTTTCAGCTTCAGCATCATTCCTTCCAAAGAAATCCCAGGGCCATATCACATGTCAAACAATCAGTAGTTTCTCTAAGATAGTAATTTGAACATCCAATGGCATATTGTATCTGAACATTTTTATGTATGGTTGGCACTGGGCACAGTTAACAGATCTAAGAAAAAATGAGTGAAATTTTAAGTTGGACTAATGTTGGGGTCCATTTTTTTAATTTAGATTAAAAAAAAATTTGTTTACAATGTTGTGTTAGTTGCTGCCATACAACACAAATCAGCCATAATTGAACATACATCCCCTCCCTTCCTAGCCTCCCTCCCCTCCACCAATCCCATTCCTGCAGGATATCACAGAGCACCAGACTGGGCTCCCTATGCTGCACAGCAACTTTTTAGGTACATAATTTCTTTAAGACTCAGGGCCTTCCCAGGTAGCACTAGGGGTAAAGAAACTGCCTGCCAATGCAGGAGACATAAGAGACGCAGGTTCAATCTGTGGGTCAGGAAGATCCCCTGGAAAAGGACATGGCAATCCACTTCAGTTTTCTTGCCTGGAGAATCCCATGAACAGAGAAGCCTGGTGGGCTACAGTCCATGGGGTCACAAAGAGTCAGACAGGACTGAAGCGACAGCACACACCCACACACTGTTTTAAGCCTGGAGAATCATCAAAACATGCTCTGAAGCTTGTTAAAAGATAAAGGCTGAGTCAGAATTTTCATGGATAGTTCTAAATTTGTATTTTATAAGCTAATGGACTACAGAGAAAAACAACTGGCTTCGATTTTCTTAGTTCCTTGAAGGGAACTGCAAAATACATATATATATATATACATACACACGTACATATATATGATGGCTAAGGAACCCATATCACAATTTTTCATTTTATTTTTTCAGGCATGCTTCACGGAAACTTTTTGGTGCCTAGATCCAGATATCACTGTCTAATCTGCCAGATGTCAATTTACAAGTTAACAAAGCGAGTTGCTGTGTTTTTCCTCACATTAATCTAGAAAGATAAAGGATAGAATAAGACCATTGTTTTAAATATTAACATTTGTATATTGGGGTCAAAACAAAGTGTTCTGGCCCCTTTAACACAGGTTATTTAGAACTAGCCCTGAAACTTTTATTTGCACTAATAGAATCATAAAGTGTGTAAAAACATGGTTTTATGAGCATGGTTATTTAGATCAATTGTCTTATTTATGTATTTCATATTCAAAACATTTGGTTTAATCAATTTTACATTTTCAACTAACCATTTTAGAAAGTTCGTATATACAATAAATGCAGAAATAATTTTAAAGGAAAATTTCAAAAGGCTCATAGAAGCACAATTGTGCATGCGATTAAAAGTGTATGTTACCCCCAAAGGAATTTAGAATTGATGAAGCTCTATGACCATATAGAGTAATTCTAAAGAATAAAGTTCTATGGAATACAAACTTCTTCTCTAGACCCTTTTGTATTTAGATACCTCATAGAGAATTTGGAAAATTTGATCACTGAATTTTTAATCTCTATTCCCATATTTTGTTGTTCAGTCGTTAAGTTGTGTAAGCCTCTTTGCAATTCCATGGACTGCAGCATGCCAGGCTCCTCTGACCTCCACTATCTCCTGGAGTTTGCTCAAATTGATGTCCACTGAGTCAGTGATGCTATCTAACCATCTCATCCTCTGCCATATCCTTCTTCTCTTCCTTCAATCTTTCCCAGCATCAGGGCCTTTTCTAATAATGGGCTGTTCGCATCCTGTGATCAAAGTTTTGGTGCTTCAGCTTCAACATCAGTACTTCCTATGAATATTCAGGGTTTATTTCCTTTAGGACTGACTGGCTTGATCTTGCAGTCCAAGTGGTTCTCAAGAGTCTTCAATGCCACAATTTGAAAGCATCAGTTCTTCTGTGCTCAGTATTCTTTGTACATGACTCTGGAAAACCATGTACATTATACATTCATGCATGACTCTGGAAACACCATAGCTTTCACTACATGGACATTTGTTGGCAAAGTGATGTCTCTGCTTTTTATTACACTGTGTAGGTTTGTCATAACTCTTCCCAAGGAGCAGGCATCTTTTCATTTCTTGGCTGCCACAGTGATTTTAGAGTCCAAGAAAATAAAAACTCACCGTTTCCTCTTTTTCCACTTCTGTTTGCCATAACGTATGGGACCAGATGTCATAATCTTAGTTTGTTGAATGTTGAGTTTTAAGCCAGCTTTTTCACTCTCCTCTTTTACACTTATCAAGAGGCTCTTTAGTTTCTCTTCATTATCTGCCATTAGAGTGGTGTCATATCATCTGAGGTTGTTGATATTTCTCCCAGCAATTTTGATTTCTGCTTGTGATTTACCCAACCAGACATTTCATATAGTGCCAGAACTCTTCACTCTGATCCATCTGTCTAAGGTGGCCCTGCATGGCATGGCTCGTAGTTTCATTGAACCACACAAGCCCCTTTGCCACAACAAGATTTTGATCCATGAAGGAGATTCCCATATTAGTAATTCTTAAATGTTTACAAATAATATAGCAGCAGATTGTACAGTAACAGGCATCAATAAAACTGCCCCAACAATTTTTATTCTGTTCATATTTGTTTTTCTAAGTAGTCCCTAGAGATAAAAACCTGTAAATCAAAAACAAAACAAAACCAAAACCCCCCACTGATTTATCAAAGTGCTACAAAAAGTTATAAATAGATGGGCTTAAAAACTAGAAAATTAAAAATTTAAGCAAAGAATATTAAAAAAAAAAAAAAAAAAAAAAACGGCCCAAAGGAAGAAAATGTCAGCATGAGTTTTGATTTTTCTCACATTTCTTTTATTCTCTCCTTGCCTCTAGAACCAAATAAACTCAATACAGAGACAAAGGACGAGTCTCTTCACTCACAGCAAAAAGGATATAGAAAGAAAATATGATTTAGTTTTCAACTTGAAGGGTGGATATCAGATTAGAGAATTTACCCCATAGAAGAAAAAGTTAAATAGTGAAGAATAATATTGCAGAGGTTGTGAATATTCTTTAGAAAAATTTTGAGAATCCAGGAATTTTTTTCATATGTATGGTCATTAAGGAAAAAATGGGTAGTGCTGGGATTGGCATCACATTGGTTTTAATCCCCATTAAGGTTTAAATGATTGACCAAGTTATTTGATAACCTTTTTAATTTCACCCACCTCATTCAGACCAGTTCAGTCGCTCAGTCATGGCCAACTCTTTGCAACCCCATAGACTGCAGCACACCAGGCTTTCCTGTCCATCACCAACTCCCTCAGATTGCTCAAATTCATGTCCATAAAGTTGGTGATGCCATCCAACCATCTTATCTTCTGTTGTCCCCTTTGCCTCCTGCCTTCAATCTTTCCCAGAATCAGGGTCTTGTCCAATGAGTCAGTTCTTGGCGTCAGGTGGCCAGAGTATCAGCTTCAAAATCATTCAGTCCTTCCAATGAATATTCAGGACTGATTTCCTTTAGGATAGACTGGTTGGATCTCCTTGCAGTCCAAGGGACTCTCAAGAGTCTTCTCCAACATCACAGTTCAAAAGCATCAATTCTTTGGCACTCAGCTTTCTTTATGTCCCAACTCCCACATCCATATGTGACTACTAGAAAAAACATAGCTTTGATAGATGGACCTTTGTTGGTAAAGTAATGTCTCTGCTTTTTACTATACTGTATAGGTTGGTCTTAGCTTTTCTTCCAAGGAGCAGGCTTCTTTTAATTTCATGGCTGCAGTCACCATCTGCAGTGATTTTGGAGCCCAAAGTTTCTGTGTTTCTATTGTTTCCCCATCTATTTGCTATGAAGTGATGGGACTGGATGCCATGATGTTAGTTTTTGAATGTTGAGTTTTAAGCTAACATTTTCACTCCCCTCTTTAACTTTCATCATCCACCTCATAATACCCTGAAAATATATCATTTGCATTTCCCTAGTTATCATCTGAGTAAAATATGACGATTTGATTAGATGTCCCATACAAGCTATTTGTTCTCTCAGAGTCTTTATTCCCCGCTGTATAATAGCACGGACATGCGTGCTCAGTTGCTTTGCTCAGTTCTGTCTGACTCTTTGTGACCCCATGGACTGTAGCCCCCAGGCTATTCTGGCCATTGGGTTCTCCAGGCAAGAATACTGATGTGGCTTGCCATTTCCTCCTCCAGGGGATCCTTCTGATCCAGGGATTGAACCCATGTCACCTGTTTGGGAGGCAGGTTCTTTACCATTGAGCCACCTGGGAAAACCAGTATAATAGCACAGGTTCTAGTATTTCCTTTTTTTTTTTTTTGGTGCTCTAGGAATTGACACAACAGTGAATATGACCTAAATTCATGGGCAACAAGTTGTTCAGACTTATTATCATTAACTTATTGTTTATAATTTCTAAGTTGTAATACCCTAGAAATCAGCTAGTTACTAGTTTTCCTCTTTAATGCTCAGAAATATTTCCATGGGCCACTTTATAAATAATTATTATGATGATATTACATCTAAATGTCTTTGAATTTCTAAATGGATTTTAAACTCCTTTATTTTGGTATTTCCAAAATAGCTTCCACTGTTATCATAGCACGAGAGTCACAGGAGCAAGTGGATGCAAGGGGTAAACACAATCACTGTGTCAGCAAAAGACACAGCTGACAGTGAGTTCGAATGAGCTAGGTGGACCAGGAACGGAAAGGTGAATTGATTGCTTATTAGGCTGCTCACCCATCTTCTGAGTTATAGCGGAGGTGTCCCTCAGACTCTCTGCCAGACCAATCCAGACAATTTGAATATTGCTGCCATAGGTAGAGATGATCCATGCTCTCACAAGCTGACCTCCAGTATACAAATAGGGCAAGGTATGCCTCTAAGCTATACCTTGGAGATCAGTTGCCTCAGTCTTCCTGACCCTTCTCTTAGTGTTTGCATTGGTTCAATAGACATCCGCAAATATTTTAGCTCTTATTCCTCCGTCATTTCATAGCTATACCACAGAGTCAATTCCTACCAAGGGGCAATTCCGTTACTTCTACAGGGAAAACAATTTGGAGCAGCTTCAGAAGCCAGATCATTGATTTACTACTTAATAGCTGTGTTCAGTTCAGTTCATTCGCTCAGTCATGTCTGACTCTTTGCAATCCCATGACCCACAGCATACCAGGCCTCCCTGTCCATCACCAACTCCTGGAGTTCACTCAAACTCATGTCCATAGAGTCAGTGATGCCATCCAGCCATCTCATCCTCTGTTGTCCCCTTCTCCTCCTGCCCCCAATCCCTCCTAGCATCAGAGTCTTTTCCAATGAGTCAACTCTTCACATGAGGTGGCCAAAGTATGGGAGTTTCAGCTTTAGCATTGGTCCTTCCAATGAACACCCAGGACTGATCTCCTTTAGAATGGACTGGTTGGATCTCCTTGCAGTCCAAGGGATTCTGAAGAGTCTTCTCCAACATCACAGGTCCAAAGCATTAATTATTCGGTGCTCAGCTTTCTTCACAGTCCAACTCACATCCATACTTGACCACTGGATAAACCATAGCCTTGACTAGACAGACCTTTGTTGGCAAAGTAATATCTCTGCTTTTCAATATGCTATCTAGGTTGGTCATAACTTTCCTTCCAAGGAGTAAGCGCCTTTTAATTTCATGGCTGCAGTCACCATCTGCAGTGATTTTGGAGCCCCAAAAAATAAAGTCTGACTGTTTCCACTGTTTCCCCATCTATTTCCCATGAAGTGATGGGACCAGATACCACGATCTTCATTTTCTGAATGTTGAGTTTTAAGCCAACTTTTTCAGTCTCCTCTTTCACTTTCATCAAGAGGCTTTTTAGTTCCTCTTCACTTTCTGCCATAAGGGTGGTGTCTTCTGCATATCTGAGGTTATTGATATTTCTTCCCTGTAATCTTAGGCAAATTCTCAGCATTTGCTCTTTCATTTCTATAAAAGATGAAAACTACTACTTTACTGTTATAAGAATTAGGGATGTCTGCAAAGAAACTTCCATGATGTCATTATGCAAAAGGTAGTTGCTGTACCATTATTATTTTAATATATATTATTCTTTTAGGCTTCCCTCATACCTCAGTCAGTAAAGAATCTGCCTGCAGCGCAGGAGACCCAGGTTCAATTCCTGGGTTGGGAAGATCCCCTGGTTAAGGAAATGGCAATCCACTCCAGTCTTCTTGCCTGGAGAATCCCATGGAAAAAGGAGCCTGGTGGGCTATGCTCCATGGGGCCCCAAAAGAGTTGGACATGACTTAGCGACTAAATTACCACTACCATTATTACTTTGTGGCCATTAATGAAGAACTATCCATATTTATAAATTTTTCCTACTTGCCCATTTTTTACATTTATTTAACTAAGTGTATTTATTTGACTCATTAAGATGACTAAATGCAGACACTCATGGTTTATTCACATAAAGCTATAAATGATACATATATAATATTTATTGAGCACATGTTCCAGACACTGAGCTCAGAGTTTTATCTGTGTTATTTCATTTTTTTTCCATTTACAGTGAGAAACTGAGTCATCAGATCAGATCAGATCAGTCGCTCAGTCGTGTCCAACTCTTTGTGACCCCATGAATCGCAGCACGCCATGCCTCCCTGTCCATCACCAACTCCCGGAGTTCACTCAGACTCACGTCCATCGAGTCAGTGATGCCATCCAGCCATCTCATCCTCTGTCATCCCCTTCTCCTCTTGCCCCCAATTCCTCCCAGCATCAGAGTCTTTTCCAATGAGTCAACTCTTTGCATGAGATGCCCAAAGTACTAGAGTTTCAGCT
>NW_011494772.1:5333044-5338168 GCF_000754665.1 Bison bison bison | reverse complement strand
TCTGCTTTTCAATATGCTATCTAGGTTGGTCATAACTTTCCTTCCAAGGAGTAAGCGTCTTTTAATTTCATGGCTGCAGTCACCATCTGTAGTGATTTTGGAGCCCCAAAAAATAAAGTCTGACTGTTTCCACTGTTTCCCCATCTATTTCCCATGAAGTGATGGGACCAGATACCACGATCTTCATTTTCTGAATGTTGAGTTTTAAGCCAACTTTTTCACTCTCCTCTTTCACTTTCATCAAGAGGCTTTTTAGTTCTTCTTCACTTTCTGCCATAAGGGTGGTGTCCTCTATAAACTGAGTCATAGGATAGTTAAATACAATTTTCAAGGTCATAAGCCTGTAAGTGGCAGAGCCGAAGTTTGAGACCAAGTATGCTTTAAATCTGTCTACCAAAATGCCTTTTTGTGTCTGTTGTTAGAGTCATCAAAAATAGCAAATGCAAAACTGATGAATGGAAGCAAAAAAAAAATGAAAGAAATTATGGTTTAATAGGTGAGAGCTTAATCAATGCTATTAGACTGGGTTCAAATCCCAAATTTTCACTTTCTGTCTGCATGACTTCAAGCTAGTCCTTTTCTGTTCTGCTTAGTCGCTCAGTTGTGTGCAACTCTTTGTAACCTCATGGAGCGTAACCTGCCAGCTCCTCTGTCCATGGGGTTCTCCTGCTAAGAATACTGGAATGGGTTACCGTTTCCTCCTTCAGGGGGTCTTCCTGACCCAGGAATTGAACCCAGGTCTCCTGCATTGCAGGCGGATTCTTTACCGTCTGAGCCACCAGGGAAGCCCTACATGATTTCAAGCTACTCCTTTGACCTCACCACCCCCTCCCAACAATCTGTGCCCCCACGTTGGGACTCCTATAGGATTCAATGAGATAAAATATCCTGGACACAGTAAGCATTCAAACAATATTTAGTACGTTTACCATGAGTCCAAAAAAGGAGGAGGTTTAATATGTAGATGAAAATTGTCATCTACGCATCACAATTTTGCCTGTAACATCTTGTTATTAAGGCTTTTCCTTAAGTGCAGTGTTCAGCCAACACATTCATACAGCAAGTAGAGTGAACATGTTACATTAAATCTACCATTTGTAAAGCATCTATCAGAGATGGATAGATTGTAGATCAATTTTTGTAGATATGTCTTATATTTATGAAATCTCTATCATCAAGTGTAACTATGTATTCCAATAACCAGCTACAAGTTTTTAATTTGAACATATATGAATAATGTATATTGTTAACATATATTAACACATTATGGAGCTCTCATAATAATCTAATCAACATGCCCTTTTAGGGAATTTACACAACTATAACCTTCATAAAACCAATAGCTAAGATATTGTTTCTCATTATTGTGAGTTACACACACACACACATGCACACACACACAAATATGAAATTCAAGACACAAAATAGCTGATATTCTAGTTAAATGTCAGTGATTGTGGCATTGATTCAAAGTTTTTAACATGTTTCCTTGAAGTGTCTTATAAGGTGTACTTGTTCTACTAGCATCCAGTGAAGGTTAAATCTTGAATATTTCCATTTTTAAAATTGAGGGCGGTATACTATTATATGCAAGTTTTCATCAGGTTTGCATTGTGTGCCAGAAAACCATCATAAATATTATAATTTCATCAATGATTGATGGATACTGCCAGCTAAATATGTGATATTCTCTGTTGTTATGCAGGTTATTCTTTTTACAATATGGTTTATATTTTAGAATGTTGTTTCAGTGGCTTACATTTTTCAAGAGTTGATATTTCCCATTTAATCCTTTTTAAAAGTTAATTTAGTGACAGCTGCATAACTGTGTACTCAGTCTCAGTTTTATTCTCTTCAGCATGGGTAGCTTTTCATTAATTTATGTTTTAATCTAGGTAATGTGTGTCTTGATACTACAGCACTTGGAGACTTAACATTTATTAAATGAAGACTTGAAGCAAGTGAAAGTCATTTCTGTTAACTGTTTGTAAGTTGGGACTATCAGCTGGTTCAATGAGCTTTGAAAATAAGTGAAAATAGCAGAATTCAATGAAGCAGCTAGGAAATTTGACCTTACCTATTGCAGATTTTAGAATCAATGCATAAACATGTTAATATAGAAAAATGTTAAAGTATTCCTTATGGAAAACAATGAAGCTTTAATATTTAATGACTAATTGAAATACCAGGCCCCTTTTGTGTAACTGTGGCTTCTCTCATTATCCTAAACCAGAAATTGAACTGGACAGCAAGACACACAGAAGGTCTTTGAAAGACTGATCTTCCTTACAAGAGACACTCTAAGCGCCAGTAAATTATTTCAATAACCGAATTTTATTATTTTAGAGAATCTGATGTACTCTGTCTTTAAGTACTAAAGAGCCACAAAACCCAAGACAGTACATTTGCTGAATCATATATCAAACTGAGAGGAGATTTGTTAAAAATAATTCTTTTGAAGAATATATTCAGCCTCAATTGTATATCCTCGGCTGGCCACATGCTGGGTTTCTCTCTTGATTTCTACCCTTTTAGCTTTCCCTTTGTGTCTTCTTCCTAGTTATAAAGAGAGCATTTCAGCCTCTGATAATGACTTGCAAGCTTTATTATAAATTATTGTGGGCTTTGGAGATATGTAACAAAGAGGACTGTTATTTCTTAAGCTGTGATAGAGCAAATCATATCAGAAGGGCTTTGTGTGTCTATGTGTGTCTGTGTGTGTGTTTGGTAGTTTTAGAATATTCTGAAGCAGACAAATTTCTTCTTTGACAATCACTGTATCATTAATTTTTAAGAATATAATTATAGCAAGTGTTACAAGAGTACCTTGCAAGTCTCTCCAAAGGGACAAGATAAAGCCAACATAGTTCAAAAGTTCAGGATTCAATGCTTCAAAGTGTAAGCCTGGAAAAAAAGGAAATTCCTCTGGGACCACTATCATTTTCTTACATTCCCACCAATGCTTTGCTGGTTTGTTCTAAAGAACCATTCTCCACAGACCCCTCATTATGATTTTTGCTGTGACTGGCCACACTCACTTAAAACTTGCTTTAAAGGACAAGGTATTTATCCACGTTGTCATTTTGCTTCTCTGTGGCCGGGGATTAATCGCTTTCTCAAGGGCCTAACTCTACCATTTCCTTTACTTTTGGGAAAGGAGATTTTCAGAAAATGCCACTGCATGACCACAACTTATTCTTTAAAAAGAAATGTAATATATCATTTAAAGAAAATTACCAGGAGATAATTTTAGCCAGAATTCAGTTATTTAATTCATATTTGAGAAGTGACCTCACTTCATCGTAAGATCAGAACTAGAAGTACCCTTCTGAACATGATGAAAAACTAAAGTCTTCATATGAGTGAGCCCTGCGGCCTGGCTGGATGACAAGCATTTGGTCGGCTTCCATTTTTCACCAGCTTAAATCAACAAGCTGGAAGAGGGCTGAATGGAAAGTGGCAGAAGAAAGAGGGCTAAATGGAAAGTGGCAGAAGATTCTTTCCAGGAAACAAAGCTGGTTAGATGCATAAGGACTGTGCCTGGTTCAGGCCATGAATCAGTGCAGTAAATTTAGTATTCATGTTTTCAAAGGATCAGTTAGAATGTTTAATAAACCAATAAGATTTTACTAAAATACACAAATGTCTAAGAATATTTAGGACTATGTAATTTCTAAAGAGCTTCCTCGGTGGCTCAGTGGTAAAGAATCCACTTACAATGCAGGAGATGTATGTGGAGATGTGGATTCTGGGTCAGGAAGATCCCCTGGAGGAGGACATGGCAACCCATTCCAGTAATCTTGACCAGAGGAAAAAACCCATGGACAGAGGAGGCTAGAGGACTATAGTGCATGGGGTTGCAAAAGAGTTGGACATGACTGAGCAAAACAACAATTCTAAAGAAGGAATTCATATAAAGACTATTAATACCCACATGTGTTGGTATCATTAGATTTAGTATATTATTTTTATTGAGTCCCTTCCATTAACCCCATAATGTCGCATAAATTAATCATTACTTTTCATAGAAAGTATAATATGTTACTGCTATTTCCATTTTATGAACAAGATAAACTGAGTCAGAAAAGAAATAAGAAACTTTGGCTGACATTACATATTTATTTTGTGACCCAGGATTGAAGTTGTTATCTGTCTTTTTCTCAATCTGCACTTTTCTCATTTCACTATGAAGTTCTGCCTTTGACATATATGTAAATTAATATATATTCAGTTATTTGTTGATAGTTACTTATAGTAACATCAATTACTACTCAAGAAAAATTACTATGAGGAAAATATTTTGTATGCATTTAAATAATGATAAAGGGCTTTTTTATTTCAAATTTAATCTTTTATGATTAATTGCCCATTATTTTCTCTTGAATATTTCCTCTCAAATTATGACAGGCTTGAATGTGTTGCTTCCATTAATATGGTGGTGATTGTAACAGGATTAAAGTCCTCCTATTAAAAAGAATCCTTCTATAAAAGAAAAATATACTGAATACTCCAGAATTTTTAAATCCAAATACATTAAATATGTGAAAGATTCAATTACTTAACATCTATGTAAATTGAACTTATATACAAAGGCTTTTGAACAATTTGGGCATAGTACAATTAATATCAGTTAGATTTTATATGTCAGTCAGTCAGTCAGTTTAGTCGCTCAGTAGTGTCCAACTCTTTGCGACCCCATGAATCCCAGCACGCCAGCCCTTCCTGTCTATCACCAACTCCCGGAGTTCACTCAAACTTACGTCCATCGAGTCCGTGATGCCATCCAGCCATCTCATCCTCTGTCGTCCCCTTCTCCTCTTGCCCCCAATTGCTCCCAGCATCAGAGTCTTTTCCAATGAGTCAACTCTTCACATGAGGTGGCCAAAGTACTGGAGTTTCAGCTTTAGCTTCATTCCTTCCAAAGAACACCCAGGGCAGATCTCCTTCAGAATGGACTGGTTGGATCTCCCTGCAGTCCAAGGGACTCTCAAGAGTCTTCTCCAACACTGCAGTTCAAAAGCATCAGTTCTTCAGCACTCAGCCTTCTTAACAGGTCAACTCTCACATTCATACATGACCACTGGAAAGACCATAGCCTTGACTAGATGGACCTTTGTTGGCAAA
>NW_011494772.1:5331801-5332944 GCF_000754665.1 Bison bison bison | reverse complement strand
TGCAGTGATTTTGGAGCCCAAAAAAATAAAGTCTGACACTGTTTCCACTGTTTCCCCATCTATTTCCCATGAAGTGATGGGGCCAGATGCCATGATCTTAGTTTTCTGAATGTTGAGTTTTAAGCCAACTTTTTTACTCTCCTCTCTCACTTTCATCAAGAGGCTTTTTCGTTCCTCTTCATTTTCTGCCATAAAGGTGGTGTCATCTGCATATCTGAGGTTATTGATATTTCTCCTGGCAATCTTGATTCCAGCTTGTGCTTCATCCAGCCCAGCGTTTCTCATGATGTACTCTGCATAGAAGTTAAAAAAGCAGGGTGAAAATATACAGCCTTGATGTACTCCTTTTCCTATTTGGAACCAGTCTGTTGTTCCGTGTCCAGTTCTAACTCTTGCTTCTTGACCTGTGTACAGATTTCTCAGGAGGCAGGTCAGGTGTTCTGGTATTCCCATCTCTTTCAGAATTTTCCACAGTTTATTGTGATCCACACAGTCAAAGGCTTTGGTATAGTCAATAAAGCAGAAATAGATGTTTTTCTGGAACTCTCTTGCTTTTTTGATGATCCAGCGGATGTTGGCAATTTGGTCTCTGGTTCCTCTGCCTTTTCTAAAACCAGCTTGAACATCTGGAAGTTCACGGTTCGTGTATTGCTAAAGCCTGGCTTGGAGAATTTTGAGCATTACTTTACTAGCGTGTGAGATGAGTGCAATTGTTTGGTAGTTTGAGCTTCCTTTGGCATTGCCTTTCTTTGGGATTGGCATGAAAACTGACCTTTTCCAGTCCTGTGGCCACTGCTGAGTTTCAAATTTCCTGGCATATTGAGTGCAGGACTTTCACAGCATCATCTTTGAAGATTTGAAATAGCTCAACTGGAATTCCATCACCTCCACTAGCTTTGTTCGTAGTGATACTTTCTAAGGCCCACTTGACTTCACATTCCAGGATGTCTGGCTCTAGGTGAGTGATCATACCATCATTATTATCTTGGTCGTGAAGATCTTTTTTGTACAGTTCTTCTGTGTATTCTTGCCACCTCTTCTTAATATCTTCTGCTTCTGTTAGGTCCATACCATTTCTGTCCTTTATTGAGCCCATCTTTGCATGAAATGTTCCCTTGGTATCTCTAATTTTCTTTTTTTTTT
>NW_011494772.1:5322369-5331075 GCF_000754665.1 Bison bison bison | reverse complement strand
CTCTTGTAGACAACATATGTAGGGGTCTTGTTTTTGTATCCATTCAGCCAGTCTTTGTCTTTTGGTTGGGGCATTCCAACCCATTTACGTTTAAGGTAATTACTAATAAGTATGATCCCGTTGCCATTTACTTTATTGTTTTGGGTTCGAGTTTATACACCGTTTTTGTGTTTCCTGTCTAGAGAATATCCTTTAGTATTTGTTGGAGAGCTGGTTTGGTGGTGCAGAATTCTCTCAGCTTTTGCTTGTCTGAAAAGCTTTTGATTTCTCCTTCATACTTGAATGAGATCCTTGCTGGGTACAATAATCTGGGCTGTAGGTTATTTTCTTTCATCATTTTAAGTATGTCTTGCCATTCCCTCCTGGCTTGAAGAGTTTCTATTGAAAGATCAGCTGTTATCCTTATGGGAATTCCCTTGTGTGTTATTTGTTGTTTTTCCCTTGCTGCTTTTAATATTTGTTCTTTGTGTTTGATCTTTGTTAATTTGATTAATATGTGGCTAAAAAATGAAAAGGCCACATACAGAGTATATCATTTTTTCTTTCATTGTCAAAAGAGTGTTTCTTCATACATGTGCTATTTGCCTTAGATTGATAGACACATGATAGAGAGCATAAATGAAAATCATTATGCTTATGTTTTTGCATGTGGTTTATAGTTCAAACCACATATGCTTTTGGAGACATTACTGAAGGAAATCAAGAGATACAAGATTCTGAGAACTGATTTTCTTCTTTCCACTTAACACATGGTTGTACATGAGACCCTCAGCAATAAAGGGAAGCCATGCGGCAGAAAGTGTAGAGATGAACAGGATCTAACCTGGCAATTCAATCATGAGGCTGATTAACTGGTCTAATAATATGCTTATTGAACTTTTTATCATATCTAAATGCAAGCTCTGACAATTTCCCTGGTAAGTATCTGATACTTAACCTTTCCAAATAACCTTACCAGAGACTATATTTATATCCTTTCTCTCTTTTGCTCAAGAGCCCCAGAAGAGTCATGGCTAACACATTAACAAACTCTGTAAGGGAAATTGCTGGAGGAACTGTATTTCTTACCCAATGAGCTGTAAAACAAAAACTTGATAAGTTTCCGGAGTCTTCACAGAAATCTCACTTGCTTCATTGGGCCCCATTTCTACAAAGTCTCCTGTGTTTGAAAACGGACCACATTTCACTACCTGCCATTCAAGAAAAATCTTTATCTGGATTGATTTCCTTTGTGGAAATTGGTTGTTGAAAACACATTTTTTTAAAGATATCCTCAATAACCAGAAAACTACTTTGGCTTGTCAGTTGTTGCTGATTTTTTTATTTTAACATATAGAAAAGTGCTAATTATATTTTATTAGTAATACAGAGCATGAATCTTTGTAACACATTTATGAATGCATGTGTATACATGTGTATATATTAAGGGCATAAATGTAAGTGATGTCTTATATTAATGATGACTACTGCAAAAAATCAACTTGTAAAGAAACTATTCTATGTTTTTCACTTTTTCTTATCGTAAAAGTTTTATTAAGAGCCTATTATACAGAGTGAAGTAAGCCAGAAGGAAAAACATAAATACAGTATACTAACGCATATATATGGAATTTAGAAAGATGGTAACAATAACCTGGTGTACGAGACAGCAAAAGAGACACTGATGTATAGAACAGTCTTATGGACTCTGTGGGAGAGGGAGAGGGTGGGAAGATTTGGGAGAATGGCATTGAAAAATGTAAAATATCATGTAAGAAACGAGTTGCCAGTCCAGGTTCGATGCACGATACTGGATGCTTGGGGCTAGTGCACTGGGACGACCCAGAGGGATGGTATGGGGAGGGAAGAGGGAAGAGAGTTCAGGATGGGGAACACATGTATACCTGTGGCGGATTCATTTTGATATTTGGCAAAACTAATACAATTATGTAAAGTTTAAAAATAAAATAAAATTAGGAAAAAAAAAGATCTATTTAGCTATTTAATATAGAAGCTGTGTTTGTATTTCACAAGTTACATAACACATACTCAACTCCCATAACCTTGGGGGGCCTCTGTAAATAGAGCTTATTTGTTTCATCTTCAGAAGATAAGCTGAGACCCAAGTTCAGCTGTGTTGAAACCTAAAGTTTGTATTTCTCAAGCTTGGACTTCCTTTCTCCCTTTATTTTTCCAGTTAGTCTTAACCTCTGCCTAGTCCTAGTGGAAAAATCTTGAGCCAAATCCTAGCAACTTAATGGGCAACATGGGTGAAAACTCCATTAAAAATCATTACTTAATCTATTACCTGCTTTAGGTGATTAGGTGTTTTGCTAGCAGAGCAGATTGCTTTGAGAGAGGAAAAGCATTAAAATTCTTTGAAAAATAAAAAGTCATTAAAATAAGAAGTCAGTATATATAAGATTATATTAATAAGAATACCACAAAAGTAATAATTACATTGAGAATATTATTCAATGTAATGATTAATGGATAGCCCAAAGCCATACCCTCTACTGTAAAGGAAAAAACATATTTTATACCTTATCAATAATATTGCCTTCATATTTCATGGACACCATACTCCAACATGTCAAAAATAAGCAACATCTCATCTATTAACTATAGATAAAATTGTAGGCATGGCATGACTTTTTCTGAACTCCAGACTTCAAATTTCAATGTAATAATGAAGACTTACTAAGTTTGAATCATGAATGAGATCTTGTGCTAGGAATAAAAAGAGTAAGATAATAAAAGATGAATTAGACATTGTCTTCACCTCAAATCTATCCCAAAGGGCTCCCAGTCTAGCTCAAAATGCAAGAGACAATATTATCTTGTAAAGAACTTTCACTGCATGTGTTAAGCTGCACCTCTGAGTAGATTACAGAGAGGAGGGTATGATAAACTCAAGAAGTAAGGATATGCCAAAATTGTCCTATGAATTTAGAATACTGTTTTTGTTCAGTCACTAGGTCATGTCTGACTCTTTGCGACCCCAAGGACTGCAGCATTCTAGACTTTCTTATCCTTCAGTATCTCCCAGAGCATGCTCAAATTCATGTCCATTGAGTTGGTAATGCTATCTAATTATCTCATCTTCTGTCACCTCCTTCTCTTTTTGCCTTCAGTCATTCCCAGCATCAAGGACTTTTCCAATGAGTCGTCTCTCCACATCAGGTGGCCAAAGTATTGGAGTATATAAATTTAGAATAGGTTATGTCAATACAAGAAATGTTAAGGTTCTCTTGATCAGATAAGAGACAAATATTAATAACATCCAGTAACATTTTTCTCTTTTTAATTTTGATGATTCTATTAACAAATTGCACAACTTTTATTTCTAAAAGAGTCTTTCCTGCATCAGTTCAGTTCAGTTCAGTGCTCCGTCACGTCTGACTCTTTGCAACCCCATGAATCGCAGCACGCCAGGCCTCCTTGTCCATCACCAACTTCTAGAGTCCACCCAAACCCATGTCCATTGAGTCGGTGATGCCATCCAACCATCTCATCCTCTGTCATTCCCTTCTCCTCCTGCCCTCAATCTTTCCCAGTGTCAGGGTCTTTTCAAATGAGTCAGCTCTTCACTTCAGGTGGCCAAAGCATTGGAGCTTCAGCTTCAACATCAGTCCTTCCAAAGAATACCCAAGACTGATCTCCTTTAGGATGGACTGGTTGGATCTCCTTGCAGTCCAAGGGACTCTCAAGAGTCTTCTCCAACACCACAGTTCAAAAGCATCAATTCTTCGGTGCTCAGCTTTCTTCACAGTCCAACTCTCACATCCATACATGACCACTGGAAAAACCATAGCCTTGACTAGACGAACCTTTGTTGGCAAAGCAATGGGTCTGCTTTTCAATATGCTATCTAGGTTGGTCATAACTTTCCTTTCAAGGAGTAAGTGTCTTTTAATTTCATGGCTGCAATCACCATTCGCAGTGATTTTGGAGCCCCCAAAATAAAGTCACCCACCATTTCCACTGTTTCTCCATCTATTTGCCATGAAGTGGTGGGACCGGATGCCATAATCTTAGTTTTCTGAATGTTGAGCTTTAACCCAACTTTTTTCACTCTCCTCTTTCACTTTCATCAAGAGGCTCTTTAGTTCTTCTTCACTTTCTGCCATAAGGGTGGTGTCATCTGCATATCTGAGGTTATTGATATTTCTCCTGGCAATCTTGATTCCGGCTTGTGCTTCAGCCAGCCTAGCGTTTCTCATGATGTACTCTGCATATAAGTTAAATAAGCAGGGTGAAAATATACAGCCTTGACATACTCCTTTTCCTATTTGGAACCGTCTGTTGTTCCATGTCCAGTTCTAACTCTTGCTTCCTGGCTTGCATACAGGTTTCTCAAGAGGCAGATCAGGTGGTCTGGTATTCCCATCTCTTTCAGAATTTTCCACAGTTTATTGTGATCCACACAGTCAAAGGCTTTGGCATAGTCAATAAAGCAGAAATAAATGTTTTTCTGGAACTCTCTTGCTTTTTTGATGATCCAGCAGATGTTGGCAATTTGATCTCTGGTTCTTCTGCCTTTTCTAAAACCAGCTTGAACATCTGGAAGTTCACGGTTCATGTATTGCTGAAGCCTGGCTTCGAGAATTTTAAGCATTTCTTTACTAGCATGTGAGATTAGTGCAATTGTGCAGTAGTTTGAGCATTCTTTGGCTTTGCCTTTATAGATTAACCTTTTCATAATCATAGAGCAAAAGAAAAATTTTATCTAATTTTAATTATTTGAAAGACAATAATTCACAGCAGTATTGAAGAAGAAAATAAACTGTAATAAATTGTCTCTTTTAACATAATTAAAACTGGAAGCAAACATTTTTAAACTACTTTTTAAGCCTTTCAATCCCTTCCTTTTTTTTTTTTTTTTTTTTAATCCTTTAGTATTTTATTCCTTGGGAAAGGAAAATGGTTTTGTGGACAGTTGGCCAGAAACTGTCATAATCTTGTAAAGTCCCATGGATTCACTAATTTAATCTGAATGAAATAAGTGTTATTTTAAACTTGGGCTTACAGATGAGGAATGAAACTTGTCCAGGGTCTATTACCTAGTAAGTGGAGGAACCGGAAGAATTGTAATGCCAGTGATCTGGTTACTGAGCTCCTGTTTCTCAAAGGCTTCGTAATTTATTTTTACTTATTATTCTCTGACAGGTCCTCTTGTAGTGTCCCAGGAGACATCTCAATATTGTATTTGCTTTTTATGAGCCTCATTGTAAATTTTAGTTTCTAAATCCCTACAAAATCTATTGATGGAAATGTGCTTATTTTACTTAGTCTTTGGAACCATCTATTCTTAGACATATTTTTGGCCTCTCTTCCTCACCTATTGCTGGCCCTTCAAGTGTTTTGTGGGATGGTAACAATCTGTTTCAGTTGGCTAAATAATAACGTTCAAAAAGCAAAAATAGTGCATAGTTTAAAGGCAGCTAAGATGTGTTTTCATTTTCTCATCTTCCATAATGGTCCATCTTCACTCTGTAGGAGGTATCCTTTTAATTTTTATAATAACAGTACTTTACAGGAAACAACAAGATGCTTCAAAGGCAGACACGTTTTTAAGTTTATATATTTGTGTGGCCACCCCATGATGTCACTTGCAGGACCTTTATTTCCCTGACCAGGTATTGAACCTGGGCCCTGACAATGGAAGCACCAATTCCTAACCATGGATCACCAAGGAATTCCCCAGACATACCTTAATATGAACTGGTATCTTAATTATGTAACATATAGATGCAAAGTAGTAACATATATGTGGAAAATACATGGGTCATTGGTTGAGAGTCAGTGCTGTGCATCTGTGTTTTGGGTCTATGCAACAATTCTCAGAACTCCTCCTCAGACAACATGTCATGAATGACTGATACAGACCACTGCTAATCCATGTCTTTTTATTCTGTTGTCTTCGTTTGATATTCCATGCAACGGTTGTTTCCTCTATTTCCCCCAGGCTTTCTTTCCTAATTTACTCTTGGAGAAAATTATTACTTGGCCTCACAAGAGTCTTCTGATTTATTTTAAAATTTTGTCCTTTAATTTAATCATGTTTTATCACTGTAATTGTCAAAACATCAGTAGTCTTTAAATTCAATCATATTTTAAATTAAATTTGTTCTCTCAGCATTTAAAACATTAGTGTTTCCAAACCATATGCCTCCAAAACTCTCTTTACAGACACGTTTTCAATTACATACTTACACTGATGATGTAAATGAAGGCACTCTTTGACTGTGATATAGATGCAAGTTGAACTCAAATGTGACAGATTAGTGACTATCTTAAATTGGACAAGTAAGTAGTGGGCACAGAGTGTCTCGTCTGCCACTGAATTTAAGCTCTTAGACTTTTATCAGGGTCAAAGTATAGTATTTTCCATGGTGTTTTGATTAGAAATTCACATAGAATATAACTGGCAATGAGTCAGATATTTAACTAAATAATCACTTCATAAAATTTCAAAGAACAGAGCAGAAATTTTAAAAGTCGATTAGTCAGTTTGACAGATAACATGCAAAACAGATATTATGTAGGTAGATGACACATGGAACTATATTGAACTGAGGACTACCTACATGATATTTGAGAGGTTATCTACCAATATCCCACAATGTTGGATCAGTATTATTTTATGAAAATAGAAAAACACTTTACAGATTAAATAACATTTTCACAAAAGCATATAGATGTACATTTCATCCACTAACATAACTTTTGTTTGTTAGTTTGCTTGTTTTAACCATATAATGTAAAGTGTGGAACTTTCTCTGAATCATGAAAATGACATGGCAATGTCTGGTGTTTTCCATTTAATCTTGAAGTTTTCAGTATGTCCACTGAAAATATTACCCAGAACGGCTGGTAAGCAAGTTCACATGTAACATGAATGGTGACATTTTGTAACACTTAGTAATCCTATGTATACAACAGAACAACAGAACATCCCTGAACCCCTGCCCCTGGCCCAGAGCAGGAATCATATAGCATGTCTATATTAACTTTCACTGAGTCACATGTCCTTTCCCACCATGCAGGCTGTTTAATGAATGATTCATCTGAAAATACGGGGCAATGTTTAGAAAAGTTAATACATGAAAGTAACCCAAAATATGTTTAGTTTAATAAATCCTGTTGCTAAGAGGAATTTCACACCAAACTATGCAAAATATATGGACATCATTTTGAACCTGAATGAAAAATGATTAGTGGCTTTACCTTATGATATTGTTGAAAACCAAATTATACCAAATAATTCAATCAGAATATAAATTCAGTGTTCACCCTTGCTACTGAATAACACAGTTGCTTTTCCAAATAGCTTCATTTGCTATTCATTTTGGAAATGACATTCCTAGGTAAATGCTTCTATGCAAACTTGAAAGTGAAGCCAAATACCAGAAGGGGGAGTAAGCAGTGCAGGAATAAATAAGGGTTAAACTATCCTAGTCAATCTCACACAAAGAAGCCCTATGTAAAGCAACAATTTTGGCAAGTAACCATATAGATATTTAGTTTCCTCACCAGTTTTAAATGCACTATCCATTATGGATTGCTTTATAATAAGCATTTTAAATGAAAACTTTATGGGGGGAAAGTAATTCAGAGAGGAGTCAGAGTGAACATTTGATTTCTGAAAATTCTAATTGATCTTGTGGGAGGGTAGATGGTTAATTTTTTTTTTTTTAATGTCTAAAAAGGTTACCAATAAATTGTAGAAAATTAGGGTATTTTTCTGTATTTATTGGTGTGAATAATAAAATGATTTTATAGAAAGCTGTATAAACTTGGTCCTGATGCAAAAAAAAATTTCTAATCGATTGTATTCTTTAATACTATTTAGAATTGAAGATAATACTCAACAAGCAGCAAACATTGTTTCACTTAAAAGGCAAGACAAGTAACCTCATATTTCTTTAAAATTTATTATTAAACTTCTAATAAGAGGAAAACTATAACATGACTAGATTTTCACCAAGCACTTGAAGAATCTTCTACATTGCCAAACACTGCAGTTAAATTAATCATATACATAGCATGTCTTGTTTGATGTGAAGTGTTTGTCACATAGAACCAGGACCAAACTTAGTATCTTTCTAAAGATAGTACTTCCTAAAGATTGGAAAATAATCTGTAAATTTCAGATAATAATAAAATATCCTCATCAGAGAATAAATATATGTACAATAATGAATATGTTGAACAAAGACCAGATTATATTTCTAAGTTATCCTAGTAAATTCTTCAGTGAATTCTCAAATGTATTTCTTGCATCCACTCAAAGCCCAAGGTTCCAAGTCCCAGCATTCTTCCATTTGAATATGAACTTGCAAGTTTGATTTGTGCATGACCCTGAAAATATTCTTGGTGATTCCTACAGTTAATTTTCAAGCTATGTTTAAAAATTAATGATATTAGGAAAGTGATTAAAAATCCAAACCTAAATAAAGCAGGTGACTTAGCTCCAGTTACATTATAAGCGTATTTGCGGGGTGGATATGGGTAATGTGGAGAACGCAATGGCAACCCACTCCAGTACTCTTGCCTGGAAAATGCCATGGATGGAGGAGCCTGGTAGGCTGCAGTCCATGGGGTCACTAAGAATGAGTCGGACACGACTGAGCGACTTCATTTTCACTTTTCACTTTCATGCACTGGAGAAGGAAATAGCAACCCACTCCAGTGTTCTTGCCTGGAGAATCCCAGGGACGGGGG
>NW_011494772.1:5304541-5322269 GCF_000754665.1 Bison bison bison | reverse complement strand
CAGGGACGGGGGAGCCTGGTGGGCTGCCGTCTATGGGGTCACACAGAGTCGGACACGACTGAAGCAATGCAGCAGCAGATGGGTAATGAGTAATTGAAATGTAATAAAAGTTACTTTAAGTTTCAGATTTATGGTCAGTCTCAGAATGAGGAGACTGGTGGGCTTCTCTGGTGGCTCAGAGGTTAAAGCGTCTGCCCGCAATGCGGGAGACCTGGGTTCAATCCCTGAGTCGGGACGATCCCCTGGAGAAAGAAATGGCAACCAACTCGAGTGTTCTTGCCTGGAGAACCCCATGGACGGAGGAGCCTGGTGGACTATATAATCCATGGGGTCACAAAGAGTCGGACGCGACTGAGCGACTTAACTTTAACTTTCAGAATGAATAATTTATTTTACATGAAACAAAGCACTTTTTTTCCTATATGTCAAAATACATACTGACATCTTTTTTATTTGGAAGAAAAAATATCAAGAGTGCTCTTAACAACCTGAGGTTTATAGGAATGTACTTGAGTGTCCTTTAAAAATAAATAAATGTTATGGAATTCTTCTAAGCATCTCAGTTTAGCTCTCTGTTGCCAGGTGGAAATGATATTGCTCGCAAAATCAAAATGAATAGCCAGAGAAATCAATATTTTTCAGAGTTTAAAAATGAAAATAACATTATAGAGAATATTATCCAGGTTCTGAAAAAAAGGAGTTTTCCATGTCTTAAAAAAAAAAAAAAGATAACCAGATGCTTGACTACTTTTGAGAAGAGAAACTGTTGGCTTATAATCAATAGTGATGTGTTTTCCCCCTACTGAGGTTCCCCACACAAATACGCCAAATATGCCCTCACGATTTTTAAAGGAAATTACCCAAGTAAAAGCTTTGAATGGCATTTCAGAGTTCTGAGGTCTCTTTTAGGTTTCTGTTTTATTTTTCTTTTTTTTTCACTATACTGGGAAAGTGAACAACTTCTTCCAGTTAATTTTTTTTTACATAAACACGCACACATGTTTTAAGATCTTCATCCTCTCATGTATTATGTTTATTTATTTACCTAATATTTTTTATTGAGTGAAAACTCACTGCTTTCTAGTTTGAGGAGACTCCTGAAAACAAGGCTTGGAAACTAAGGTCGAGGAGTAAATAGGAATAGGTCATAGTCATGGACAAATAAAGGATCTCCTATTCCAAACTGTCATAGAGATAGAGTATAAAATTTGTTTCTGCTGTTCTCTAAGGTTACAGAGGAAGTAAAATGCAATATTTAGAGATGATGCTGAAGGACAGACATCTGGCCCCATACTCTTAGAAATAACTTACTTTGTTTCATGAGAAGGTGGTAAAGCTCAAGAAAGATCACATATAAAGCTTTGTATGTGAGAGGATTTTTTTCCCATTGCTAGTTCTTGGCTGCCTTTTGGTTTTCAAAGTTGCTCTGTGTGATGTAGAGCTTGGCCATGGGTGGTTAAACCACATTAGCCTTCGCAATCAAGAGGTAGAAAGAGTACAGCCTATCTCTCCTCAGCCTACTGATCCATGCTGGCTTTCTAAGTCTATTAAAAAAATATAAATAGTTCAAGATTATAATTTATAAACCATCATCTACTTTGTAAAGGGAAGTGTATGCTGAATAAAAGGAAATTGGAAAATGAACTTTTTTATCCTCCTCGTTTATGCTAGGAGATTCAAAATAGAATACTACTGGTCATGTTAATGTGATACCATAAATAACAGAAAACATTTTGTTCAATCAAAGTGGAAAATGAAATACTTCTTTTCCCAACAGCCAAACTGAAAAACAGTACAGAGGTTTCTCAAAAAACTAAAAACAGAACTACCATATGACCCAGCAACTCCACCCCTGGCTATATATCCAAAAATCAAAACATGAATTTGTAAAGATACATGCACCCCATTATTTACAATGGCCAAGGCATGGAAGCCACCTAAGTGTCAATCAACTAATGAATGGGTAAAGAAGATGTGGAATATATGTATACAATGGAATACTACTCAGTCATAAAAAGAACAAAATGTTGACATTTGCAGCAACATGGATGGACTTGGAGAACATTATGCTACGGTGAAAAAATCAGAAAAAAACAAATACCATAAGATTTCAAGCATATGTGAAATCTAAAGAATACAACAGACTAATGAGGACAACAAAAAAGAAAGAGACTCATAGATACAGAGAAAAAGCTAGTTATCCATGATGGGGAGTGGGGAAGATAGGGGTGAGAGACAGAGAGATACAACTGTTGGATATAAGGTAGCCTACAAGGATGTATTGTCCAACATGAGGAATATAGCCAATATTTTGTAATAATTGTAAGTGGAATGTGACTTTTAACAATTACATAAAAGTTAAAAAAATACATTCGTTTAAAATTTTAAAAATTAACATCAATAAATAACTTGAACCAGGTACTTTTGGAAGTGGATTTAACAATGTCATTAAAGTTCTGCTTTTTTCTTTATAGCAACTTTGAGATATAATTCACATACCATAAACTCCACCAATTTAAAGGGTACAATTCAGTTTCTTTTTAGTGTATTCACAGAGCAGCACAAATGTCACCCCAATCAATTTTAGATTATTTTCATTACAACATCCCCCCAATCCACTCTCTCCCTAGCCCTGAGTGACCATTAATCTACTGTCTCAACATATATACATTTGCCTAGTCTAAGGCATTTCAAGATTCACATAATATGCCATCCTTTATGACTGAATTCTTTCACTTAGAGTAATTTTTCAGGAGTCATCCATGCTGTAACACAATCAATATTTCTCTTTCTTTTTTCTTTTTGCCTAATACAATAATATCCTATTGTACAGATGTACCAAACTTTGTGAATCTAGTCACCAATTTATGGGCATTTGGGTTGTTGCCAGGGCTTCCCAGGTGGCTCAGTGGTAAAGAATCTGCCTGCCAATGCAGAAGACGCAGGAGAGAAGCAGGTTGCATCCCTGGGCTGGGAAGATCCTCTGGAGTAGGCAATGGCAACCCACTCCAGGATTCTTGCCTGGAAAATCCCATAGACAAAGGAACCTGGTGGGCTACAGTCCACAGAGTGGTAAAGAATCAGACACAACTGAGCGACTGAACATATACACTTTCACGGGTTGTTTCCACATTTTAGATATTACAAAAATTACTTCTATGGACATTATGGTAAGTTAGAATTGCTGGGTCAGATGATGACTCTGTATTTAATCTTTTGAGAAAAGATCAAACTATTTTCCAAAGTGGCTACACCACTTTACATTTCTACCCTCTGTGTGTGAGGGTTCCAATTTCTTCAGATCTTTTTTTTTTTTTTTTTGCTTCTAGATTTTTTTTAAACTTTAATTTTATGTTATTTTTAAACTTTACAATATATCTTCAACCACAGTTTTATTATAGCCCTCCCAGTCAGCATGAAGTGGTGTCTCCTTAGGGTTTTCATTTGTATTCATAACCATCCCTGATGGTTAGGATGTTAAATATCTTTTCATGTGCTTATTGGTCATTTGTTTATATTCCTTGAAGATATATCTATTCCAGTCCTCTGCACATTTCATAACTTGGTGTTCTGATTTTTATTAATAATATAATATCCTCTTACATTTGATATATGTCTCATAGATTTATGATCTACAAAAGTTTTCTCCCATCCTGTGGGTTGTCTCTTCATTTTTTGAAGATGTCCTTTAAGGTACAAAGATTTTAATTTTGATAAAGATAAGTTTATATATTTTTTATTATTATTGCTTTTGGTTTGGGATCATATCTAAGAAACTACCAAACTCAAGATCACTAAAATTTCCCCTTATGTTTTCTCTCTCTATTTTATCTTTTAGGTTTAGGTCTTTGATCCATTTCAAGTTAGTTTTTGTATATGGTATGAAGTAAATATTCAATTTTGTTTCTCTGCATATTGACTACAAGTTGTTCTGGCATCATTTGTTAAAACTCTTTTCCAATTAAGTAGCGTTACACTATTATTGAAAATCAATATTGCAGATGTAAATGTTCTCTGTACTCTCAGATATTTTCCATTTATCTGTCTATTTTAATGCTAGTAATGCATTCTTTTTTGCTATGATTCCATCATTTTTACTGATTTAATTGAGATATAGTTTAATTCTAACATTGTATAAGTTTAAGGTATATAACATGATGATTTGATATATATACATATATACATTGCCATATGATTGCCACAATAAGCTTAATGAACACATTCATCACCTCACATAATTACATTTTTGTGTGTGTGATATGAACACAGAAAAAATGTGCTACTCTCTCAGCAACTTTCAAGCACATAATGCAATATTTTTAACTGTAATCTCCATGTTGTATTAATATATTAGATTCCCAGAACTGATTCATCTCCTCACTGGAAATTTGTACCCTTTGACCAACATCTCCACATTTCCTCCACTCCTACCCTTGAAAACAACCATTCCACTCTCTTTTTATGAGTTTGACTCTTTTAGATTGCCCATATATACATGATAACATAGTGTAGACAGTATTTGTCCTCTTTGTCGGACTTATTTCTTTTAATACAATGGGCTCAAGGCCTACTCATATTTTTGCAAATGGCAGAAGTCGCACCAATTTACATTCTGTTGGCTCAGACAGTGAAAAATCTGCCTGCAATGCGGAAGACCTGGGTTTGTTCCCTGGGTTGGAAAGATCCCCGGAGGAAGGCATGACAACCCATTCCAGTATTCTTGCCTATAGAATCCCCATGGACAGAGGTGCCTGGCAGACTACAGTCCATGGAGTCTCAAAAGAGCCGGACACAGCTGAGCCACTAAGCACACAGCACGTTCCTCTCAACGGGGCACACGGGTTCCCTTTCCTCCACATCCTCAACAGCACTTATCTTTTTGATAACAGACATTTTAGCCTGTATGAAGTAATATCTCATTGTAGTTTTAAATCCCTGATGATTAGGTGATGGTGACTACCTTTTCATTTACTTGGACATTGTATGTCCTCTTCTGGAAAATGTCTATTACATCTTCTGTGATACAAAAGTACACTGTCTTGATTAGTGTAAATTTGTCGTTAAGTTTTGTCATTGGCAAGTGTGTCCTGCAACTTTTTCTTTTTCAGGAATGTTTGGCTATCCTGGGTGCCTTGATTCTCCATATGACTTTTAGGATATGTTTGTCAAATTTTACTAAAGTACATTTTTTTCTAAGTAAAGACATACTGTGAAATAAAATGAAACAAACTGTGAGGAAGCTCGTTAATTTACATATATTTATTTTGTGATTGTACATAGGTAATATCAAATATAATTTGTAGAGGGCTTCCCAAGTGGCTCAGAGTCAGACAGGACTGAGCTACTTCACTTTCACTTTTCACCTTCATGCATTGGAGAAGGAAATGGCAACCCACTCCAGTATTCTTGCCTGGAGAATCCCAGGGACAGAGGAGCCTGGTGGGCTGCCGTCTATGGGGTCACACAGAGTCAGACATGACTGAAGCGACTTAGCAGCAGCAGCAGCAGTCCCAGGTGGCGCTAGTGGTAAAGAACCTGCCTGCCAATGCAGAAAATATAATGAGACACAAGTTCAATTCCTGGGTTGGGAAGATCCCCTGGAGGAGGGCATGGCAACCCACTTCAGTATACCTGCCTGGAGAATCCCACGGACAGAGGAGCCTGGCATGCTGCAGTCCATAGAGTTACATAGAGTCAGACACGATTGAAGTGACTTTGTGCACATGCATCATTTTTAGATAAGACTTTTCTGTGCAGTGTTAAAATATAACAGAAATTGTATTGATAATGGTATTTTTACTAGGAATACCAACAAGTGAATCTATATGTTCTTCCATTTCATAATGCTGCATTAGAAGGATCTCTAAAAATTAATGCTCATTAGAATTCTTTTTATTCATTAAAAAAAATTATATCCAAGCAACAAAATATCCAGATTTAATATTTAAGTAATTTAAGAAAACTTAGCATTGCTGTTTATCTCAATTTATTACTTATGAAATGTAGATATTTAACATTTACAGAAGAGAATAAGAATCAGTAGGTCAACAACTTATAAATTCTCAAGAATTTGAAAGGTATATGCTATGTTTTTTAGACAACAAATGATTTAGTACATACACTTATCTAAACAAAACATAGATATAAACTTAAAAGTATATTATGCCTATTGAAAATGCATGCATGAGTTTTATTGATACTGTCCATGTTGATTTCTCTGATCCTTTTTTTTCACCGAATATTACAGTCTGACTTTATGTGAGATGAAATCCCTAGAATAGCTACTTGGCCAAAAATACTGATTAAATAGATTTGACCAGATGTAATTTAAAGACTTTTTAACATTTATTGAGCATTTATTATGTAGTACACAGCAAAGAATGTGACTTCTAATTTATGATCACATTCATTTAATTCAATCTATCTAAATAAAAACATGTTCCCCTTTTTTCTTAAATAAGGAAACTGAGTTCCTATAAGTTTAAGTGACTTGGCCAAGATCAGCCAGTGGTAGAGTGGGGATTCATACCCAGCTTGTAAGACTCTAAGTCTGGGTTTCTTTACATTTATCATCTTGTCTCTTCTCTAATTCCTCTCTCTTAACTTAAACTACCAGGCTAAACTTATACCAGATATTCTGACTCCCTACCTATTGGAGTTAAGCCTTCTTCAATGACCCAATATAAGAGGAGATCAAGCCATTTAAAAACAGAGTTTAAGACAGGTTAAAAAAAAAAACGCAAAAGAAGCAAATCTAAGTGCAGATTCATTACCTGCACTTAGCTTACGGTTCTTCAAGGATCCAACCACAGGAATATCTATATTCTGTCAAGACTCAAAAGTGTAATTTGGCTCCAGAGAAGATAGACACTTTTACTATAATCCAAAGATGGTTTGGACCCTTTTGCTTTGTTAACCATTCTGCTAGAAAAAAAAGTTTGAAAATGCATGGAATGGTTGTGAGAAGGGAAGGACATAAAAGCAAGAATGATACAAAGAAAAGAATATATGAAAAGAAGGTAGAATTCTAACTCACAATGAATAGATTATATTGGGATCGGGATGATACCAGAAGAATAAGAAAATAAAATTGATGAGGTGGATTAACAGAGTAACAGAATGAAGGGACAAAAATAGGAACAATAAGTAATCAATCTTATATTACTATGATTTAAAATGAAATTTATTTAACACAATGACATGCATTCTTTCATTTCTGATTTTCAATTTCACACAAAAATACTTATATATTGCTAAAAACAGTTTACTGTAATATTATATATATACGTGAATATAATTTAACTCCAAACTATGACATTCTGAATTATTAACCAATACAGAATGAATTAAAATTAAACAATAATACAATTAATAATCAATATAGAAATATGTGAATAAGTTTTGTTTCTATTGGAACATAACTTTCTATGGCTTTGATTTCTTTTCAAGTTCACAAAGTTGAATAAAGCCTAGTACACTGAATTTATTGGGCTCAACATTTTCCATTTTAAACTTCTAGTGAACAGTAATAATTAATCAGAATTTTATTAAACATTGAATATCATCCAAAATATATAGTTAAGTCCTCTAGAGAGCTTGACTATGTTAAAAAAAAAAACATGCTTTTAGTCATTTGTTATATCAAATGACTTTAAAATATTGAGGAAAATGTTGACTAGGAAAATTGTAAAATGAAGGTAATTTATATTTACATAGAGATTAGAGCAGTTCATTTCTCTCTAGGGGGACATAATCAATTTAGTAACTATTGCTAGTAATAGCTAATGTCCTTCAGAACTTTTTCCATTGGATATTCAACTTGAACTCAACAGGTGGTATATAACTCAAGTAGAAATGAAAGAACAAAGTGGAACTCTTGGTTATATATAGTTTCAACAATAACATATACGATGCCAGTATTTCCTGAGGATTAATGATCAACTGGAAGAGCTTGTGGTCCTAGGGCCATTAACTCCGTGTGGTCATTAATTCTGTCTGAAATATCTTACCAACAAGGACATTTGTAACAATTACTTCCCTTCTCTTAATACAATTTTTGGGCAGAACCTTTTAAACCTTTTCATTTTTTGAAGATGCACTTTTGCCACATACTGACCATGAAAAAATATCAGTGTCTTTATGATAAGCATTTGAAGCAGATTCAGATTGAGATATTTCATGTGCCTATATATTTTGGCATTGTTTTTTTTCCTTTAATTCCACAATGGCAAAGATGTATTGTATCTTCATGAATCAAATGGTTCCAAGTAATTTAAAGCCAAAGCACCTATTTAAATGGTTTTCTGTAGAGTATGCATTGGCCAATGGTGAAATTTATAAAAATCCAAGTCACAGAAAGTAGAGAATTTATCTTCAGGGCTGTTTCCTATAGATTAAACTTCCAAGAAATTGCCACTGCTTTAAAAATTCATGTTATTCCTTTCAAGACTCAGGTCAAATTCAAGGTAGGTTCTGGTACCTTGCTTTATTTGGATTTTGTCAGGCATGATTTTGACCAAAAATATTTTTCAGTTATTTAATAACAGAAAACAGTACCTAATTTCCTGTAACATCCTGCTGTAAATTAAATTTCTTAATTCTCAGAGATAAAATTATTTTTAGTCATTACTAATATAACAAAAGAATGTTAAAATTCTATACAAGAGATGCTATTTAAATAATATTGTAAATTTAATGCACATGTCTATGAACATACCAGTCATCATTAATAGAAAAATATAATATTAAAAAGTATATAATTATATTTGGCTATGCTATGTGCATTTAAAATGAAACTCAGTATGTTATTAGTAATTTTTATATTACATATATAAATATGTATATATGTTACATATATTACATAGATAACTAACTTCCATCTTTAATTGATGCACATTATTGAAGCCAACAGAGAATATAATACATAAACCCCTAGAAGATGCAAAAGTAACTGTAGAGATCATGCCAAATTAAGGGAATGAATCCCTCACTGGCTAAAATGAGACGATGTTATAAACAACTGATGCCGCATCTTACTGACAATAAAAGTGCCAACAGCATACATGTTAGATTAGCGCTAACCTAATTGGAGGATGCGGGATGTTCAAAATGCAGTAATAGAAGCAGGCCCTAATCTCTGTCATGATACGCCATGTCACCACTACTTGAAATTCCATTGGGCAATATTAATTCAAGCAGAGATCTGAGCTACTAATAAATGAGGCAAATTGAGTCAATTACTAATTTCATGCTTTTATGATTTGGAGTTTAGCTAGATAATATCTGCAATTTAATACACTGCCCTCTAGAGAGCTTGACTATGTACAAAGAACATGCTTTTAAAGACCTATTGCCTCTATTCCTTTTGTTTAAGTTCCACCCTGCTGAGACAATGGGGGATGGGCAGAGAAGGGAGGCTGTTAGGCCACAAGATTATTTTCCTTCTCAGCGCTATAGTCTAGATGTGATTTCCCTTTGATTGAGATGTTCAGGGTTTACAGATGAATTCATTGCCTTCTAGCAGTATTTACTTGGCCCTATTTCTCTTTTGGCAAAAGCCACAAAAGATGAGGCAAAATCTACATATTAATGTATCACACTGGGATAGTGCAAGGGATTTTATGCCATAAAGATTTCATGCACTTAAAAAATTAGCTTGATCTTTTACTTTCTTAAAAAGTCAGTTTTACTTGGTGTTCAAATTGGTAATTCTAAATTCATCTCTTCTATACCCTACTCCTAAAATGATAAACCAGTTCCTACATATTATTTGTGTCACTGTTGATCAGCAAGTTAATCTGTGCATAAATAGGTATCTCCCTGAGAATAGTTGAAGTTTCCCCAAATATGTATTTAGTATAGAGAAAAATTTTCCCATGGCAAACATATAATGAATTAAAAGTGTGTTTATTAATATTTGCAAGTTTTAATTCTGTCACATATAAAAAATATAGAATTACTAATCTCTAAAGATCATTTGTCAGAATATATGCATTTATTCTTTAAAATTATACAAATCTTACTTTAAAAATTCATGTATATAGCCTGTACTTTATTTGGCTGGAAGGTAATTACAAGAAAAACTAAAATTTTATGAAATGTATTTATTGATATGATCATTATAGCATTGCTCATCTTAATTCCTGTCAGAAAAGCAGACTTTTGAAATAATCATATGAAGCGCTCATTTGTACCAAATCCAAAGGTACAGCTATTAACCCCGTTTTTTTTTTCCAGTTTCACCAAGGACCAAATAAAAATATAGTTTAAATCAACTCTTTCCATCTGTGGTTAACCTGATTAGGAAGAGGTCAGCAGGGGAATGGATGGTTGCCAAAAATCCTCTTTGGCCACGTCCCCACCACCAAAGTGAAGTAGTAAATTGAGAATTGAGTCAATTATGTGAATAAGTCAGACTAAAAAGCACTTTCCAAAGAACTCTATCAATAATTTACCTAAATTGTGTTGTGGGAGTCTGGGTCATGATCAAGGTCAGAAACCTAGAAAATAATAGAATATTCTTGCTCTCTTTCTCCTTCTTCCTTCCCTTCTCCTTCATCCTTCTCCCTACCTCCCTCCTTCCTTCCTTTCCTCCTTTCCCACTCCCTCTCTTTCCTCCTTCCTTCCTTCTTTCCTTCCATTTCCCCTCTTTTTCTTCCTTCTTTCTTTTCCTTTAAGTTATCTTAATAAGCATCTTTATTTTCTACATCATACTGCTGGTGTGGGCCTTCCAATAGCCTGTTACTCCCAATGGAATAATTTTCTTTGTTGCATTAGACCTGAGACATGTAAGCTTCTAATTCTTTGTTCTAACTGACAACAAAGCCTAAAACAACTTTCTCTCTAAACTACAGTTTGTGCTCTGTGATCAAGAAGTGAATAGAGAGTGAAACTGAGCCTCACATACATTTGAACAAATTTAGTCTAGAAAAGAAATGGTTATCTCCAGTCGTATAAGGATGCTACTCATTTAAAGACCCATTCCAATGAGAAGTTTTCCCCACTGCGTTATTCAGAAAATGAATGTATCTAGCTTAAAATATTATGCCATAAGTCAGGATTCCTAGAAGAGGTATTAATGCTATCTTTTCACATTTATTAGCTCCCTAAAGTCCTTATGAATAACATGATAATTAAGCACTCACTGAAAACCAATACTTTTCCATTCTTAATTTCACTGACCACCAAAAGGAAAAGATAGTTTAACAACAAAAAAGAAAAGTCATTTAATGTGAAACTGCTAAAATACTAAGAAAATAATTCGCATAGAGTGGATAATAATAAATGGGTTTTTTGGGAAACCTATATAAATGTCGTCTTTTAAGCATTTTACATGAGATATTATGTTCATTTTATGGATTAGGAGACTGAGGCACAGAAACATTATGTAAACTGATCAATAAAACAAAGTAGCTTTTGAATCTGTACAGGTTGAATCCACGCTTAACCACTCTTTTATGATCTAGTAAATATAAGTGTGTGGAGAAGGCAATGGCACCCCACTCCAGTACTCTTGCCTGGAAAATCCCATGGACTGAGGAGCCTGGAAGGCTGCAGTCCATGGGGTCGCTGAGGGTCAGACACAACTGAGCAACTTCACTTTCACTTTTCACTTTCATGCATTGGAGAAGGAAATGGCAACCCACTCCGGTGTTCTTGCCTGGAGAATCCCAGGGATAGGGCATCCTGGTGGGCTGCCATGTATGGGGTCGCACAGAGTCGGACACGACTGAAGCGACTCAGCAGCAGCAGCAAATATAAGTGTGTGTTAGTCACTCAATCCTGTCTGTCTCTTTGCAACCCCATGGACTATAGTCCACCAGTCTCCTCTGTCCATGGGATTCTCTGGGCAAGAACACCGGAGTGGGTTGCCATTCCCTCCTCCAGGAGATCTTCCTGTCCTGGGAATTGAATCCAGGTCTCTACATTACAGGAGGATTTACCTTCTGAGCTACCAGGGAAGCCCAGTAAATACAAACAACTTATAATAAGGTAAGACTAAAAAACCAATTTCTTTTGCCCATTATTGTTTTTATAAAATAGTGATTTTGTTTTAAAGTTGATTCATATTTTAAGAAACATTTGGGCTGAAATGTTTGCTATTAAAATAACACTTTTTTAGAATAACATTTGAAAAGAAAAACAGAAAAATTGTGTTATCCTACTAAAAAAAATTTTTTTTAATTTTTAAATTATTCCTTGTTGGGAGAATGTTTCCTCTTACACACTCTGATTTTCCACCTTACTACCATCCCAATATTTTAATAAGACTTGTCATTTGGTGCTGAAACAGTGGTAGAAGCAAGCTTGTGGAGAAAAATTCGGCAGGATATTTGGGACAAAGCATTTCAAGGAGTTACAAGGTAGAGAAGATAAAATTGTCTTACATAGAGTGTGTGTGTGTTTGTGGACATATACACATAGGCATGGGGCCATACATGAACAAGGACAGACTTGTGTTTCTTTTACACCTAACAGATTTGTTATTCATCTTTCTTCCACTTGAAGCCTATTATTATCATTAAACCTATGGATTTAAATCAATGAATGGTTTGAATGTGTACTTTTTTCTTTTGAGACCTAACAGATCTCGAAATGGTAACACTATTTTTTCCTTTCCCAACCCCAGTAATTTGTTTTACAAGACTTAATGTAAAAAGAATTTAGTTTTAATTTTCCTTCTCTCCCCCTACTTAGTTAAAAAATAAAGTAAAATGTAAAAATGTAATAAGGAAGCTTGTTGCTGTTGTTCAATTGCTAAGTTGTGTCCAACTTAGGATACCTATTACCAACTCTATTGGATTCATCTTGAGTTAGTTTTGTCCTCACCTCTCTTAAAATTACCATTCTGAAAGTCTTAGCCAGAAGGTTTTCTTTCTTCAACATAATCAGGTATGCCCATAGATTTCCAGTTAGGATATATGAGTGCAAGAATACGCTGTATGTGAAAAATCATTAATAATGGAAACACAGAACTTTTGAAATTACAGTTTTATCTGTGTTTAAAATTTGTTATGAATGTAACAATTTAGGAAGTCAGTATATTAAAATGAATAAATACTAACTCCACCCAACATTGACAATTTTTAAAACATGATATTCAGTACTCAATGCTATTAACATTGCCAAAGAACAGCAATTGAAACTTATGTTCATTTAGGCCTATGGGAGATGATGGCTGCCAGTTAATTTAAACCATTGTGTAATATGCTGTATTGCAACATTCTAAATCATATAAGTAATTAATCTATATGCAATATCATCCCACAGTATGCATTGTTTTCTAGTTTTCACTTTCTGTGTGCAGTTTGAAGTCATCAATAGCAATTACAATGAAATGTGGCTCATATTTTTACAACCACCGTGAGCTAGAATCTCTGTATTTGTTCAAGGAAGCTGTATAAATCAAGGTTCCACAATGTTGTTGTGTTTTGTTTTATCATGGGATTTATTGTTTTGAGGATTTTGAAGAGATAATAAATTGGCCATCCAAGGTAAAGAAAAATAATTTTCTTTACCACAGAAAATATAAAGGCTGAATATTGGATTAACATATAATGCTTCTTGTGTATTAATATGCAGAGCATGAATATCCTGACATTTATTGATTGCAATAAGAAACCAAGTGAATAGATCGTTAGCGGGAGTAGAAAGACTTTAACTATCAGTGAAAATAGAGTATGGCAGAGTTCAAAAAGCTCTGAATTTGTGCTTTTCATTCCAGTAAGGCTAATGACCCCAGCCTGGAGGACATATATCCTCAAAAGCAGGGTTATTTGAAAGCTTTTAATCAGATACTCACTCTGCTGTACACATGGAAAATTTATCAATTTAAAGGGGTTGCCCCTTATAAATTTCCATGACCAATCAGAACTTCCAGGTCTTCTATACCGATACTTGTTTTTATTATGAGTGTGAAATTTATGCCACTGAGACCATAGACCTTCCTGTCCCAAGAAAAATTACTTAGTATCCAACAGTGTAAGCAAAACACACTGCTAGAAATAGTTTCACCCTCCCATAGAATTATTCATTCTCTGGCAAAAGTAAGTCAGGTAAGGGTCATATAGGCGAGAGAATGCAGGGAATCAGAGAGTATATTTTCACTGTCAAGATCCTTATCTCCAATATTCTTGCATATCCTATCAACCATTCTATATCCACATATAAGCAAATACATATATTTTTTAACTTTAAAAAGTGTGAATGAGTTTAAAGCTTTTGTTGTCTCTGTCATTTAGTCACTAAGTCCTACCTGACTCTTTCGCAACCCCGCAGACTCTAGCCCGCCAGATTTCCCAGGCAAGAATACTGGAGTGAGTCGCCATTTCCTTCTCCAAATTCAAAGCTCTGTGCTCTTAAATGACAGATTACACATCACCATTGCTAAGACACATCAGTGAAGAAGACATTCACCATCCTGGTAAAAACAGCAGTGGATTATTACATATCACACATTCTGAGAAACATGGTGAGAAAATACAATGCGCTTGGACCAAATTTTCATGAAAGAGAATAGTATAAAATCCTGGCAAAAACATCAGATTTTTCTCCCAAAAATATGGGGGAAAGTTTTTCTCATACATAATGCTCAATATCCCTGTTGCTGAATAAACAAACCTTAAACTTTAGAAATAATATAGGGTACGTACAGGTCTGGTGTCCAGTTTTTAAAGAGAACAATTTTCTGCTGTGATTATTCTAAAAAATAAGAACTCAAATCTTATGTTGGCTAGAAAAAAAAATTTTTTTTTTTTTTAGAAAAATCAGAGTATTTCCTTGATTTCAAAACTTCTGGCTTATGATCTCCTGTTCATCAATTTTCATTCTACCTTTCCTTCTACCACCTTCTACTTCCTTCATTCTACCTCCTTCTAAAAAGAGCTACTAATATCTTTTCAATGTTAAGTACTATTATTTTTAAATAATACAATTAGATAAAATTAACAATGTAAACTCTTCAAAACTCTGTCTTAAAAATGAAAGAATAAAGATTGTTAAAAGGAAAGAAAGTTATTTGTGCAGTGGTATCCGACTGTGCCATCCCATGGACTGTAAGCCTGCGAGGCTCCTGTGTCCATGGACTTCTCCAGGCAAGAGTATGGAGTGGGTCGCCATTTTCTTCTCCAAAATATTATGAAATTAAAGGTTATCTTCAAGGAAAAAGTCACATATAAATAAACTTTTTTTTTTTTATTTTTAAGACAACTCTGTCTTAAAAAGGAAGGAATAAAGATTGTGAAATTCAAGGTTATATTCAAGGAAATTAACCTGAAAGTCACATAAAAAGTAAACTTTTATTTATTCTAGTTAACAGCCTGAAAATGTCTTCACTCACATTAGCTCTTTCTTTTTTAACATTATTTTGAAACAGTGCTTGAATTCTTACAACTAAAGTTTAGTTCGGTTAATGACCTCTTAAAAAAAAATGCGAATCTTTCTCTTGATTCTAGTTAAAAGGCTTCACTCATTTACACCTCAATGTGAATTGGTTTAATTAGCAAGTTCCCATACTAATCGCTCTGTTTAAACAGGAAGAGAAAAGAGAGGTAAGTTATATGCCACAGTTTGATGAGCAGAGCTTCTGAGACTTCTCGGGGGCCCCAAAGTAAGAGGAAAACTTTAAATAAAAAAAAGCTGATAAATGCACTTCAAATACAATCTATATATATCTTGAAATGTTAACACTGGGCAACCCTGTAGAAGAAAAGGAAAAAAAAAATTTTTCTTGCTGCTCTGTACACCCACCAACTATCAGAATTTGCAACTTAGACTTGTTCCATTTGAGTATAATTTATCTATGTTAATGATCTAACAGGATTTTGTGTTCTGGCCTGGGAACCTAATTATTTCTGATGTTGTTCCTGTGCAAAAGCACATTTGGAGTTCCCAAACAAAACTTTAAATATGAATGCATTGTGTAATTTGGAAATTGCTTTTATTGGTCATTGTTTTTTTTCATAACTGTGATTGACTCTAAAATGTAAGAGCAAAGACGATAATAACAATGCAAAAATGAAAAATTGTCATAACTTTCCCTGAAATTCTGATGTGAAACCTAGTTAGAAACCAAATCAAAATAACCAGTAAGAAATTGTTTAGTATATCTTTTAGCAAATCCTTATCAAAGATGCCTTAGGTAGTGTGCAAGGCTGTGTAAGATACAACACTAAGAAATAGGTAATTCGGTGCCTACCCTTAGAGATATACTCTTATGAAATTGTATCCTCAGTTTTCCCAGAGAAATTCATGTTAATAGTTTGCCCTCATGCTCCAACAAGCCACAGAAATGGGCGAGTAATTTCTATATTTCATCAATACCTAAGTAAAATTTTACAGTGAGCAGTATAATAAAAACATACATAAGTCCACCACACAACCTTATGCTAATCAATGACTCTCATTAAAAAAAAAAAAATACTTGAAAATGTTACTGGCAAATCTATCCCAGATGTTAATATTGGTAAAGCTTTAATTTAGAATTAGTAATACTCTGAGCATAAGCTCAAAGTTTACTTTTACACTAGATATAAATAAATTGAGCTAAATTAGTAATCAAAATGATTGTTTACAGTCTTTGAAGGAGGTCCCATAAGATACATTTGGCCACATTCTGAATTTCCGTGTGCATTTGAGAACAATTTGCTATCAGTCATTATTAATTCAGATTGACAGTAGATTATTATTGAGTATTTTCGCATTAAACTTGGATGGATCATGAAAGAGGTTTTAACAAAGTAATCTAGACCTTCCTAATTGTATTTTACTAATCTTGCATAACTATTATCTTTTGGTGGTGTATTGGCCTAATGTTACTGTATGATTGAAAAAAGCCCCACCAACAGCTTCTATCATCATTATTATCAGATAATATAATATAATAATATAATATAATATAATCAGACAGTCTAATATTAGAGTACCAAATGTGCCTGTCCACTATTACAGATCTTCTTATTGCTTTTTTTTGTTCTTCTTAAATTAAGATTGTATTTTTAAAGCAGCTTTGTGTGTGTGCTCAGTCACTCAGTCATGTTAAAGTCTTTGTGACCCTATGAACTGCAGTCAACCAGGGATCCTCCAGGCAAGAATACTGAAGTGGGTTGCCATTTCCTCCTCTAGGAGTTCTTCTCCATCCAGGGATCAAACCTGTGTCTCCTGCATCTCCTTGCATTGGCAGGCGGTTCTTTACCACTGACCCACCTAGGAAGCCACTTAAAGTAGCTTTAGGATCATGGAAAAATTAAGGTGAAGTTAAAGAGATTTCCCATATATTCCCTGCCACACACATGCATCAGATCAGTCGCTCAGTCGTGTCCGACTCTGCGACCACCTGAATCGCAGCACGCCAGGCCTCCCTGTCCATCACCAACTCCCGGAGTTCACTGAGACTCACCTCCATCGAGTCAGTGATGCCATCCAGACATCTCATCCTCTGTCTTCCCCTTCTCCTCTTGCCCCCAATCCCTCCCAGCATCAGAGTCTTTTCCAATGAGTCAACTCTTCACATGAGGTGGCCAAAGTACTGGAGTTTCAGCTTTAGCATCATTCCTTCCAAAGAAATCCCAGGGCTGATCTCCTTCAGAATGGACTGGTTGGATCTCCTTGCAGTCCAAGGGACTCTCAAGAGTCTTCTCCAACACCACAGTTCAAAAGCATCAATTCTTCAGCACTCAGCCTTCTTCACAGTCCAACTCTCACATCCATACATGACCACTGGAAAAACCAT
>NW_011494772.1:5303968-5304316 GCF_000754665.1 Bison bison bison | reverse complement strand
AGCTTTCTGAATGTTGAGCTTTAAGCCAACTTTTTCAGTCTCCACTTTCACCTTCATCAAGAGGCTTTTTAGTTCCTCTTCACTTTCTGCCATAAGGGTGGTGTCATCTGCATATCTGAGGTTATTGATATTTCTCCCGGCAATCTTGATTCCAGCTTATGCTTCAGCCAGCCCAGCGTTTCTCATGGTGTACTCTGCATATAAGTTAAATAAACAGGGTGACAATATACAGCCTTGACGTACTCCTTTTCCTATTTGGAACCAGTCTGTTGTTCCATGTCCAGTTCTAACTGTTGCTTCCTGACCTGCATATAGGCTTCTCAAGAGGCAGGTCAGGTGGTCTGGTAT
>NW_011494772.1:5297726-5303868 GCF_000754665.1 Bison bison bison | reverse complement strand
GAGCCACAGTCAGCTCCTGGTCTTGTTTTTGCTAACTGTATAGAGCTTCTCCATCTTTGGCTGCAAAGATATAATCAATCTGATTTCTGTGTTAACCATCTGGTGATGTCCATATATAGAGTCTTCTCTTGTGTTGTTGGAAGAGGGTGTCTGTTATGACCAGTGCATTTTCTTGGCAAAACTCTATAAGTCTTTGCCCTGCTTCATTTCATATTCCAAGGCCAAATTTGCCTGTTACTCCAGGTGGCATTCTAGGAATCAGCGAACTGAAATGGACTGGAATGGGTGAATTTAACTCACATGACCATTATATCTACTACTGCCGGCAGGAATCCCTCAGAAGAAATGGAGTGGCCATCATGGTCAACAAAAGAGTCCGAAATGCAGTACTTGGATGCAATCTCAAAAACGACAGAATGATCTCTGTTAATTTCCAAGGCAAATCATTCAATATCACAGTAATCCAAGTCTATGCCCCAACCAGTAACACTGAAGAAGCTGAAGTTGAATGGTTCTATGAAGACCTACAAGACTTTTTAGAACTAACACCCAAAAAAGATGTCCTTTTCATTATAGAGGACTGGAATGCAAAAGTAGGAAGTCAAGAAACACACATGCATAGCCTTCCCCATTTTTATTGTCTTTTTGTGAATAAGTCAATAAGATGAGTAAAAATAAATATGAAGATAAAATATGTGTGTACAACTTGTTTAGTTGTACATTAAAACTTGTTTAGTTTTACATCCAGCCACTTCATCCTCTGACACCCTCTTCTCCTTCTGTCTCAATCTTTAAACTAAAACTTATTTAGTTTTATATCCAACCATCTCATCCTCTGACACCCTCTTCTCCTTCTGCCCTCAATCTTTCCCAGCATCAGGGACTTTTCCAATGAGTCAGCTGTTCCTATCAGTTACCAAAATACTGGAGCTTCAGCATCATTCCTTCCAAAGAGTATTCAGGGTTGATTTCCCTTAAGATATCTACATATCTGAGGTTATTGATATTTCTCCCATCAATCTTGATTCCAGCTTGTGCCATTCTGCTTATTTAAGCACAAATACTTATGCATTTCTAAATTTCATAATTACATCTATTCATGCTTTTGGAGAAATTTTTTTAGTAGTATAAAATTTTTTTAATTAATACTGTTTTTAAGTATACATGAAAAACACATTTTTCATATCTATCTTTCACTTTAAAAATGTGAATACTTTTAATATATGTGAATGTGTATATTGAGGGACCTCAAATATTTGATGTGACAGTAAAGTCAATACTTTTATACTTCATTATCAATTTTTATTTCTTTTATTATTGTATTTTCCTGGTAAAAGGATATTGCTTCTTGAATATGGTATGCCCCTCTGCAGTTTCTCATTATCCAAGAATTAGTCAGGGCTTATTCACATTTTGGTGCAAGATTCCAAGAGGGAGCATAGAAGAATGTAAGGCCTGGGAATGTTGAATCCTGGGCTTAGAAGGGGTTCAGCATCACTTCCATGACATTCATTGGTCAAAGTAATCATGGAGGTCTAACGATCTTTAATGTGTTTACTAATTGAGAACATGCTCACTCTGTATATCCCTAAATCTAAGGGTTAAGGTTTTCTAATATCTTAGAGCACATGAAGACAGTTCCAATTATCTTCCAAGATTACAGAAATGTTTTCTGATAACAATGTAATTATAATAGAACAAATGAAAATTTATGATTTGGTCTTTTGATGTCTCAGTTCTGTATAATCTATCATTGGTAGGGATTATTGGTTAATTTTTGCTGCCTAACTATTGATAACTAAATTTAATAGCTCAAAAAATAATCATTTTATTTTGTTCATGACTCCATAGATCAGCAATTTGAAACAACTCCAACTGGTGGTTTTTCTAATCTAGGCAGGGCTAACTCGTACACTGCAGGCAGCTACATTGTAGGCTGAGAAGCGGCCTAAAATGGATGCAAATGGGAGGGCTTATCTGTTCATTAAGGAGGCTAATTAGGGCTTACGTACACTTCAGGTTTCTAACGGGGAGCACAAAATAATGTAAGGCATCTTGAATCCTAAGATCAGAATGGTTTCAGCATCAATTCTCCAACAGTACACAATGCTGTTGGTCAAAGCAAGTCACAGGACCAGCTCAGATGCAAGGAGTAAAGAGTTTCCATCTTTTTATGGAAGATTCTACAAGGAATTGTGGTCAGTTTTACAGTCTGGCACAGAAACATGTATTATTCTGGCCTATGTATTAGGGAGTTTGAGAGCTGCTTATTTTGAGAGGACAAGTTGATTAATACTTGTATTCGTGTATTGTAAATAGTGAAGATAAGGACATAGGGGAAGAAAGGACAGAAAGAGGGAAAGAAGGAGGGAGGGAAGGAGTGAAAGAAAGGAAGAAAGAAGGAGGAGAAGGAAGAAGGGAGGGAGGGAGGGAGGGAGGAAGGTAAAGAAAAGAAGAGACTGAATGACTCAGCTTGATTCCATAAAGCATTAACCCAGAGAGAGAGCAAGAGAAATTGATGATACTTTTCAAGAAATCTCTACTGACAATGTGAAGACAAAGGCCATCGTCTCAGATAATATTAACAACAATGCTTAAATATGTATAGTACTTTATAGAATTTTACAAGAAACTTCCAAATCCTACTCAGTCTTCATACGACAAGTATAAAGTAATATACATGTAATTCTCACAATAATCCGTGGGACAAAGTATTACACACAATTTATAGGTATAGGCTCATACATACTGTGCAGAGTAGTTTTTTTTTTTTTTAATATAGTGGTATTTACTTTTCAAGAAAAACTTATACAGCTAATCGAGTATAAAAACTCTTCACATCTTGGTACTCTCAAGGGAGTCCACAACTAGCATATGACCAATTTTCCCACCCGGGAGACTTTGGTGATTAATGAAGCCAAAATGTTGCCAGTTTTCTGGAAGGACTGAATTGAATGCACCTTCTCACACGCACTGTAGAACGATTTGACAAGTATACTGAGGGTGTAAGTCTGATAGTACAGAACATTTTTATTTGTTTAATAAAATAGTTTTTAAAGGAACTTAATAAACATCTATTTATTGAAACGGTCCCGGCAAGACTTCAACTTGTACGTATTTCATTAGCTTTTAGCTCAAATTAATATTTATATTCAAAATCAATAAAACCGTATTAAAGTTAACACTGGCCTTCCTCCAAATAAGTCCCAATCCACCAGGTTTTCTGTGTTTAGGCTTATTGCTTAGAGTCATGATGTTGCATCTAGGGTATTTTTTAAATCGTCTACTGATGGGAGGGGGAAGATGTTTTGCTGTAAAACAGGTAATGATCCCAAATGCCCATTTATTTGTTGTGAAATGTACTATTGTTTTCTCCACTCAGACCTGGGATCAGCACTGTCACCTTACAGCCTGGACAGCTCTCCATCTGAGCTGTCTGAGTTTTTTAGTCCCTTCAGTCGTGTCTGATTCTTTGCAACCCATGGACTATAACCTGCCAGTTTCCTCTTCCCATGGATTTCTCTAGGCAGGAATAATAGAGTGAGTTGCCATTTCCTTCTCCAGAGGATTGTCCAGACACAGGAATCAAATCCACATCTCCTGCATCAGCGGGGGGATTCTTTATCACTGAGCCACCTGGCCCAAGCTGTGTGAGTAGAAGGTGTACTCCACATTATCACAAATAAAGGCCATAATCCTCTTGTAGATAACTGAGGGTACTCTAACATTCTTACCCCAGAAAATGGTGCCCTTTAACTTAAAGCAAAAAATGTCCAATGTGTCCACTGTTATTGACGTGTCCTTTTTAGTCTGTGTCTTTGCAACTCAGCAGACCCAATGTTCTTACTGAATGACCCCTTGTTAAAATAGCATTAGGTCATTTAGAAATGTCACTCTCCTTTTACCCCCTGGAGAAACTGTACTCTAGCACATGGTATTCCCTCTAGTAATAATTGTAGGAATTCCAGTTCTTGACTAAAACCAGAAAAGACCCACATTTGAGCAAGAAATGTTGTCAAGATCGATAACATACATGAGAAGCCACTAGGATTTGTATAAAATACATTTTTTAAGAGTTATGTGCTTTCTGCCAGGGTTAAGGCTCCTAATGCAGGACTCACACCACAGTCTTGAGCTGCAGCATTTTAAGTATGTGTTTCCAATTCACTATGGAAACATATTTACCTGGGTGTTCTCTATTTCATCTATTTTCTTTTTGACTTGGTAAACTTGATGATACAGATACACTGCTTTTGTGTCCTCCACTGCAACTAACAAAATACATGATACATAGTAGGTGCTCAACATAAACTTCCTGGTGAAGTTCTGGCAATTTATACTCTATAACCCCCAACATTTCCAGACATATTTGTATTCCTGCTCTATGCTACACTTCTACCTGGGATGAGACGGCCAAATTAATGTCCACTTAGAGAGAGAGAGAGAGAAATCAATGCTTGATTGTAACTAAAACTATTACCCCAGACCTTTAAGAACTCTCCCATTGGAAAGAGACTACGGAGGAAGGGTGATTTCTCACGTGAACCGTGGTCAGATGGAGATGACTCTCTCAAAGTCGGTGGGAGGCAATGACTCCCCTCCATCTGTACTGCATATGCATGATTCAGATGTGTTCCTGGAGGTCACTGAAGGTCTTTTCATCCTAAGAAATTATTAAAACATCAAATATTAAATGTCGAGGACCAACCAAACACACGCCTACCTCCAGAATTTTCCTTTGCCAGCTTCCCAACTTTTCCCCTATTTCTCTACTGAGTCAAGGTTGTGCCTCTCCAATTTAGTTCCATGTAAGCTAAGCCTTTGCTGGTAATTTCAGGCCACAACACTTCATCTTCTGAATGCTTTCATTATTTCTGTTTGCAAACAATCATTGGAAATATATTTATGTGTAGCTGATATTTTGGGGCTACTTTTGCCCTAGGTGTGGCCTCTTCAAATATCTGAAAACTCTTGAACCAGGTATTTGGGGAAAGGGAGGGATAAATAGTCTGTGTGCAAAGGAATTTTAGGACAGTTTAAATATTCTATATTCAATAGAATTATAGAGAATACACGTCTTGATAATGATAATGGATCATAGAGAATACTTATGATACATTTGTCAAATACATAAAATGTTCAACACCAAGAGTGAACCCTAATATGAGCTATGGACTTGGGATGAAAAAAAAAAAAACACTTGTTAAAGAAGGGTTTGTGTTTAATATGCACACATCTTGTATGTTTTTATATGCACAGTTCCTAAACCAGAACTTTGAAAATAGCAGGCAATTGATAAACATTTGTTAATGATAATACTGATCTTTTGGGGAAAGGTATCAATGTAAGGAAGCAGAATGGGAGATCAAAACAACATATACAAAATAATATGAAAATAAAGTAAAAAGATAACTTTCATATCTAAAATGCTTTTTAGTTTAAACAAACATTTCCAGACTCTCTCACATTCATTAAAACATTAGTAATATCTGAATAATGAATTGCTTTTAAAATAGAGGTTGTTCTAACTCCACATGACATGCCATGGGTGTTAATATATCCATGATAGCATCATATGTTTAAAACGAAAACCCAAGTTTGATAAGTTTACTCAACAGGCATTGTTTGTCTGCTTGCTAACTTTCTAGAAATACACACACAGTCTAAAACAGAGAATGTTGACTTTACCTAAGAACAAAGAAACAACCAACAACACAGCCCCACTCTTTTTCCTCCAAAAATTATGTTCCATAAGTGAAATCTGATACTGCTTTGAGAAAAAGTAGGGCAAGAACTGAGTTATTACTTTAGAACAGACTCATTTTCAAGAAGAAATCCAAATTGGAATGTCGGCTAATGCCAGTAGTAACAGAGTTTTGGCTACAAAACAATCAGTTTACGGACTTATTAACAGTTCATAAAATGTATGGCATTCTTCTGGTTCTTGTCACTGGCGAACACATGCTCTGAATTTGCAACAGACTGAAGCACCATCCCATAAATATTAAAAATAGTTGTGAGCATCACAATGGAAATATCTCAAACCACAGTAGGAACATGATTCTTATTCAAAGAGATGTGGACCTTTTCAGATATGATGGATTACACTGCCAACAGAGGTGGTGGTGGGGGGGCGGGTGTT
>NW_011494772.1:5297315-5297626 GCF_000754665.1 Bison bison bison | reverse complement strand
GGGACTTTTGAATGGGGATTTTCCAGGTTTTCTAAAGAACAAAAATGATAACTTCTCCATCTCATAGGGATATGTTAAATACCATCCTGTTCCACATATGTGATTGTTCTAGACCAGAATTCTAAACTGGCTAGAGTTTCAAGATTCTTCATATGCGGACAAAGTTGTTCTCTTAAAAGCAAACACAGATGTATAGAACAGTCTTTTGGACCCTGTGGGAGAGGAAGAGGGGGGATGATTTGGGAGAATGGCATTGAAACATGTATAATATCATATAAGAGACGAATCGCCAGTCCAGGTTCGATGCAGGA
>NW_011494772.1:5290008-5297215 GCF_000754665.1 Bison bison bison | reverse complement strand
ATAATAATAATTTTAAAAAAAAGCAAACTCAAGTAATAATGTCACCATATCTTTCTAATCCTAAATGAGCCAACGGTTTTAGAACTATAAAGTTGCTTTTGTCATTTTACTCCCAACATATTTATTCTAATATTTTGCGGCACACATGTGGTTGACCATCTTTCTGGTTAGAGCACGAGCTACTCAGTAGGGAATCCTGTCTTCTCTGTGTGTCCTCTACTTACCTTCTTGATCCTCACAAGGCATCTAACACAATGTGCTCAGTCGTGTGAGACTCTTTGCAACCCCATGGACTGTAGCTCTCCAGGTTCCTCTGTCCACGGAATTTTCCAAGCAAGAATACTGGAGTGGGTAGCCATTTCCTTCTCCAGGGGATCTTCCACATCTAGGAATTGAACCCAGGTTTCCTGCATTGCAGGAGGATTGTTTACCACTGAGCCACTAGGAAAGCATCTAACACCATGTCTAGTTCCAAACTGAACATCAGTGTGTACTGCTTAAACAAATGAAAGCATTTTCAAATCTACCATATCATTGGAGAGAGTATGGTAAATACATTTGTACAAATAGACATCCTATTTTACTAATTATTGTGCATGAGTATATCTTTTAACATGAATTTTACCTTTCAATCACACTCAAGTATGGTTCTTAAATTTCCTAATGTTGAAGTTAATGTTTTATTTGTCCTTAGATTAGTACTTTCAAGCTCTTAGAAAGACCATTATATTCCATATTGGGACTTAAGAAATTAATTCTAAATTGTTAATGTAATTATTATTTACATTAATTCACACATCATATAAAATGTTTCTTCCCCTCATATTTTCTTAAAACTTCATATCCTCAAAATATAAATCCTATTGGCTCTCTTATTAAATACATAAATTATATCAATAATGCATTGTTTGTTGTTATTGTTCAGTTGCTCAGTAATACCTGACTCTTTGAGGCCCCATGAACTACAGCACACCAGGCTTCACTGTCTCCTGCACTTTGCTGAAACTCATGTCAATTGAGTCAGTGATCCTCTGTTGTCCCCTTCTCCTCTTACCCTCAATCCTTCCCAGCATCAGGGTTTTTTCCAATGAGTTGGTTCTTTGTGTAAAGTGGTCAAAGTACTGGAACTTCAACTTCAACATTGGTCCTTCCAATGAATATCCAAGGTTGATATATTATTCATATTAAAATGATTGTTGTATTCTAGCATCTATTTTATAGTCAAAGATCATAATTTGAAATTCCAAAATTCTGGTCTATACTAAAGTATCTCAGAGTAGTCAAAAGTTCAGTTAATATTAGAAAAATACTAGAATTTTAAGACAGTCATGATTCTTCCTGGAACACAGTAGTAACATTTTTATTTACTGAGAAGACCTAACTGTCAAATATAAGAATTCATTTCAGCTTTGAATTTTCTAGTTTTGTCTAAACACTGGCAAAGGATTTCAATTTGTGTTTTAATTTTCAATGATATCTTTTTGTCTCAAACTCTAAATCCAGGCTGCAGATAATTATTAATTTAGTTACGGTTTATATTGCCTTTTTATGTTTTTCTTTTTGATCTGGCACACCCTCGAAAGCCAGAGAAAGAGTACAATAATATTTACTTAGTACAGGTCCAGGACACTTATGAAAGGAGGAGGGAAATACCTGCTCAAACATTCATGTATAATGACAAGATCAAAGCATTTTGACAATAGGCCATATGTCCAGTCATACACTGTAATTAAAGTATATGAATAGAACCTTGTATGAATCTTTTATTTGTATAAACACAAGGAAAAATGAAAGGAAAAACAAGCTATCATTTTGAGTATATTGACTATGTTATTCTCTATGTTTTATCTTCTTCAGAGTGTCTAATGATTTTATCAACAAATCTGTGAATATGATAGATGCTTCATAAATGTTCTTTGTTCTATAGCATCTTTTATAGCTCCTTATCTTTCTTGGCAGAGAAGGCAATGGCACCCCACTCCAGTACTCTTGCCTGGAAAATCCCATGGACGGAGGAGCCTGGTAGGCTGCAGTCCATGGGGTCACTAAGAGTTGGACACGACTGAGCGACTTCACTTTCACTTTTCACTTCATGCATTGGAGAAGGAAATGGCAACCCACTCCAGTGTTCTTGCCTGGAGAATCCCAGGAACGAGGGAGTCTGGTGGACTACCGTCTATGGGGTCACACAAAGTCAGACACGACTGAAGTGAGTTAGCATTAGCATCTTTCTTGGAAGTAAAAACCCCCATAAAATAAGAATTAGCACATTACTTTTAGAGTTCCAGAAGCACATCAATCCTATCATAACTTACTGTATCTACTGCTGGAGAAAAGATAGAACCAAGAGATGTTCATATTCAGGAGTAATTCAGAAGGGTAATATAATGAGAAATTTCTTTCAGGGGAAAACTGTAATAATGTCATATAACTCATAGTGCTATGAGGATAAATAAGACAATACTTGTCAAACAGTTAGGAAAAAAGTACATTGTACATACTAAATGCTCAATGAAAGGAACAATTATAATCACCATCAGCCATTGTTCCTTTTCAAGCTACTTCTCTACCCAGTGAGACTGAATAGAGGACAGGCTTTCTGGAGATGGAGATTCTTTAATTAGATGCAGTAGAGCTTGCCTGGAAAATACATCTTTTCTCAGCCTAGAATTTATCCAGTTGGCTGGTCCACTAGCCACTCATTGTGAACTTGGCCACCTCAGAACACACAGCCAAACCTAAAGATGTGTTCTTAGACAGAAGTTAATGCTCACTTTTTTGTGTTTCTGTTGATGAATCAGTATTTTAAAAGGCTCTGAAAAATTTGAACTCTTATCTGTGTCAAAGATACTTAACTTTGAGATGTTTATAATAAGTTCCTCTGTAATGAACTCTGGGCACTTAAAAAATGTGCATCAATAACAGTTATTTTGTTGTCATCATAAGTGTTTTAGAAACCTCAGGATTTAGTGGCTATTGAAATTAATAAAATCTTCATGACTCTTTCAGTTGGCTTCTCAAATATAGGAACAAACTTTGTGGTTTGGAATTCTGCCAATGGTATAAAAAAAGAGGAAAAAGATATAAAGAAAATCCATAGGCAGCAATACTTTCAGCTTTTATTTCTTTGTTCCTTGCTGGGAACTGGTGGAGTAATCGTTTAGAATTGAAAGTAGAAGGAGACATTGTTACTGAAGTTACACCTACTTCCACATTTTACTCCCTTAGAGACTAGCAACCCCTGTTAGGTCAATCACTTGCCAGGAGCAACACGGCATCCATGGTATTTCTAACTTATCTAGAGAGAATCTGAACCAAATGTCTGAATTCAGTTGAAAGCTGTTTATCATCAAAGTTCTCATTCATGCTTTTGGGGCCAGACGGATTATTGAGAGACTTATGGCAGAACCAGAAGAAAACCCCATTTATAGGTTTTTTGCCTTCAGTAAAAATTTTTGGTACTGGTATTTATTTCTTCAGGTATTTTGCAAATGCTTACCTCAAGGGATATGATAGTGATGACATAAACTTTTCTTTTTATAGACTTCATTTCTCTCAGCAGCTATACCAGCCTTCTCCCCATGCAATTCCTATCTTGTACATTTCAGAGGCAACATTCCCCCCAATATCATGTCTTTTCCATAGACCTTTCCCACTGACGACAACTCCTTCCCACTGCTCAGATGTTGTCACACCTCTATCCATTCAAATGACACCATCCCTAGGAAATGTTTCCTAATTTTCATGGCCAGATGCCCTTCTCTGGTGCCTGATGCTGCATTTTTAAATATCTGATAATGTAGTACCCTTCCAACCTCTTCAGGAGCTTCTTGAAGGTACAGCCCACGTCTTTGTTACATCTGTAGTGACAACACCAAGCACAGTTTCTAGAACATGTTAAACACTCCCCATTATCTTAAATGGGCTTCCCAGGTGGCTCAGTGGTACAGAATCCACCTGCCAATGCAGGAAACATGGGTTCAATCCCTGGGCCAGGAAGATAACCCGGAGAAGGAAATGGCAACCCACTCCAGTATCCTTGCCTGTAAAATCCCATGGATAGAGGAACCTGGCTGTCTACAGTCTATGGGGTCACAAAAGAGTCAGAAGCAACTTAGCAACTAAACAGCAATGATCATCCTAAATGACAGTAGTGTATTATTTGAGTGGCATATAATTTCTTATATTTATTATTCAATGTATTTTATGAGTAAAATAGGCATATGCTGAAAAGGCAGGTTCCATTCGTACGAGACAAACTAATATCATTTCCAGTCCAAAAAGAACTTTATATTTTGATAATGTTGATGAGCAGGTGGAAAGGAAAAGAGTTTTATTGAAAATATTGGTACGCATATATATATGCCTTGTGAGAACTAATAAAAGTACATTTTATAGAGTAAGGGAGACTAAATAAGAATGACATAAATAACAGCAGAAGGCGAAAATGAGTCAAGCCTAGTAACGAATGTATTTTGAGGATGATGTTGTTGATTCTATCAGTATAGCAGATTATTTATAGTTTAGGAAACTTGACCAAGAAAGTGAATTTGGTTTCTGTAGCTGTCTTATCCTCAGATTTTTAAGAAGATTAGTCCACAAAAAAAAAAAAAAGACACAGCCATTTTTCTTCTAACTGGGACTTTGTTGGCGCCAGAACTTGACACTCTCCACAATGGTTCTGTTTCTTTGTCAAAGAATTCATTGGTTTACTCAATTTTTATTTTTTAATAAATTTACTATTAGACTAAGTGATCTGTTAGAGAACTTGATTTAGTGATAACCTTTGTTGATTAAAAAAATACATTATATTGGGAATTCCCCAGTGGTACAATGGTTAGGACTCTTTGCTTTCACTTCTCAGGGTCCAGGTGGGGAACTGAGATTCCACAGGCCACATGGAGTGTCCAGTTTAAAAAAAAAAAAAAAAAGGCACACCTGAGAGTTGTGAGTTGTTTTATTTGGGTCAAAATGAGAACTATAGCCCACAAGACAGCTCTTAGATAGCTTTCTAAGATAGCTCTTAGAAACTGCTCCAAAGAGCCAGGGAGGAAAGTCAGTATACATATGATTTCAGTGAAGGGGTACCTGCAGTCAAACACATATTTTGGCAGAGGTTTGCTGTTAGTTGGGCTTCCCCAGTGGCTCAGGTGGTAAAGAAGCTGCCTGCAATGCAGGAGACCTGGATTAGATCCCCGGGTTAGGAAGATCCCATGGAGAAGGGAATGGCTACCCACTCCAGTATTCTTGCCTGGAGAATTCCATTGACAGAGGAGCCTGGCGGGCTACACAGTCTATGGGGTTGCAAAGAAGTCAGACATGACTGAACGACTATCACTGCTACTAGTCATGAGAAGCCGATGTCACTGTTAATGATTTCAGTGCTTTTCTAGATATAAGGAGATGCAAGAATTGGGCTCATAAAATCTGAAAATATCTAAACCTCATTCTTCCAGGTTTTCCCAGAACAGAGTGCCTCACACCTGATCTCCATCCTGAATATTTTTCAGGATAAGTTGAAGGTCAGCAGCTGCAGAAGCTAATGACTTAATCCTTGTAGAGGCAGACAGCAAGTGCCGGTTTTTCGTTGGCACCTTCTGCTATACTGTACATAAGAAAAGAGGAATAGTTTCAATTGGTCTGTAAATATATTTGCTTGCAAACCTTTCTCAGGTTCCATAAACTATCAGTTAATCTTTACCAGACAAATGAAGACAGTCACTCTCCAGTAACCCAGATGTGAACAATTTAAGCAGGTTGTTGGCAACTATTGCTAAAGATCAGCCAAGAACATTGCTAGGCATCAATGTTATAGTAATTAACAAAAAAGACAAAATCAGGCCCGTTATCTCTAAGTATATAAACTGTAGGAAAGCCTATTCTGGAAAATAAAGGCGACAGAACAACACAAACTTTAGAAAATTCCCCATGGTTTTAGAAAAGTGTTTGTTTCACCTCAAGCAGTATATATTGTACCAGTTTCAAAAGGTGGGCGTTGATGGTTGGTTTCAGCACTGGTAAGGGGGTGCATCAGTTTAAGAGGAAAAAGATCACCAAAAATAAGTACTGCCCACCCTAAAGACTGTAAACCAGGAAGGTTCATTTAACACAATTATTTTGGCCCTCCCTTAAATAATGTTAGGCAACTCCTTTTAGATGCAAATATAGTGTGAGACTGCTATGAGAATTAAAGTATGGTTATAAAAGAATTAGTTCAGATGTTTTCTGTTTTTGAGGAAAACAACTTACCAGAAACTATGATTCATTGGAAAGTGATCTCTAGAAGAGTTCAGGTGTGCCATGGAGAGTCCACTGTTAATAGAGACAATTTCCTGTCCTAACTCTTATGCTGCTTAAGATTTACCATACTTTAAGATAAAATAAAGAATGCTCAAACGACCACACAATTGCACTCATCTCACACGCTAGTAAAGTAATGCTCAAAATTCTCCAAGCCAGGCTTCAGCAATACGTGAACCGTGAACTTCCAGTTGTTCAAGCCGGTTTTAGAAAAGGAAGGGGAACCAGAGACCAAATTGCCAACATCCACTGGATCATCGAATAAGCAAGAGAGTTCCAGAAAAACATCTATTTCTGCTTTATTGACTATGCCAAAGCCTTTGACTGTGTGGATCACAATGAACTGTGGAAAATTCTGAAAGAGTTGGGAATACCAGACCACCTGACCTGCCTCTTGAGAAACCTGTATGCAGGTCAGGAAGCAACAGTTAGAACTGGACATGGAACAACAGACTGGTTCCAAATCGGAAAAGGAGTATGTCAAGGCTGTATATTGGCACCCTGCTATTTAACTTATATGCAGAGTATATCATGAGAAATGCTGGGCTGGAAGAAGCACAAGCTGGAATCAAGATTGCCAGGAGAAATATCAATAACCTCAGATATGCAGATGACACCACCCTTATGGCAGAAAGTGAAGAGGAACTAAAAAGCCTCTTGATGAAAGTAAAAGAGAAGACTGAAAAAGCTGGCTTAAAGCTCAACATTCAGAAAACGAAGATCATGGCATCTGGTCCCATCAGTTCATGGGAAATAGATGGGGAAACAGTGGAAACAGTGTCAGACTTTATTTTTGGAGGCTCCAAAATCACTGCAGATGGTGACTGCAGCCATGAAATTAAAAGATGCTTACTCCTTGGAAGAAAAGTTATGACCAACCTAGATAGCATATTGAAAAGCAGAGACA
>NW_011494772.1:5244317-5289908 GCF_000754665.1 Bison bison bison | reverse complement strand
CAGAGACATTACTTTGCCAACAAAGGTTCATCTAGTCAAGGCTATGGTTTTTCCTGAGGTCATGTATGGATGTGAGAGTTGGACTGTGAAGAAAGCTGAGTGCTGAAGAATTGATGCTTTTGAACTGTGGTGTTAGAGAAGACTCTTGAGAGTCCCTTGGACTGCAAGGAGATCCAACCAGTCCATTCTGAAGGAGATCAGCCCTGGGTGTTCTTTGGAAGGAATGATGCTAAAGCTGAAACTCCAGTATTTTGGCCACCTCATGCGAAGAGTTGACTCAATGGAAAAGACTCTGATGCTGGGAGGGATTGGGGGCAGGAGGAGAATGGGATGACAGAAGATAAGATGGCTGGATGGCATCACTGACTCGATGGACATGAGTTTGAGTGAACTCCTGGAGTTGGTGATGGACAGGGAGGCCTGGTGTGCTGCGATTCATGGGGTCGCAAAGAGTCAGACATGACTGAGCGACTGAACTGAATTGAACTGAAGATAAAACCATTATCCCAACAGGACTATGTATGGATATAATAAGGATATAGAACTCTAAGTTAGATAAATGTAATAAATATATATATAAATATATACTGGCCAAATGTTGTTGATGGAAATTTAATAATAAAGTGTGGGGACTTCTCTGGTGGTCTAGTAATTAAGACTTTGACTTCTAATGCAGGGGGTAAGGGTTTGATCCCTGGTTGGAGAGCTCTAAGATCCCGCATGCCTCATGACCAAAATATCAGAACATAAACAACAGAACCAATATAATACCAAATTCAATAAAGACTTTAAAAATAGTTCACATTAAAAAAAATCTTTGAAAAAATAATAGTAATAATAAAGTGGGGGGAGAGGTCTGAGAGAGATGTATAATTTAAAAATCTCCCTGAGTAGTTCTGATGTGTAACCAAGTTTGAAGAAAACTAAAAGTAAGGAAGATAGGAGAGATGCTATAGCAACCTAAAGCTTTTAAAGTTATATTAGAAAAATACCTGTGAAAGGGACAAGAGGAAAGCACGAAGAAGGACATACACTGTGACAGAGGAGAAAAAAACTACAGATGAAGTAATTTAGGTTCAAATAATACGAGTTTTCTACTTATTGACTGTAATTAAGTACAAGTATCTGATTTCTCAGAGTCTCAGTTTCTTTTCTGTAAAACGTACATAAATATAACTTTTTGATAGGATTGGTAAAAATATTCCACAGAGTAATGTTTAAAATCGTAGCTTATAAATAATAAACACTCTTAAAATATGTATAATCATTGCTCTTCACTGACAGAAAAAATGAAATTTAGAGCAATGACTTTGGAAGCCTAAGTCCTAGGCATAAGAGAATAAAAACTATAGAGGAGGAATAAAAGTTTCTATGAACATCATAAAAATGAACAAAGGTATAAGTGGTAAAAATATGTGATACAATTATAAATATCAAAAGTATTAATAAATGTAAATTGTAGCTATTGCTCACATTTATTACTTTAAAAAGCATGAAAAAAGATAATATAACTTGCTTAGGAAAAATGAAGAAAATACTTGAAGGTTAAGTAAAAGGTCAAAGGAATTTTATACCTTAATCTATTAAAACTTTAACATAAGTATCATAAGAATGATAGACATCAGTTCAGTTCAGTTCAGTCGTTCAGTCATGTCCGACTCTTTTCAACCCCATGAATCGCAGCATGCCAGGGCTCCCTGTTCATCACCAACTCCCGGAGTTCACTCAAACTCATGTCCATCGAGTCGGTGATGCCATCCAGCCATCTCATCCTCTGTCGTCCCCTTCTCCTCCTGCCCCCAATCCCTCCCAGCATCAGAGTCTTTTCCAATGAGTCAACTCTTCGCATGAGGTGGCCAAAGTACTGGAGTTTCAGCTTTAGCATCAGTCCTTCCAATGAACACCCAGGACTGATTTCCTTAATAGACATTAATTAATTCAAAATCCAAAAATAGAAACTATAATTTCTTGAATCAACATGGAAAGCCCTTATAAGAGAACAAAATATATAGCCATTGGCTTGAAGAGATGTGACCCCATGGACTATACAGTCCATGGAATTCTCCAGGCCAGAATACTGGAATAGGTAGCCATTCCCTTCTCCATGGGATCTTCCCAACCCAGGGATAGACCGAGGTCTCCTGCATTGCAGGCATTCTTTACCAGCTGAGCCACCAGGGAAGTCCCATGTTGTTGAAAGTGGAGATTATTTCCTTCCAAGTATCATTTGGAAATACATATACTCCAACTCAAATCTTTTGTTAAAAAAAAAATGTTTTTTCAGGGACTTCCCTGGCAGTCTAGTAGTTTAGACACCACCTTCCAAAGCAGAGGGCAAGGATTTGATCACTCAGGCAATTAAGATCCCACATGCCACAGAGTATGGCCAAAAAAAAAAAAGTAATTTTATGACTGTTGATATTTTAGATAATCATGTTATATAAAATAAATACGTATTAAATTTAAGTGATAGTAATTTATTAAATTGAGTTCACAAAAATTGAATCTATTTTCATGTTTTTTAAACTTTTATTAAATGCATTTTCTTCTATTTTTCCCACCAAACCTTCAAAATTGAGATTTTACTAAAGATTTTCCTGCAACTTACCTTTTTTAAAAGTGTCTTCAAAATATTTTCACGTCAGTTGTGTAAATCGACTACATTTTTTTTTTTTAAGTAGGTGCATAGTATTCCATGGGCTTCCCTGGTGGCTAAGTGGTAAAGAATCCAACTGCAATGCCTGGAGAATCCCATGGACTGAAGAGCCTGGCGGGCTATATTCCATGGGGTGGCAAAGAGTTAGACACAACTAAAGCCACTGAACACACATAGTTTTCCACGCTGGGTATATATCATCATTTACCTTTTCTTTATCTCTGTATTTTAAGTTTGATCCAATTTTCTGTATTGCAAAAAAAAAAAAAAATCCCTTAACATCTTTGTAGTATCTTCAAGTATATCTCTGTGATACCTTTCTGTAAGATACATTCCTAGAAGGGAAATCACTGGGTCTGAGCATAAACATGTTTTTCTTTACAATTTTAGTCAATTCTAAAATTACTTTCCAAATGGGTTTTGCTAACTTACATTAGAATGTTTATATCTACTAGCTAAAGAATTATCCAAAGCTTTATTATTATTTTTAAATAATTTTATTTATTTACCTATTCATTTGTTTTTAGCTGTGCTGGGTCTTCATTTCTGTGTGGGCTTTTCTCTAGTTGCAGTGAGCAGAGGCTGCTCTAGAGTAGCAGCGCGAAGGCTTCTCATTGCAGTGGCTTCTCCCGTCCTGGTGCACACGCTCTAGGGCACTCTGGCTTCAGTAGTTGTGGGCTGAGTAGTTGTAGCTTCCAGTCTCCACAGCAGAGGCTCAACCATTGTGGTGTACGGATTTAGCTATTCTGTGACACCTGGGATCTTCCCTGATCAGGGATAGAAACTGTGTCTAAACATTCTTTATGAGTGAGTCACCAGGGAAGCCCTGCAAACATTATTAAGTGGATTTAAACATTGCATGATATAATCTAATCTGATATATATTAGGGGATTATATGGTTTAATACTAAAATTACATACTTTAAAATTTTTCATGTCATATCTTACTTTTTTTCCCATCAGGACCTATCAGAGTGTTACAAAAAAAAACCCAAATGAAAGTATAAGTATAGGAAAGAGAGAACTCTATCTTTTCATTTGAAATGAGTGTTCTATATAAAATTTGATTTTCTAAGTAAAATCATTTGTAGCATCCATGTATGACTACTCTGATGGTTGTATGTATGTATGTAACTGATGTATATTGCAAAGAGATTATAAATAAAGGTAGTGAAATGTACATGATTTGTGACTAGGCAGGGTGAGGGAGAATTATATGTCAATGCTAACTCCAAATTTCCTTCTTTGTTTTTGCTCATTTTATGTGTTTGCTTTTTCTCATTTTATGTGTTCTCTCAGAAGCAAAATTTCTTTCTTTTGTAATTGAGAGAACCGTGAGTCTATTGATTGAAACACAAAAAAGGAGAATATATATGACTGAGACTTTAGCTCTTTATATCTGATAAGATGATGCATCATATAAACAGATAACTCAGTGCTTGTTTAGAAACAGTTGTTAATGGTTATAACCAAAGATGAGCCAAGAACATGTCTAAACACTGAAGTTATAGTGATTAATAAAACAGATACAATCTCTGCCCATGATCTCTAAGAATATAGGATGTAGGGAAGCATATCTGGAAAATAATGACAACAGAATAGCTTAAGCAACATAAAACCATAGAAAGTTTCTCATGGTTTTAGAAAGACACTTTGTTGCTTTTCGTTTTTCAGTGTATCAGATCTAGGCTAGAGATATAGAATTGGAAAATAGTCATCAAGATAGAGTTATAAATATGAGTCTTGTTTCAGATTTGTATGAAATTACCCAGAATAAAATAGAGTAAAAACGACATTTAAAGGTCCTGCATGGGGAAGTTTCAAAAAAGTTTTTTTTTTTTTCCTTGTTTTATTCACTACTTTATCCTTGCTGCTGCTGCTGCTAAGTCACTTCAGTCATGTCCGACTCCGTGCGACCCCACAGACGGCAGCCCACCAGGCTCCCCCATCCCTTATCCCTAGCACCTGGAATTATGTGAATGTAACACAGTGTAGAAATTCAATATATACATTTTAAGTAGATGTGTAGACTAGTGTTCATTTACTTTTATCCTTTTCTTTGGATGTTATAAAAAGTTATGATAAATACATTATAATAAAATCAGCAGTAGGGACAGGGAAGCATGTTGCTATGTGGTCAGTTCTCTTCTTCCAGAGATGATAAATTAACACTTACTTAAATAAAGTAGGATTAAGCCAGATAATCTGTTTAAAGTAACTAGCCTAGAAACTGATTCATAATAAGCACAGTGGTATCTGTTGTAGTTATTATTAACGCTAAGCTGTGAACTGAGAATTCAGTTTGTGAAATTTCATCCTTATTCTGCCATTAGTTTTACTCAAATACTGAAAAAATTCATTGAAGGGTTTAAATTGATTTTTCCCTTTGAGTAAATCACTACTAATCAAACTAACTTATTTAAATTTAACATAAAAAAAGTTTAACAATAAATCAAACCTAACTTTCAAAAATTTAAAAATAAAAACTCTAATCCAATGCTTTTTGTATTCTTGATAATTCTCATTACTTTTATGCATAAGAATTGTGTTTGCAATACTAAACTATTTCAGAAATGATGACTTTTAAAAAATTATATTAAAGTATATTTCATTTACAATGTTAACTTCTCCAGTACAGCAAAGTGATTCAGTTATACATAAGTATGCATCTTCTTTTTCATATTATTTTTCATTATGATTCATCACAGGACACTGAATACTGTATAGTCCCCTATGCTATACAGTAGGACCTTGTTTTTTATCCATCCTATATAACAGTTTGTATCTGCTAACTGCAAACTCTCAATCCTTCCTTTCTCTCGGCAACCACAAGTCTGTTCACTAGATCTGTGAGTCTGAAGAAACCATGTTTAAATATAACATCATGGTAATGACATTTGGTCTCAAATGGTCTTCACAATTTGGCTGTTGTTTCACTAACAAACCAAAATGATAAAATCCTTATGAAAATACGTATTTTAAAATTACACACATTAACCGAACAATTACTGATTTTTTTTAAAAAAAGCAGTCTTATAACAAAGTCAGGTCTTGGTTTACAGATATATGCAATCAGCTTTTAAATTTAATTGGTATTAATTCAGAACCCAATTAATTTGATTGCCATAAACGTTTTATGCAAGCATAATCAGAAAGCTTACTGAGGGATGAGTTTTTAGACTTGATTCTACGTTGTTTTTATTAAACTTGGTTGATTTCAGACACAGGAAGTGAGGAAGTTTGATCATTCACAAGTCATATAAATTGTAATGATTTTTAAAAATTGAAATACACATAGAGGAATGAGCTTCAGCAAATGAGCAGAATCTGTTCTTATTATTGCAGGTGCTGTCGAGTCACTCAGTCATGTCCCACTTTTTGTGAACCTATGTACTGCAGCAAGGCGCGCTTGCTTGTCCTTCACTTTTCCTGGAGTTACTCAAACTCCTCCGGTCCTCAATCTTCCCAGCATCAGGGTCTTTTCCAATGAGTTGGCTCTTCGCATCAGGTGGCCAAGGTATTGGAGCTTCAGCTTCAGTATCAGTCCTTGCAATGAATATTCAGTGTTGATTTCCTTTAAAATTGACTGGTTTGATCTCCTTGCAGTGCAAGATACTCTAAAGAGTCTTCTCCAACACCACAGTTTGATTGATAGCATTAATTCTTCAGCACTCAGCCTTCTTTATGATCCAACTGTCACATCTGTACATGACTACTGGAAAAACCATATCTTTAACTAGACGGACCTTTGTTAGTAAAGTTATGTCTCTGCTTTTTAATATGCTGTCTAAGTTTGTTATAGTTATTCCTCCAAGGAGCAAGCGTCTTTTAATTTCATGGCTACAGTCACCATCTACAGTGATATTTGGAGCCCAAGAAAATAAAGTCTGTCATTGTTTCCACCTTCCCTGTCTATTTGCCATGAAGTGATAGGACCTGATGCCATGTTTTTAGTTTTTTGAATGTTGAGTTTGAAGCCAGCTTTTTCGCTCTCCTCTTTCAACCTTCATCAAGAGGCTCTTTAGTTTCTCTTCTCTTTATGCCACAAGGGTGGTGTCATCTGCTTATCTGAGGTTATTAATATTTCTCCCTGCTATCCTGCTTCCAGTTTGTGCTTCATCCCAGCCAGGCATTTCTCATGATGTGCTCTGCATATAAGGTAAATAAGCAGGGTGACAATATACAGCCTTGAAGTACTTTTCCCCCCCAATTTTGTATGACAGAATGATCTCCATTCATTTCCAAGGCAAACCACTCAACATCACAGTAGTTCAAGTCTATGCCCCAGCCAGTAGTGCCAAGAAACTGAAGTTGAATGGTTCTTATTATTGCTCCTACGAGTAATGCACACCAGTATGTTCTTTAGCCTAGACTGCTACATAATTTTTATAACTTGATTTCTGCTTGTCCTCACAAAGGAAGATTAGCCAGAGCAATCCTTTAAACTATTCGAATTGTATCACAACTCTCCTTCTTAAAACTTCCAAAGATATCTCTACTTCTATAATGAAAGAAACACTCTTCACAGTAAATCATAATTCCTTGTCTGAGCAGACTGCATCTTGCCAATCCCATCTCCGCTCTCCTAACTTACTGGCTCCTTCTTGGTCTTTGTTTTCTTCCTAGAATATACCAAACCTGTTCCTCTCTCGGGACCTTTATACTTGCTGTCTCTTTTTCCTGAGATGTTCTTCTTCAGCCTATCCCACGACTGGCTCCTCTCCGTTTTTGTGTATTTTACTTTCTTGAACTCTTAACGAAAACAACAACACTTACACCCATGTCCCTGTTACTCTTCATCCTTCCAACTGCACTGTTTTCTTTACAAAATCTAGCACCTACATATCTTTCCTTCTCTCTGCACTTGTTTACATACAGAAGTAAATCCCTATGAATGTGAAGAATATTGTCGGTTTTATTTACTCTTGTATCTTCAGTGCCTCCCACAGAATGTTACCCATAGTAGGTACTCAATAAGTATTTGTGAAATGAATGAATGGCTATTATTACATGCAAACCAAAATAGGTATCATATCAGTAGCATCAAAAGGATTTGTTCCCTTACTTGCTCTTCAAAATCCACCATGCTTCACCCTGCTCTGTGCCCTGGGAGACTGGCCATTTGGACAAGTCAACAGCTTAACTTATACTTGAGTTTCGCCAATATGGGTAGTTGCAAGTGATTTTAAAGCAGAAAGAGGTATACTTGGGAATTTTTTTTTACCAGACTCCCTTCCCACCATATTAACCTGAGTTGGTGCATCCTAGGCTGTCTCTGGGGCCTGGTGGCTCAGAGGTTAAGGCGTCTGCCTGCAATCTGGGAGACCTGGATTCGATCCCTGGACCAGAAGATCCCCTGGAAAAGGAAATGGCAACCTGCTCCAATATTCTTGCCTGGAGAGTCCCATGGAAGGAGGTGCCTGGTAGGCTACAGTCCACGGGGTCGCAAAGTGTCAGACACGACTTAGTGACTTCACTTCACTTCACTTCTAGCCCTCTACAAAAGGCCACAGTCCTATCAAATGGATAACTTTATACAGCCTCTTTTTTTCAGACTTAGGAGTTGTAATAACTCCTCCTTGTGATTAGACCTAGGGCAATTTTCCTTAAACTTCGCATTAATTTCTATAAATAATACCTTTACTGGACTCAGAGTGTGCTGTTTCTGGCTAAAAACTTTCTTTTGAAGTTTCAATTTAAAAGTTTTGTATCCAAACTTCAAAAATAATAGATTCATCACTTGTTGGCATGGTATAAAAACAAGAAGTATGAGCACCCAATTTAAAGAAACCTTCTGTAGGCTTGAAATTTCCTTTTTAATATATTCTTCTCCATAAGAATGAACATCAGTTCAGTTCCGTTTAGTGGCTCAGTTGTGTCTGACTCTTTGCAACCCCATGAACCTGAGCAAGCCAGGCCTCCCTGTCCATCACCAGCTCCCACAGTTTACTCAAACTCATGTCCATTGAGTCAGTGATGCCATCCAACCAACTCATCCTCTGTCATTCCCTTCTCCTCCTGCATTCAATCTTTTCCAGCATCAGAGTCTTTTCAATGGTCAGTTCTTCACATCAGGTGGCCAAAGTATTGGAGTTTCAGCTTCAACATCAGTCCTTCCAATGAATATTCAGGACTGATTTCCTTAGGATTTACTGGTTGGGTCTTCTAGAGTCCAAGGGACTCTCAAGTGTCTTCTCCAACACCATAGTTCAAAAGCATCAATTCTTTAGTGCTCAACTCTCACATCCATACAGGAGTACTGGAAAAACCATAGCCTTGACTAGATGGACCTTTGTTGGCAAACTAACATCTCTGCTTTTTAATATGTTGCCTAGGTTGGTCATAACTCTTCTCCCAAGGAGTAAGCATCTTTTAATTTCTTTTTTTTTTAATTTATTTATTTTAATTGGAAGCTAATTACTTTACAATATTGTGGTGGTTCTTGCCATACAGTCACATGAATCAGCCATGGGTGTACATATGTTCCCCATCCTGAACCTCCCTCCCACCTCCCTCCCCATCCCAACTCTCAGGGTCATCCCATTTGACCAGCCCTGAGCATCCTGTCTCATGCATCGAACCTGGACTGGAGATCTATTTCACATATGGTAATATACATGTTTCAATGCTATTCTCTCAAATCATCCCACGCTTGCTTTCTCCCATAGAGTCCAAAAGTATGTTCTTTACATCTGTGTCTCTTTTGCTGTCTTGTATATAGGGTCATCATTACCATCTTTCTAAATTCCATATATATGCGTTAGTATACTGTATTGGTGTTTTTCTCTCTGACTTACTTTGCTCTGTATAATAGGTTCCAGTTTCACCCACCTCATTAGAACTGATTCAAATGCATTATTTTTAATGGCTGAGTAATACTCCATTGTGTATATGTACCACTGCTTTCTTATCCATTCATGTGCTGATGGACATCTAGGTTGCTCCCATGTCCTGGCTATTATAAACAGTGCTGCGATGAACAGTGGGGTACACGTGTCTCTTTCAATTCTGGTTTCCTCTGTGTGTATGCCCAGCAGTGGGATTCCTAAGTTGTATTGCAGTTCTATTTCCAGTTTTTTAAGGAATCTCTACAATGTTCTCCATTGTGGCTGTACTAGTTTGCATTCCCACCAACCGTGTAAGAGGGTTCCTTTTTCTCCACACCCTCTCCAGCATTTATTGCTTGTAGACTTTTTGATAGCAGCCACTCTGACTGGTGTGAAATGGTACCTCATCGTGGTTTTGATTTGCATTTCTCTGATAATGAGTGATGTTGAGTATCTTTTCATGTGTTTGTTAGTCATCTGTATGTCTTCTTTGGAGAAATGTCTGTTTAGTTCTATGGCCCATTTTTTGATTGGGTCGTTTATTTTTCTGGAATTGAGCTCTGCAGGAGTTAGTTGTATATTTTTCAGGTTCATTCTTTGTCAGTTGCTTTGTTTGTTATTATTTTCTCCCATTCTGAAGGCTGTCTTTTCGCCTTGCTTATAGTTTCCTTTGTTGTGCAAAAGCTTTTACGTTTAATTAGATCCCATTTGTTTATTTTTGCTTTTATTTCCATTACTCTGGGAGGTGGGTCATAGAGGATCCTGCTATGATTTATGTCAGAGTGTGTTTTGCCTTTGTTTTCCTCTAGTAGTTTTATAGTTTCTGGTCTTATATTTAGATCTTTAATCCATTTTGAGTTTATTTTTGTGTATGGTGTTAGAAAGTGTTCTAGTTTCAGTCTTTTACAAGTGGTTGACCAGTTTTCCCAGCACCACTTGTTAAAGAGATTGTCTTTAATCCATTGTATATTCTTGCCTCCTTTGTCAAAGATAGGGTATCCATAGGTGCATGGATTTATCTCTGGGCTTTCTATTTTGTTCCACTGATCTATATTTCTGTCTTTGTGCCAGTACCATACTGTCTTGATGACTGTAGCTTTGTAGTGTAGCCTGAAGTCAGCAGGTTGATTCCTCCAGTTCCATTTTTCGTTCTCAAGGTTGCTTTGGCTGTTTGAGGTTTTTTGCATTTCCATACAAACTGTGATATTATTTGTTCTAGTTCTCTGAAAAATACCATTGGTAGCTTGATAGGGATTGTGTTGAATCTATAGATTGCTTTGTGTAGTATTCACTATATTGATTCTTCTGACCCATGAGCATGGTATATTTCTCCATCTAACTGTGCCATCTTTGATTTTTTTCATCAGTGTTTTATAGTTTTATATATATATATATGTCTTTAGGTTTTTAGGTAGATCTATTCCTAAGTATTTTATTCTTTTTGTTGCAATGGTGAATGGAATGTTTCCTTAATGTATCTTTCTGTGTCCTCCTTGTTAGTGTATAAGAATGCAAGGGATTTCTGTGTGTTAATTTTATATCCTGCAACTTTACTATATTGGTTGATTAGCTCTAGTAATTTTCTGGTGGATTCTTTAGGGTTTTCAATGTAGAGAATCATGTCATTGGCAAACAGTGAGAGTTTTACTTCCTCTTTTCCAATCTAGTGTCTTTTAATTTCATGTCTACAGTCACCATCTGCAGTAATTTTGGAGCCCAGAAAAATAGTCTGCCACTGTTTCCACTGTTTCTCCATCTCTTTGCCATGAAGTGATTGGACCAGATGCCATGATCTTTGTTTTCTGAATGTTGAGCTTTAAGCCAACTTTTTCACTCTCCTCTTTCACTTTCATCAATGGGCTCTTTAGTTCTTCTTCACTTTCTGCCATAAGGGTGCTGTCATCTGCATATTTGAGGTTATTGATATTTCTCCCAGCAATCTTGATTCCAGCTTGTGCTTCTTCCAGCCCAGCGTTTCTCATGATGTACTCTGCATATAAGTTAAATAAACAGAGTGACAATATACAGCCGTGATGTACTTTTTTTCCTATTTGGAACCAGTCTCTTGTTCCATGTCCAGGTCTAACTATTGCTTTCTGACCTGCATACAGATTTCTCAAGAGGCAGGTGAGGTGGTCTGGTATTCCCATCTCTTGAAGAATTTTCCATAGTTTGTGGTAATCCACACAGTCAAAGGCTTTGGTATAGTCAATAAAGCAGAAGTAGATGCTCTTCTGGAACTCTCTTGCTTTTGCAATGATCCAGTGGGTGTTGGCAATTTGATATGTGGTTCCTCTGCCTTTTCTAAATCCAGCTAAAACATCTGGCAGTTCACGGTTCACGTACTATTGAAGCTTGGCTTGGAGAATTTTGAGCATTAGTTTACTAGTGTATGAGATGAGTGCAATTGTGTGGTAGTTTGAGCATTCTTTGGCACTGCCTTTCTTTGGGTTTGGAATGAAAACTGACCTTTTCCAGTCTTGTGGCCACTGCTGAGTTTTCCAAATTTGCGGAAATTGAGTGCAGCACTTTCACAGCATCATCTTTTAGGATTTGAAATAGCTCAACTGGAATTCCATCACCTCCCCTAGCTTTGCTTGTAGTGATGCTTCCTAAGGCCCACTTGACTTTGCATTCCAGGATGTCTAGCTCTAGGTGAGTGATCACACCATTGTGATTATCTGGGCCATGAAGATATTTTTTTGTACAGTTCTGTGTATTCTTGCTACCTCTTCTTAATATCTTCTGCTTCTGTTAGGTCCATACAATTTCTTCCTTTATTGGGCACATCTTTGCATGAAATGTTCCCTTGGTATCTCTAATTTTCTTAAAGAGATCTCTAGTCTTTCCCATTCTATTGTTTTCCTCTGTTTCTTTGCACTGATCCCTGAGTAAGGCTTTCTTATCTCTCTTTGCTATTCTTTGGAACTCTGTGTTCAAATGGGTATATCTTTCCTTTTCTCCTTTGCTTTTTGCTTCTCTTCTTATCACACCTATTTGTAAGGCACTCTCAGACAGCCCTTTTGCCTTTTTTGCATTTCTTTTTCTTGGGGATGGTCTTGATCCCTGTCTCCTGTACAATGTCATGAACCTCTGTCCATAGTTCATCAGGCACTCTATCTATCAGATCTAGTCTTAAATCTATTTCTCACTTCCACTGTATAATCATAAGGGACTTGATTTAGGTCATACCTGAATGGTCTAGTGGTTTTCCCCATTTTTTTCAATTTAAGTCTGAGTTTGGCAATAAGGAGCTCATGATGTGAGCCACAGTCAGCTCCCAGTCTTGTTTTTGCTGACTGTATAGAGCTTCTCCATCTTTGGCTGCAAAGAATAGAATCAGATCTGAGTTTGGTGTTGACCATCTGGTGATGTCCATGTGTAGAGTCTTCTCTTGTGTTATTGGAAGAGGGTGTTTCCTATGACCAGTGCATTCTCTTGGCAAAACTCTATTAGCCTTTGCCCTGCTTCATTCTGTACTCCAAGGCCAAATTTGCCTGTTACACCAGGTGTTTCTTGACTTCCTACTGTAGCATTCCAGTCCCCTATCATGAAATGGACATCTTTTTTGGGTGTTAGTTCTAGAAGGTCTTGTAGGTCTTCATAGAACCATTTGACTTCAGCTTCTTCAGCATTACTGGTCAGGGCATAAACTTGGATTACCACGATATTGAATGGTTTGCCTTGGAAATGAACAGAGATCATTCTGTCCTTTTTGAGATTGCATCCAAGTACTGCATTTTGGACTCTTTTGTTGACCATGATGGTTACTCCATTTCTTCTAAGGGATTCTTACCCACAGTAGTAGATATAATGGTCATGTGAGTTAAATTCACCCATTCCAGTCCATTTTAGTTTGCTGATTCCTAAAACGTCAGTCTTCACTCTTGCCATCTCTTGTTTGACCACTTTCAATGTGTGTGTTGGAGAAGGCAATGGCACCCCACTGCAGTACTCTTGCCTGGAAAATCCTGTGGACGGAGGAGCCTGGTGGGCTGCAGTCCATGGGGTCGAAACCTAGCGACTTCATTTTCACTTTTCACTTTCATGCATTGGAGAAGGAAATGGCAACCCACTCCAGTGTTCTTGCCTGGAGAATCCCAGGGACAGCGGAGCCTGGTGGGCTGCTGTCTCTGGGGTCGCAAAGAGTCGGACACGACTGAAGTGACTTAACAGCAGCAGCAATGTGTGTGTAAGAATGAACATATATGTATATAAATATATATATATTAAACATTCTTATATAAGAATATTCTTATCACATGATAATGTGAAGGATACATGAATATGTGAAATGTTTTACTTTATATTTATGTTTGAAAAGTGAAGTCACTCAGTTGTGTCCGACTCTTTGCGACCCCATGGACTGTAGCCTATCAGGCTCCTCTGTCCATGGGATTTTCCAGGCAAGAGTGCTGGAGTGGGTTGCCATTTCCTTCTCCAGGGAATCTTCCCGACCCAGGAATCGAACCCGTGTCTCCCGCATTGCAAGCAGACACTTTACCGTCTGAGCCAACAGGGAAGACCAAATTTATGTTTATCACAATATAAATAAATTGGATACTTCAGGAATATGCATAATTTCCATTGTGGTATTCTGTACCCCTGTCTACTACTGCATGTTATAATTACTCATGGTCCATTTGAGATATATGACATCAGAGCAAAAAGATTATTAGAAATGTAAATTTGCAAGTTCATTTTTAGGATTTTTACCTCTTTTGTTGACTTTCTAAGGCCTTGTTAAGTTTCCTGCATGAAAATTTTCTCCTCTGATATCAAGTTCACGTTAACAAACAACAAATTTTAAATGATTCTAAGACACTATCAAGCAAACTTGAAAAACATACGAATTTAGTCCTCTGGAAATAATATATCTACTTTGTTGTAACTGTAAGAGTCATCTCATAATAGAAATTTCAGGTATATGAGTGGATTGAAAGATGACAATTAGGTGAGAAAGTTTTACTGTCAAAATTAGTCTTCAGTTCAGTTCAGTTCAGTCGCTCAGTCGTGTCCAACTCTTTGCGACCCCATGAATCACAGCACGCCAGGCCTCCTTGTCCATCACCATCTCCCGGAGTTCACTCAGACTCACGTCCATCAAGTCGGTGATGCCATCCAGCCATCTCATCCTCTGTCGTCCCCTTTTCCTCCTGCCCCCAATCCCTCCTAGCATCAGAGTCTTTTCCAGTGAGTCAACTCTTCACATGAGGTGGCCAAAGTACTGGAGTTTCAGCTTTAGCATCATTCCTTCCAAAGAACACCCAGGGCTGATTTCTTTAGGATGGATTGGTTGGATCTCCTTGCAGTCCAAGGGACTCTCAAGAGTCTTCTCCAACACCACAGTTCAAAAGCATCAATTCTTCTTAGGGAAGCTTATACATCAATGATTACCAAATTTTGCTGATTATCAGAATTACGTGATAAACTTTTAAAAATATAAGTTCTCACTATGAGCCCAGAAAATCTAATACTGATGAACCCAGGGAATTCTAATACCTTGATGCTGGGAAAGATTGAGGACAGGAGGAGAAGAGGGTGACAGAGGATGAGATGGCTGGATGGCATCATTGACTCAATGGACAGGAATTTGAGCAAACTCCAGGAGATAGTGAAGGACAGGGAATTCTGGCATGCTGCAGTCATGGGGTCACAAAGAGTTGGACACAATTTATCGACTGAACAACAGTAGATGCCCAGGAGTTGGCTTGGTAATCTTTATTTTAATCAACCCAGGTTCTTCTGTGGATTACTTTTTGTGGCATCTTCCTAAATCCAGTTCAGCTCTTTGCATGGGCACATTTCTATTAATTCCACTTTTTGCATTTGCAGATTTCTATTACTACCTGTTTCAATTTTTTTAATAGCACCACCACTTTTTAAAAGAAGTGTTTCTACTCTGATTTCACATGTTAAAGTAAGAATTAGAAAATACAGTTGACTGAGGTTATATTCATTTAAGAAAAAGAAATATACATTTCTGCAAATATCCTTTTATCTTTAAGCATTAGCCAATATGTATCATAATACACTTAGCAATCACTAGGCTTCACATCACTAATCTAATAAGAATTGAAATATTTCTAAAGGAAAGTAGAAAACTAATGATAAAATAAATTAGATTATAGGTACACCTTAATTTATAAGATAGATGTGTTTCTGAAAGATTGGCTGTCGAGGTAATTTCTACTAACTAAATTATATTTTCTCATTGACTTGGGCTTATAATTGCAAAGGCATGATTCTTAGAGTGGGGTACAAAGGGGAATGTGGTCTTGAGGCTAAAAGGGAAAATAACATCATTTTAATGTAAAATTATTTTTGAAAATATATTTAAACATAAATTATAGCTGTTGACAAAATAATACTTAAACTGATCAAGTAAGTAATACTGCACCTCAACCCCATGCAATTAAAGCTCTAGAAGAATATGAAACCTATGAGGAGAAGCTGACTAGATAATGCATTTTGTCGCTTCCTTACTGTAGAGTAAATCTATTATCTATGTATCCCTAGCAAGTATGAACTTTTTAAAGACCCTAAACTTAAATTGTAAATTACACTGATGCCTCAATCATATTCTTGGACTGTGAGATGCAAGACTATGGGTTATAGTTATGATAATATTTACTTATATTCTATGAGATGTAGTTAGAGACTACATCTCCTCAATCTGAAAAGCTGAATTTTTTATGTATTTCCAGTAGCCTAGATCATTTTGTAATATAATTTACCCAAGTTTAGTATTTTGAAAAACATAAATTTCTTTATGGTTAACTTCCTTTCAGTGAGGTCTGCCCAAATACTTGATGTGTAATTATAGTTGTGTGAAATCTCATTTTCTTTATTTTTGAGCCTCAGTTTTAGAGGGGATGAACATTTGGTCTAACAGACTCTGAATTTCTAAAGTTTTATCAGTTCAGTTCAGTTGCTCAGTCATGTCTGACTCTTTGCGACCCCAGGAATCGCAGCATGCCAGGCCTGCCTGTTCATCACCAACTTCCAGAGTTTATTCAAACTCATGTGCATCGAATTGGTGATGCCATCCAGCCATCTCATCCTCTGTCGTCCCCTTCTCCTCCTGCCCCCAATCCCTCCCAGCATCAGGGTCTTTTCCAACGAGTCAACTCTTTGCATATAAAGGCTGCTAAATTGACCCTGTCTCTCATTCAACAGTCCCCATACAACCACCTAATGGATTACTTTTTCATTTGACGTTCTTCCTTCCAAAGCAACTTAGGTAATTTGTCCAGGGGAAGACCCTGCTAAAACTCTGATTCAGCTCACAATAGCAGACAATGGAACTCAGCCTCTCACCATCTGTGCTTGAATAGGGAGCTGATAGAGATACTCACAAGGTGAACTGCCCAGGAGGACCGGACCTGAAATAGGGATACAATCCTGTGATAGAGATCCCAGCAGTTTTCACACTCACTTTCTGAGATGTGAGACCCCTGAGAATGTGACATCCGGTAAGAAATTTTCAACATCAGTCTCCTCCAGCCAGTTCAATTGACATGTGAGATAGCTAGTTCAGTAGCCAGTTCAATTGGTATGTGAGGTGCTGCATCAGGCAAGACCTGATTCTGTTAAGGGAGTGAACAATGAGGAGCAGCTGGAGACTGGGGGTGGTCAAAGACCACCTAAGTTTCATTCTATTGTCACAGAGAAGCAAAGGAGTTGTGGGTTCATGGTGGCCATTAGAAAGGGGAGATGGGTGGGGGAAACCTAAATGAACAAGTGAGCCTTATGCAGCATTTGCATTCCTGTTTTCTTAGACTTTTAATGAATAATTAGTCTTTCACCTTATTCCTTATATTTCTATTATTAAATATTTCATTGTTATGTTATCAAAGATCTTAATCATAAATATCTATTGAATTCTAACAAACTTACCTTTAAAGATAAATATTTGCTTTCTAAACTGTATCATTCCTACATATTAAAAGTTCAACTTTGAAAAAGTCTCTTTAAAAAGTATTCATTTAAGAAAAAAGAAGGAAACATATTTCTAGACAGTATTTCAGGAGGAATCTTGTCATTTCCCTCCAGTACAGCTCATCATAAAAGCTCTAAGGAAATAGTGTTTAAAATCAATTAACCAAGAAGGCCAAAATCAATTTAACAAGAGTTAGCTAATGTTATACTAAAGCGAACTCTCTTTTCTTTAAACATGATTAATATCATTTAGGAGTTGTTATTAGTGGTGTCACTTCTAAAAAGTGTGACCAATTTGTAATGAAAGAGCCTTTGTATACACGTATGGGATTTATGGGAAGCACAGAAATTTAATGTGGTATTAGTGATTACATCTTTTCCTTGCCTTTGATATTTTAAGAGAACACTCCACTTTTACTCTGTCTCCTTGGAATGTCTCCCAAAAGGTCACTGAAGGATCAAGAAATACTTAACCTATAACCAACCAGGATTAAAACAACTCTATGCAAATTATATTCTAGGATGACATTTAACAATGTTGATATTAGGTAGAATCATAAAAAAGCAATGGATTTTAGAGTAAGAAGGAGCTAAACAATATAGGCCAGTAATTTTCAAATGGTTTTTAACAACATATTTCTTATAAGAGCCCTCAAATATACAAATGCTTAGAATTATACCTTGCTGTGGCTGAAGGGATGTATTATCTAAATTGAGCCTACTGGGTTTTTCCAACATCACAGGTCTCAACCCACAGCCCAAAGACCATGGTTTGAAAACCATACAATGATATCTGAACACAACAAGAAACTAAAACTGAATGTATTAAATGCCTTCTCTATGTCACCACTGTGCATTCACACATTTGAAATACAGCCTGATCCATATCTTATATTAATTCTATGCTTTTTAAAATTTATTTATGTTACCTCTCACTGTCCATGTTTTAATACGTTGTCTTTACCTAGAGAGTTTTACACTTTATACTAATTTGCTTTGTCAGATCCTGGTGCTACTGCAAATTGGATCCACACATAAATCTCTGTTTCTTCTTTAAACATCACAAACAATATGTTCCACTGTTATTTGTCAAAAGAACACTTTTGACCATCATATAAGACTCCCAGCTACCAAAAACTACATATATATCTTTGTAAGTTCAGTTCCTGGTAGTAGCAATATTAATACCAACAGTCACCAAGGAACTGAGATAGTATCTTCATATATATTAGGTTGGGCTTCCCAGGTGGCTCAGCGAATAAAGGCTCTGCCTGCAATGCAGGAAATGCTGGAGACTCAGGGGTTCAACCCCTGGGTCAGGAAGATCCCCTGGAGAAGGAAATGGCAACCCACTCCAGTATTTTCCTGGAAAATCCCATAGACAGAGGAGCCTGGCGGGCTACAGTCCATAGGGTCATAGGAAGTCAGACATGACTGAAGCGACTGAGCACAGCAGCACAGCACACAAACATTAGGCTGAACCACATGAAATCACCATTATTCGAATGTTTTAATCTACAAAAACATGTTCCTGTGACTTAACCTAATACCACCTGTAATACTTCCAATAGCCTTGTAATGCAACCTTTATCCCCGTTTTCTAGGTGAGGAAGCTGAAGTTCACAGAGAAGACCTTTACCCAAGGCCACACTGACAGGAGTATTAGAGTGGGGGCTGGGCAAACACAGCTCTCCAAATCTCAAGCCCTCTTGCAGAAAGCTGCTCTATATGCTCAGGCCATACGGAAGTATAAAGAGAGCAAGTTTGTTCAAAGCATAACTTAGTTCAGTGGGTTTCTGAAAGTGGGAAACATTAATCATGTAAAATATATTTATCAAATAAGCTAAGCTTCATATATTATAATAATATTTACTAAAATTGTGATCAACTATCAGTAGTACGGATTACCTTTTTGGCTACCTCTTAAGCTCCTAGCTACATCAATCAGCTGTCAATCTCATTTAATTTACTCTAGCTCTTATGAGCAATATTTCTTCATCTTATTATCAGACCAGGAGATCTTTATTTTGTCTAGGAAGCAGAACTAAAATAATAACATATGAGATCAAAAAACAACAAAGCGAGGCTATTAAAATGGGAAAATGTTGGCTTAGAATTTGTATATAATTTCAGAAACTGTTAGGTGGAAAAATAATCAGACTTTGTGTCTAAGAACTTTCATCTCTTAAATTCGAAGGATGTGAGTTAAAAACAAAAAACCACAATGGAAAATGCTCTACTGTAAAAGGAAGATAAAGTAAATAGATGGTGGAAGTGATGCTGATGGATGGAAAGATTATATGACATATCAGAAATAGCATCAAATGGCTACTAAGACCGATCCAAGAAATTAAAGTATATATGAAGTATTAGATTGACCATAGCATGGTTTTCTCTCACAATCATTCCAGAATATTAGTTCAATCAAAGTACTCATGCTGCATAAGCTGAAAAAATTGAGAAATTTTTAACATTTATAACATTTTGATCTCTCCAGAAAAAAAAGGCTTTTGGGCTCTGGTAAAATTATTTACTTAAAAAGAAAAGGCAACATTGAACATGAGACACATCAGGAAAAAACATAAATGCTTGAAGTTTCTCATATTATTTGTTGCATTTGTTTCATGCTTTTATATAATTACTTTTGTTGGATATATATTTGAATAGCCCAACGTTATTTTAAATAGATGCTGTGATTCACTCATTTTTTGAAAAATATTTTTTAAAATTTCTTCTCAATTTGCACTCTAACTGATAATCAAAAGTATGAATCTGTAGACATAATGCATTTCTAATTATTTTTATTTTAAATTTTTATTAATAGAACATGGGTAAACTAGATCCAACTTTTATGTTGCCTTCTTATGGAAAAGATTTTGAGCAAGATGTATGTGGTAAGGGAAACCTCGTCTCAGTTTTATTGCTGTTATTCAGTTGCTGCTACTGCTGCTAAGTCGCTTCAGTCGTGTCCGACTCTGTGCGACCCCATAGACGGCAGCCCACCAGGCCCCGCCGTCCCTGGGATTCTCCAGGCAAGAACACTGGAGGTTGCCATTTCCTCCTCCAATGCATGAAAGTGAAAAGTGAAAGTGAAGTCACTCAGTCGTGTCTGACTCTTAGCGACCCCATGGACTGCAGCCTACCAGGCTCCTCCATCCGTGGGATTTTCCAGGCAAGAGTCATGTCAAAGTTTTTGCAACCCCATGGTTGCAGCATGCCAGGTTCCCCTGTCTTTCGCTATCTCCTGGAGTTTGCTCGAATTCATATCCATTGAGATGATGATGCCATCCACCCATTTCATCCTCTGTCACCCCCTTCTCCTCCTGCCTTCAATCTTTCCCAGCATCAGGGTCTTTTCCAATGAGTCAGCTCTTCCCATCAGGTGGCTAAAGTACTGGAGCTTCAGCTTCAGCATCAGTCCTTCCAATGAATATCCAGGGTTGATTTCCTTTAGAATTGACTGGTTTGATCTCCTTGCTGTCCAAGGCACTTTTAAGAGTCTTCTTGATATATGGCAAAACCAATACAATATTGTAAGGTTAAAAAATAATAAAAAAAAAAATTATAGCCAACCCAAGTTTTACCTAAAAAAAAACCAAAAAACAAAAAACAAAAAAAAAAACAAAACACCACAGTTTGAAAGCATCAATTCTTTAGTGCTCAGCCTTCTTTATGGTCCAACTCTCACCTGTATATGACTACTGGAAAAATCATAGCTTTGACTGTATGCACCTTTGTGAGCAAAGTGATGTCTCTGCTCTTTCATATGCTATCTAAGTTTGTCATAGCTTTTCTTCCAAGGAGCAAGTGTCTTAATTTCATGGCTGCAGTCACCATCCGTGGTGGTTTTGGAGCCCAAGAAAATAAACTGTCATTCTTTCCATTGTTTCACCATCTATTTGCCATGAGGTGATGGGACTGGATGCTATGATCTTCATTTTTTGAATGTTGAGTTTTAAGCCAGCTTTTTCACCCTCTCTTTCAGCATCATCAAGAGGCTCTTTAGTTCCTCTTCACTTTCTGACATTAGGGTGGTGTCATCTGCATATCTGAGGTTATTGATATTTCTCCCGGCAATCTTGATTCCAGCTTGAGCTTCATCGAGTCTGACATTTCACATGATACACTCTGCATATAAGTTAAGTAAGTAGGGTGACAATATACAGCCTTGTCGTTCTCCTTTCCCAATTTTGAGAGTCGTTCTTCCGTGTTCTGTTCTAACTGTTGCTTCTTGACCAGCATACACGTTTCTCAGGAGGTAGGTGAGGTGATTTGGCATTCCTGTCACTTTAAGAATTTTCCACAGTTTGTTATTATCTACACAGTCAAAGGCTTTAGTGTAATCAATGAAGCAGAAGTAGATGTTTTTCTGCAATTCCCTTGCCTTTGCAATGATCCAAAGAATGGTGGCAATTCGATCCCTGGTTCCTCTGACTTTTCTGAATATCTGGAAATTCTTGGTTCACATATTGCTGAAGCCTATTTTGAAGGATTTTGAGCATTACCTTGCTTGCATGTGAAATGAGTGCAATTTAGAACATCTTAAATATATTCTATTACCAACATGTATAAACTCAGTATAGAGATTTTTTTAAAATTAATGGGATGTAAGGGTAATCTGACTGCATCTCCTGTCGCCAAACAGTTGTCACAGTTGATTACATCACTCTGGATTATCAAGAAAAAGCAGCCCCACCTGTCTCTGATCCAGGGGCATCCTTCCCCATCTGAGTGATGGGCCAATAGGACATCCTTCCAAAACAGAGCATCTTTCTTATATCAGTGATCACATACCAGTGGCCATTTGTTAGCACCTCGAAGAGCTTAGGATAAATTTCAAATGAACCCCACTCCCCAAAAAATAAGTATTAAAAAGCAGAAAGAGTTTTCTCTGGCTGAAGACTGCAGGAAGTTCTTCATGAACAAATGTGCCTTGAAGGGAAAGGAAAGGAGAAGCTAAATAGAAAAGGAAGGAAACTGCATAAAAGGAAACGTCACATGGGGTAAAATAGAGACAGGAAGGCCCAAACAGACCCTGTACTTTGAGGAGTTTCTCTCTTTCACTGAAAATGATTTTTGAGTGACCCTTTCATCTGTGAGTATTTAAACTTTGCTGAGAAGTCTTTTGTTTCAGCATTCTGTAGAAAACTTCGAAAAACAAGACTAAAGAGACTGGCTGGTTTCTTCAAAATGATGATTTTACATTACCTCTTGAGGTTTAAGACTTTGGGTACTAGATTCAGACACATTTGAATTTGAACCACAACTCTACCACTTCTAGATTGTTAATGTGGTAAGAGTGTGTCTGACTCTGTGACGCCATGAGCCCAACAGGCTCCTCTGTCCATGGGGATTCTCTAGGCAAGAATACTGGAGTGAGTGGCATGTCCTTCTCCAGGGGATCTTTCCAACCCAGGGATCAAACTCATGTCTCTTACATCTCCTCCACTGGCAGGCAGATTCTTTACCACTGGCCTATGGTAAAGGGAAAGTGAAAGTGAAAGTTGCATGCTGCTGCTGCTAAGTCGCTTCAGTCGTGTCCGACCCTGTGCGACCCCATAGACCGCAGCCCACCAGGCTCCGCCATCCCTGGGTTTCTCCAGGCAAGAACACTGGAGTGGGTTGCCATTTCCTTCTCCAATGCAGGAAAGTGAAAAGTGAAAGGGAATTCGCTCAGTCATGTCCGACTCTTAGTGACCTCATGGACTGTAGCCCACCAGGCTCCTCCCTCCATGGGATTTTCTAGGCAAGAGTACTGGAGTGGAGTGCCATTGCCTTCTCCGAAAGTTGCATAGTCCTGTCCAATTCTTTGTGACCCTATGGACACGACTGAGTGACTTCACTTTCACTTTTCACTTTCATGCATTGGAGAGGGAAATGGCAACCCACTCCAGTGATCTTGCCTGGAGAATCCCAGGGATGGCAGAGCCTGGTGGGCTGCCGTCTATGGGGTCGCACAGAGTCGGACATGACTGAAGCGACTTAGCAGCAGCTTAGCAGCAGCCATGGACTACAGATTTCATGGAATACTCTAGGCCAGAATACTAGAATGGGTAGCCTTCCCCTTCTCCAGGGGATCTTCCCAACCCAGGGATCAAACCCAGGTCTCCTGCATTGCAGATGGATTCTTTACCAGCTGAGCCACCAGAGAAGCCCTGGTAAAGGGAATATAGGGTAATTTGAGAACCAAGTAGGGACTTGGAGTTGGGAATCCAAAAGATCATCACCAAGTTCATGTACAGAAAATGTTCTGCAGAGCAAACATAAAGCACAATCACTGATTCTGGTTACTATAATTTTCAATATACTGTTAGAACTATTAAAAAGGAACTTGCTGCTTTTACACAGTAATGACAGGGAAAATTACAAAATGAAAATTGAATAGGCTTTGGTAAAAATAATTTAGACAGTCACCTCACTCCATACTAAAATAGAAAATACATCTTAATTTTTATAGTTAAATGTAAAAATAAAACCACAAAGAAAGCAATAAAAAACTGAGAACTGAATAATTGATCAAATATCTAGATGAGAACTTTCTATATACAAAAGCATTAGTGAAATAGACATGCTTATTCATGGCTGGTGAGAGTGTAAATGTTTTTGCTTTTCTCAGAAACATTTTGGCAATGCATATTAATAACCTTAAAAATGTTCATGTCCAGTGGGTCAGTAATAGTGATAGTGATAGTGAGGTCATTCAGTTGTGTCCGACTCTTTGTGACCCCATTGACTGTAGACTGCCAGGCTCCTCCGACTATAGGATTTTCTAGGCAAGAATGCTGGAATGGGTTGCCATTTCCTTCTCCAGGGGATCTTCCCGACCCAGAGATCAAACCCAGGTCTCCCACATTGCAGGCAGAGGCTTTACCATCTAAGCCACCAGGGAAACCCATATTTAAGCAAACACTTATATTGTAATGAAGAAATGAAAAATGTACACAATGCCTTTTAGAAAAATATGTTCAAGTCAGTGTTGTTCATAAAAGGAAACAATATTATGTAATATGTCCAGAAAAATTCTGGAAATAAACTAAATATCCAATAATAGAGAATATTAAATTAATGTGATACATCCAAACTATATGGAGAAGGCAATGGCACCCCACTCCAGTACTCTTGCCTGGAAAATCCCATGGACGGAGGAGCCTGGTAGGTTGCAGTCCATGGGGTCGCTAAGAGTCGGACACGACTGAGCGACTTCACTTTCACTTTTCACTTTCATGCATTGGAGAAGGAAATGGCAACCCACTCCAGTGTTCTTGCCTGGAGAATCCCAGGGACAGGGGAGCCTGGTGGGCTGCCGTCTATGGGGTTGCACAGAGTTGGACATGACTGAAGGGACTTAGCAGCAGCAGCATCCAAACTATATAACATCACAAAGTGTATAAAATGATGTTTATAAGTTTAATGACACAGGAAACTTTTATTTTTCAATACTAAGTTGAAGAAAAGCAGGATACAGAATCATTAATATCAAGTACAAAGCAATATGTGGGAAAAATGGAAATACATGTACAAAGTGTTTATTTCTTGAATGGTGAGTTCACCAATTCATGAGTTGTTGAATTTTTTTCTGTATACATTTTAGTATTTGAAGTGAAGTGAAGTGAAAGTCACTCAGTTGTGTCCGACTCCTTGCGACGTCATGGACTATACAGTCCATGGAATTCTCCAGGCCAGAACACTGGAGTGAGTAGCCTTTCACCTTCTCCAGGGGATCATCCCAAACCAGGCATTAAACCCAGGCATCCCGTATTGTACCTGGATTCTTTACCAGCTGAGTATTTGAACATTCTCTATAATAACCAGTGTATGAACTACTTTAAAAACATAACATGCAAATTAATATTTTCAGTCATGGTGAACTCTAAAATATACCATAAAATAAAGTCATTTTGGTTTTATCATTTTAAAATGTACTATTTTAACCATTTTAAAATGTACTCTTCAGTGAAGTAAGTACATTCATGTTGTGCAACTATCATCAGTCACCACCCATCTCCACAACTTTTTTTCATTTCCAAAACTGAAACATTATACCCATTAAATAATAACCCAATCTCCTTTTTCCTTAGGCCCTGGAAACCACCATACAACTTTCTGTCTTTATGATTCTGACTACTCTAGGAACCTTATACAGTAGAATCTAACAGTGTTTTTCCTTTTCTGTCTAGCCTGATAATTAATATTTTTGAAAACCATTTTTTTCCTCTCCAGGAATATACTGCTAGCTGCTAAGTCACGTCAGTCGTGTTCAACTCTGTGCGATCCCATAGATGGCAGCCCACCAGGCTCCCCCGTCCCTGGGATTCTCCAGGCAAGAACACTGGAGTGGGTTGTCATTTCCTTCTCCAGTGCATGAAAGTGAAAACTGAAAGTGAAGTCCCTCAGTCCTGTCCAACTCTTAGTGACCCCATGGACTGCAGCCTACCAGGCTCCTCCGTCCATGGGAGTTTCCAGGCAAGAGTACTGGAGTGGGTCGCCAGTGCCTTCTCCGGCCAGGAATATATTAGAAAGCAAATCAAATAGTGGATAAAGAAATAAAATCATAAAAAGTTCCAATAGGCTCCAAAAGATTGTAAAATGGTTGAGATATATTACGATTGGATAAAAAAAAATGTAGTGATGTACAATAATTTAAATAATCATTTGCATGTCAAAGGTTTTAGTATTTTTAGAGTTCAAAGAATTTAGACACTGTTCAAAGGATATAACATCTTAGGGGACAGGAATGAAAAGAAAACTAATGACCCACTTATCAACATAGAATTATTTTAAAATATTTCTTTCAAACATAAACTAGACAGAAAAAAAATGAAAAACTGCTTTTACTCATTAAATTCCCATGCACAGTACGGATTTTTTAATGTGTCGATGGCCTATAATATCTACAGGTCAGTTCTGAACAGAGGGAGCACGCTAACTGACATGGATTCCTTAGTTGTGGTAAGTTCTCAACACTGCTCCGCAGTGCGGTTCTGCTGGTTAGCTCCGTGTGTTAAACTTCTCAATTTAGGTGAGGCTAAAAATGGTGTGACTATTGCAGCACAGATGCATTATCACCTCGGAAATCTTTAAGAGGGGATCCGATGGAAACGAATACAGGATAAGTAAATTTGAGTCCCAGGGACATCCTTGTAGGTTTGTTGTTCTGAATCCTAGTTTCAGTGCAGAAACGGGTGTGGCCATAAGTGAAACCGTGTGGAAAGAGAGATAGTAAAATGGGCAGCTTGAGGAATTGATGGAGAGGAAGAAGGATCAGTAAAACAGACTGATATCAGCTGCAAAAAGAAATTGTCTGTGTAGACTGGTAACGTAAACACATAGAATACTCTGATGCAGTGTTTAATATACTTAAAAGCTGTAGTTGAATCTGTAGTGTACAGAGAGAAACTAAGAGATAGAAATGCTGAACTCTGCATTGACAGAAATAACTAAAGGTTGGAGCTGCTGAGACTCTGTGCATACCAGTTGTTATACATTTTATTTTGAATAATAATAAAGCAAAAGAGGGAAAAGAAACTTGAAACTGGCTTTTATAAGATGAATCTTGGAATCACCATTTAATCATGGTGTACTATAAAATATACCATAAAATAAAGTCATTTTGGTTATCACTAGGAGCATCTTATGTTAACTGTGAGTTTGAAATGCATGTATTTCTTTTGAATTTGTGAGTTTATACCATATCAGAAGAGGAAAATAGATGATTTGAGATATCTGAATACCATGAAGTGAGGACATTGAAGCATTAGTGAACTGACCACTAGTTTGACCTTTTCCTATTTTACTTTGTCTCTTTGTTTCTTGGACATTTTTTGAAAAGACAGAAGGTCTGTCCTTTGACAATAAAGTAATTGAGCGTGCCTTCCTTAAAAAGCAGGAGACTGGGTGGCTAACTCCTCCCTTTAGAATGTGTGATGGTGATTTGGAAAGGAAGTGATCACAAATGCCTAACAAAATATTTAACTACAATAAAAAATATTTTTCAATTTTTAATGTCAGATATTTTAGGTCAATTAATGTCATTTGCATTCCAACTGTTAGTTGTTATTTTGAACTTTACAAATGACTGTTTAAACCTACCATCAGCTCATAAGACTCCTCCAAAATTGTTTTCTTTCTTTTTAGGATTCTGTTATCGTGCTGTGCCTTGAAAACAAAAGATAATCAAACATGTTCCAAGTGACTTCAATCATTAAATTTGTGGAAGCTTTCACATTAAATTAATCATTAAATTTGTGTAACAAATTCAAATATAAATTTGTTGCTGAGGGCAAAATCAAAGTACTGTCCTGCAGTGACTTGGAAATTTAGTTAACATGATTACTAACAAAAGTTTCTGAAAGAATACACAAATTACTCCCAACTGAACATAAAAGGGGATGACATAAGGTTAGACAAAAGATTCATGATTTAAGTGAATTTCTTTTGAAATGCAAACAACCTCAAAAGTCTTTACAGCTCTCTTAGGAAAAAATCTCCTGGGTGGTATCATTTGTGTTGAGGGGGGGTCTTAGCTTGGGCTGGTGGGCTGCTAAGGGAAAGTATTGCAGTCTTGGTGTTTGGAGACTGACATGTGGAAATCCCTGCAGCACTTACTGAAGATGCCCACATAAATCTCTGCCTTACTCCTTGAGAGGCCTTTGCCTTGTTGCTGCTTTTAGCTCAATGCTTTACACAGTTTTATTGTTTAAGAGGTATCTGATGAGGAAAGAGCCTCAGCACTATCTATAGGCAGACACAATTCTACCATGAGCACCTCAAGGTTTCCATTTATTTATTTTTACGTTGAGGTTTGACAGAAAACAACAACATTCTGTAAAGCAATTATCCTTTAATTAAAAAATAGATAATTTTTTTAAAGCAAAAAAAAACCCCATAAAAAACAATTATGTTCTTCTTTAATAGTAGACAAGAGTGAATGGGGCAGAAGATTTTAAAAAAATAATAATGATAAAATGGAAAAAAAAAAATTGCCTTCACTGGGTTGCCTCAACCGCCTTCAAATCAGCAGTCAAAACTACTGTTCATCATAGGAATCTATCCAAATGACTTTTGGGCTTCCCTGGCGGCTCAGCAGTAAAGAAGAGACATAAGAGATGAGAGTTCAATTCCCAGGTTGGGAAGATCCCCTGAAGGAGGGCATGACAACCCACTCCACTCTTCTTGCCTGGAGAATCCCATGAACAGAGGAGCCTGGTGGGCCAGGGTCTATAGGGTCGTAAAGAGTTGGACATGACAAGGGACTGAGCAGCAGCCGCCAAATGACTTTAAAAAGTCTAAAATGCTCTTTTTTTTTTTTTTTCTATTTACTTTTATTTCTCTGTAAGGCAAGAGCACCCCACTCCAGCACTCTTGCCTGGAAAATCCCATGGACGGAGGAGCCTGGTGGGCCGCAGTCCATAGGGTCGCTAAGAGTCAGACACGACTGAGCGACTTCACTTTCACTTTCATGCATTGGAGAAGGAAATGGCAACCCACTCCAGTGTTCTTGCCTGGAGAATCCCAGGGACAGGGGAGCCTCGTGGGCTGCCGTCCATGGGGTCCGTACAGAGTCGGACACGACTGAAGCGACTTAGCAGCAGCAGGGGTAGTTTAAAGTTTTTATTTTGTATTGGGGTATGGCCAATTAACAATGTTGTGATAGTTTCAGGAGAAGAGTGAAGGGACTCAGCCATGCATATACGTGTATCTATTCTTCCCCAAACTTCCCTCCCATCCAGGCTGCCATATAACATTGAGCAGAGTTCCCTGTACTATACATTAGGTCCTTGTTGCTTATCCATTTTGGGAGAAGGCAATGGCACCTCACTCCAGTACTCTTGCCTGGAAAATCCCATGGGCAGAGGAGCCTGGTAGGCTGCAGTCCATGGGGTCTCGAAGAGTCGGACATGACTGAGTGACTTCACTTTCACTTTTCACTTTCATGCATTGGAGAAGGAAATGGCAACCCACTCCAGTGTTCTTGCCTGGAGAATCCCAGGGACGGGGGAGCCTGGTGGGCTGCCGTCTCTGGGGTTGCACAGAGTCGGACACGACTGAAGCAACTTAGCAGCAGCAGTAGCAGCTTATCCATTTTAAATATAGCAATGTGTACATGTCCATCCCAAACTTCCTAACTATGCTTTCCCAGCAGCAACCGTAAGTTCATTCTGTAAGTGTGTGAGTCTTGTATGCTTGATTTTAAATCTCTGCCTTTTGTTTTAATCATGAGAGCCTACTGTAGTTTCCTTCAGTCCAATATATTTTTAATAATAAAACTTCATGAAATCCCTTCAGACCACTACACATTCAGGAGTAAACTTTGATCTTTATGATATCCATATCTATATCATTATAAGCTGTGTTATATATCAGATATTCTCGTCTCCTTTTTTTATTTCAATAGGTGGTAATATTAACATAAGGCAGGTACTTTATACATATGTAATATAATAGAAATAAGCCAGCTACAAGGAATGGCCATACTTTTCCAGGCTACACTTGACCCTGAAGAACAACTGTAACACCCTAACACCTTCACATAAATACAAGCATGATGGATTAGACCAGGTGTGCCAAAGAAACACTAACGAAATAAACACCACTTCATATCACAGCTTTCAAACTGACTTTGTGTCACAGAATCTGAAACTTGAGGCAATGATTCTTTATCTTTTACAAAGGACTCAGTTCTGATTATTGCTACAAGAGCTGAAACCCATGCTTTCTACATGAGCAAAGTAAGTACTAGAATGTCTGCTCCTAGCAGAACTGGTCTTTAGAAGTCACTCATCCAACTCTTTCATTTTACAGATGAAGGAACTAAAATTCAGAAAGGCAATGTGTGTTTATGAGACAGACATTCCTGTTTTAGGCTGGCATATAACAGCACTCAAAAAATTTTGTTGAGTGAATAGAATAAATAAATCCTTTTTTCCTCCAATCGTCTTTATTTCAATTAGTGTACCTTGTGACATCTAAGAGAACTATCAAGAAATAGGTGTGGGCATTTTGACTAAGACCATATATTTTGGGGTTTGTCTTGATGCAAAAGTTACTACTCTAAAGCAACAACTTTTTAAGGGAGAAGTTAATGGATTTATAACTAGAAGAATAGAGTCATGCTCTACTCATCAAACATTTAAATAAAAAAGCAAATTATATCAGCAGTGAAAAGTCATGTAGCTCAAACATCAATTCTAATTTAAAAGCACTTCTGGAGATAAGGCAAAATATAACTGTATTTCTCAGTTGAGGCAATACTGTTTTAAGGAAAATTAATATAGAAGTCTGACAAACAATAATGGTAACAAATCCCTTTATGTCTTTTAATGACAATAGTGATGAAAACATAATATTTTAAAAAGAAATCTCAGTCTAAGGGAAACAGGTAGGAAGAATCCCCCCTAAGTCCTTAATGCAGTTAGGTCTCTTGTCAGGTTCATGGACCAAGCACTCAGAAAGGATATCTCCAGGAGGCTGGCACTGTGTCTGTTAGAAGGGCTGATACTAAATTGCTCAACACTGCTTCCAAAGCTCATGCGAAAGCATACACAGAAATTTCCTGTTTGGACATCCTAGAGAGCATATATACAATGGGATATTATTCAGCTATAAAAAAGTAATAAAATCACTTTTGCTGCTATATACCCTGAGAGCATATATAGCAGCAAAAGCGGTTTCATTCTTTTTTATGGGTTAATAATATTCCATTGTATATATGTACCACATTTTTATCCATTCATCTATAGATGGACAGTTGGGTTGCTTCCATGTCCTGGTTATTGTAAATAATGCTGCAATGAACACTGGGGTACATGTATCTTATTGAATTATGATTTTCTCAGGGTATGTGCCCAGTAGTGGGATTGCTGGGTCATGCTCAGTTGCTCCTTTTGTGTCCGATTCTGTGCGACCCCATGGACTGTAGCCCACCAGGCTCCTCTGTCTATGGGATTTTTCAGGCAAGAATACTGGGATGGGCTGCGTGTCTTTCTCCAGGGGAATCTGGGTCATATGGTAGTTCTGTTTTTTATTTTTTTAAGGAAACTCCATACTCTTCTCTGTAGTGGCTCTATCAACTTACGTTCATATGGTGTGGAGGGGGATGGGATGTATTGGGAGATTGGGATTGACATTTAAACACTACTTTGTGCAAAATAGCTAGTGGGAACCTGCTGTATAGCACAGGGAGCTCAGCTTGTTGTTCTCTGATGACCTAGATGGGTGGGTGATGGGGTGAGGGTGGGAGGGAGGCTCAAGGAGGAGACAATATATGTACACATACAGCTTATGTACACATACAGCTTATTCACTTTGCTGTACAGCAGAAACTAACACAACATTGTAAAACAATGATACCTCAATTTAAAATAAATTGGACAAAAATGTAAAACCAAATTGTGAGCAGGAAATTGCTACATGCACTGCCTAAGTTGCTTTAACTCTTTCAAGGTCATATGAAAGATTGCTAAAAACAGTCTTTGTCATGTTTATGACGGCATGGTACTTTATTAAACTACAGCAGTTAGTATAGCCTTGAGTGCTAGCTTAAGGACCAAGCAGCAGGGTCAAATTCAGAACTCTAGGAAGAGTGTTAGTCAACCACTACTCTCTAACCCACTTAGCCTATTTAATTAAGTGGAGGGAAACATTACAGCTAAGCTGGCACCAAAGTTCTATGGTGTGAACTGAAGCTGCATCCCAGTTTTCTTTGAAGACAAATGTCAAGTGGGTAGAAAGAAATCAGAAAGAATATTTGATAAGAGCTGCAAAGCAGAATTAGAAGCCCAAAGAATATCAAATCACATGGCTTTCTCTAGCTGTTGTTTTTCAGTTTATCAAAAGCTCTTCTGTCCTTTCTTACCCTTCTGCTTTTCTGTGCTCCCATCTTTGTTTTCCTTTGCTTTTATTTCATGTCCTTACTGCTTTTCATGACTGATTGAGGCAAATAAACAAGGAACTACTCTTGAAATCCCCTAGTTCACTAATTGCCAATGCTTCCTCAAGAGAAAAGTGTTTGGCACACCCTCTCTATAGCCAGAAAGCAATGAGTGACATTAAATTAGTTAACACAGTTCAGTACAAATGAAGTAGACTCCGATGTCAATCAGGTTTCAGCACTTTCATTTAATTTTGTACTCTTTTAGCCAAGTTACTTAACGTCTCAAGAGTCTTAATTTTTGTTGTTTATAATGAACAATCTTTTCTTTGTCTCTGATCTAAGTTCTCCAAGAACTTTACAAAACCACCTGACACTTCTTATCTACTTTATGGTGATTCTATACATATGAAGCCTCTCACCTACCTGTAACTCTGGCTCAATGCTACCATCCATGGGATTTGATATCTGTGGAGTGATTTCTTCCCTTTCAAAATCTTCTAATATCTAACTGCTCTGTCTTCTTATTTTGGTGTCTGTACTTGATAATTTCTTTTTTCTTTCTGGGCTTCCTTCTTAGCTCAGGTGGTAAAGAATCCGCCTGCAGTGCAGGAGACCCCAGTTCAATTGCTGGGTCAGGAAGATCCCCTGGAGAAGGCAAAGGTACCTACTTCAGTATTCTTGGGCTTCCCTGGTGGCTCAGCTCGTAAAGAATCTGCTTGCTATGTGGGAGACCTAAGTTCCATCCCTGGGTTGGGAAGATCCCCTAGAGATGTGAGTAGTTACCCACTCTAGCATTCTGGCCTGGAGAATTCCATGAACTGTATAGGCCATGGGGTCACAACTCAATTGCGGACATTACTGAGTGACTTTCACTTTCGATTTTTCTTTCCAGTACCCCCTTTCACACTGAGGTTTTGGTGCAAAACATAGGAGTGAGCGTAGTGCAAAGTATCACTGATTAATAACAGGTCTGTGAATTTGGTTCAGATACTGGTCTTGATATCATGGATGTTTCTCTTTATGAATATAGCATGTGATCTGTTTCAATCTTCATTATGGATATTGTTTTATTGAAAGTTAGTACACTGATGAGATTGTATTCCTTCAACTTGCTGTAAGAGGCCCAGCATCTGTGTGTGTAAGCATATTTGTGTGTGTGTGTTGCTATGTATTAGTGATTATGGTGATTGCCTGGCTTCTGTTGGGCCTCAGGTACAAATGAAAAAATTGCCAAAAATTTTGTTTCATAATCTGGAGGGTTTCTAAGTTTTAGACAGTATTTTGTTTCTTGGATCTAAAAAACAAAAAAATTGAATATAGAAGAAAACTAATGTGGGAAATGGACTAGTGACACAAAAAATGAGATTTGATTCATTCTTTTCTTTATTTTAAAACAGAAAAGCTGTAAAAAGATGAGAGTTAAGCCTTCCCTGTAAGAGCACATCAAATAAATCAACAGAGGAAACAACTTAAGTCTTCTATTTACTGCCATGGGCAGTTGTATAAATCTGGTTCTAGGATAACCTTTGCTACATTTTGCAAGAGGCATTCTGTAATAACCATCAATAAAACCAGGACCAAATATTTTTATCTAATGTTTCTACATACAGACTATAGCTATTTAGTATTTCTTCTAACATTTTTATGGTTATTTTAAATTTTGATATGATTTCAACTATTTAAATTTTTTAATGGGCTAATATGTATATAATTAAAATCATAAATCTCTGGCAGTTGTAATAACAATTAACAAAAGACAATACCTAATTCTAAAAATCTTACTTAAATTAACATAATTAAAAATAATTTATGAGTAAGATAAGGTATCTATTATTAATTTAAAGTGGTTTCCTATCCTTGAGATATATAATGAGATTATGATAGATGATCTTAAAGTTACCATTCAAATCTGAAATTCTGAAATGAATCATTTGAAATAAACTTTTAAGTTAAAATATTTCTCTCTCTTTAGTCTCTGTGTTAGATACACATGTGTCTATTTGAGTAAATATATATATATATTTTACTCAAATAGATATATATATATATATATTTACTCAAATAGAGAGAGATATATATATATTTACTCAAATAGATATATATATATATATCGGAGAGGGCAATGGCACCCCACTCCAGTACTCTTGCCTGGAAAAATCCCATGGACGGAGGAGCCTGGTGGGCTGTAGTCCATGGGGTTGTGAAGAGTCGGACATGACTGAGCGACTTCACTTTCACTTTTCACTTTCACGAATTGGAGAAGGAACTGGCAACCCACTCCAGTGTTCTTGCCTGGAGAATCCCAGGGACGGGGGAGCCTGGTGGGCTGCTGTCTACGGGGTCGCACAGAGTCGGACACGACTGAAGCGACTTAGCAGCAGCAGCATATATATATACATGGCAAACTGTTGATTTATGTAGATTTAGAATGTGTATTATTATTTCCCAAGATTTCTACTAATCTGTCATTCATCTACTTGGTTTTTAATAAGTAAAAAGTTATTTTCTCATTTTGAATTTATTAACATTGTAATGACTATATTAATTTCTTAGGGCTACAATAACAAGTACCACAAACTTGATGTCTTATACAACAGAAATTTATTTTCTTACAGTTCCTGAGGCTAAGAAATCAGATCCATGCTCTGAAGGATCTAGGGAAGAACCCTTTTCTGACTTCTTTCAAAGTCTGGTGGCTCCAGGCATTCCTTGGTGTAGAGCAGTATAACTCCAGTCTCCACCTTTGTCTTCACAAAGCTGTATCTTCTCCCATGTCTGTCTTCAAATTTCCCTCACCTTTTAAGGACACCAGTCATTGGATTAGGGCCCATTCTAATGCTGTATGAAATCATATTAGCTTGATTAAATTTGCAAAGACCCTATTTCCAAACAAGGACATATTCTGAGGATCTAGGTAGACACAACTCAACCCAGTACCCAAACATACAGTAATACTTGCAATAACCTAAATTGTCATAATGAATTTAATTACTCCCGAAAGCAAGGAAGTCTGCAGGTGGTAGATAAGTGTCATGGTAAACAGAACTGATCAACGAATATTTCCAGCTTCTTCCGATCCATGAAGAGGGAATGCGGTGGATGTGGTATCTTGCTTGGCAACTAGATATAAGTAATAGTGTAATTTGTTTTCAGCCGAGGAATTTAACAGACATATTCTGCCTTTCCATTTGTTCAGACAGTGAGTGCTCCAGCAACCTAGATCCTAGAATGAGGATGATGGAGAGCAAAGTCTCCAATAGACTCATAATATATCAGGAAATAACCCGTGTTGCTTAAGACTTGGGATTTATTTGTATTTGTAGAATATGCATCCTCAATGACAGTGAGTGAAACTGGTTTTGGTGGGGGATGGGCAAACAAAATCTTATTCTTTTAATGCATAAAGTACGAACATACGTAGAGCTGCCCTGCTGGCTCAGAAGGTAAAGAATATGCCTGCAATGCGGGAGACTTCGGTTTGATCCCTGGATCAGGAAGATCCCCTGAAGAAGGGAATGGCTACCCACACCAGTCTTCTTGCCTGAAGAATCTCATTGACAGAGGAGTTTGCTGGGCTGCAGTCCATGAGGTCACAAAGAGTTGGACATGACTGAGCAATTAATACTTCCACTTTCACATACATACACACGCATGTAGTGCATAAACATAAGCATGGTGTATTTTATTAAATTCCATGCGGAGCTGATTAGGACAAAAAAATATCTGAAAATGCATCTTAGGAAATTAACAGCAAAAAAAGATTGAGAAACTCTACCATAGGGAAACCTAGTCTATCCACAGGCTTTGTTAAACTGGAATATGAGTCTCAGCTTCAAAGAATGATGTTTTCATACTTTTCATCAATTTGAATTTTCATTAATCTAAACTGAGGGGCTTAAAATAATATCATCCTTATATACTTTGTGATAATCAAATGACAGTCAATATAAAAGACTTCTTGCAGTGCTTCCCACAGTTTCTAAAAGTTAGAAAATAAATACATTTCCATTTAAACTTTCAGTTCAGTTCAGTTCAGTCGCTCAGTTGTGTCCGACTCTTTGCGACCCCATGAATCGCAGCATGCCAGGGCCTTCCTGTCCATTACCAACTCCCGGAGTTCACTCAGACTCACGTCCATCGAGTCAGTGATGCCATCCAGCCATCTCATCCTCTGTCGTCCCCTTCTCCTCCTGCCCCCAATCCCTCCCAGCATCAGAGTCTTTTCCAATGAGTCAACTCTTCGCATGAGGTGGCCAAAGTACTGGAGTTTCAACTTTAGCATCATTCCTTCCAGAGAAATCCCAGGGCTGATCTTTTTCAGAATGGACTGGTTGGATCTCAAAGTAGCTGATTATATTTTTCAGAATAGTTTTAGTGCTAAAACAAAGAATATAAATACTTCAATACTTTAGTAAGTTTAATAATAATTATAAGTTATTTACTGTTCAACTCAGTGTGCAAAGCATTTCAGAGAGCATATGATCATTCATTCTACATACACATTCTGGGATCTATTTATCCCAGCAGGTGGGTTGGTGTTTTCCACAGGGTTTGGCCATCCAATGAATGACTGAAAAAAGAGTCTGGGGTGGTACAGGAGGTACATTAGAGGCCAGTTCCAGATGCACTTGCATTTCATTGGCTACATCTCAGTTACATGATATCTGCTTACAAGAGAGCTGGAAAGTTTAACCAAACTCTTTGTGGAAGAAAAGAAGATGATTCTAGGTTAACGTACAGCATCCTCTCTGCCACCATGATGGAGATTCAATAGTACATTCCAGCACCATAAATGTTGGAAACCAGTTAAGATGTACACTGTACCAAGTTCTTTAAAACCATCATTCATATACCCTTCTGAGTAGGCACTATTTTAATCTCTGTTTTATGGCTGAGATGATTGTTAAGATCACACTGTAATGTAACCACAATCAGAATCTAGATCTACTTGTTCCAGAGCTCTAACCCTAAGCCAGCATGCTCTAAAACCTCCCCAGTCAGGTGCTCATTCATCATTCCTTCTATCCCCAAGGATAATGGAACAGAAATGCTACTCCACATTCAGACTGGAGAAGACCAAAATTTCCCCAATGATGAGTGAAAGGTTTACTTAAAAACATTGTAAAAATCTCTGGAAATATTAAAATAAAATATTTTTGTATTTTCTTTGACAATTAAACATGATTCAGAACCAAAGCTGGAAAATAGACTACCAATATCCCCATAAATGTTGTTCCAGCTTTGTGACAGAATGTATTTTTAATGTGTGTTTTTGGTGGGAAGGGGAGAAGCAAGGAACAAAACAATAGCCAAGTAATAACTTGAAATTAAGGCTGATGTAGAAACAAGCTAAAAAGTAACCCTCAGTGCTCATCATACTATATAATTTTGATTGACCCTGTCTATACCAATCAGTGCCTCAGACTGTCATGTTTGCCAGATTGCTGAAAGGAAGGACTGTAGATAAGTGGTCTTTGAAAAATTAAAAATTAAAGAACAGAAATTTGGTGTAACATTTCTCTTATTGCTAAAAATTATTTTAAGCTAATTTTGTTACTCAATATATCTTAGATACAATGTAAACATTAAAATTGTATGTTCCTACTAAGTGTAAAGAACTAGTCAATGAAAATAAGATACACTAAAAATTGAAACAAGCCAATGTGATATGAAGACCATACCATTTATATGAAATTATAAAAAACTACAGTAGCATTTTTCAGTCGTAATTATTTGATTTTTGGATCCCTTTACATTCAGTTCAGTTCAGTTCAGTTGCTCAGTCGTGTCCGACTCTTTGAGACCCCATGAATCACAGCACGCCATGCCTCCCTGTCCATCACCAACTCCCAGAGTTCACTCAGACTCACGTCCATCGAGTCAGTGATGCCATCCAGCCATCTCATCCTCTGTCGTCCCCTTCTCCTCCTGCCCCCAATCCCTCCCAGCATCAGAGTCTTTTCCAATGAGTCAACTCTTTGCATGAGGTGCCCAAAGTACTGGAGTTTCAGCTTTAGCATCATTCCTTCCAAAGAAATCCCAGGGCTGATCTCCTTCAGAATGGACTGGTTGGATCTCCTTGCAGTCCAAGGGACTCTCAAGAGTCTTCTCCAACACCACAGTTCAAAAGCATCAATTCTTCGGTGCTCAGCCTTCTTCACAGTCCAACTCTCACATCCATCCATGACCACAGGAAAAACCATAGCCTTGACTAGACGAACATTTGTTGGCAAAGTAATGTCTCTGCTTTTGAATATGCTATCTAGGTTGGTCATAACTTTTCTTCCAAGGAGTAAGCGTCTTTTAATTTCATGGCTGCAGTCACCATCTGCAGTGATTTTGGAGCCCAAATTAGTATTAGTATATAATAGAAAAGCTAAAATTACCCAGAAAACAAAATTCACTTACATCTATCTTGCTTTTTAGTAAATGATTAAGCAGTAGAAACTGCTTTAGAGAATTTTCATCTAAATTGAAATACTCTGATATGAAGTACTTTATATGTCATATTATTCCTTCATTTATAGGTTTGTTTCTAAATTTGGACCATGACGATTTTTCCAGATATTTCACTTTAGTAAGACAATGTGCCTTACATCTCTCATTTTGTAAGTAAAATTATATTACTTACACTCCCTGATGGTATTGAATAACTAAAAACACAATGTTTGTTGTAAAAGGACTTCAAGAACTCTATAGGTGGTCAGAAGTTATTTTATCAGGCAGATATAAGATAATTTGGATATTGGAAGAAAATCAGAATCTACTCCCAAACAGATTAGTTCTTCTGTATGACAGAACCTTAGGCAGTTCAATTGGATTACATGTGCCCTTGGATTAATTCCATGATATTATTGTAAGGGACAATAAGCAACTTCTTTTGAATTTGAACAATTCATTAGTAAATAGTCTAAAAGACAACTCAGTGAGCCAATATAACTAAAAATTTGGGAATGGTAGGTATGACGAATCTTTTCCTAAATCTTTGACAATTCTTTATTCTTAAGAACAACAAAAATTCTGTTTTGGATTAGAAAAAAAAAACCACCTTATTAGGATTACAGTTATGTGATGCTAAAATTCAATTATACAAAAAACCCAGATTGGAGCAGATGGACTTGAAATAGTTTGGCAAAAAATCAAAGGGATTTTCTTGGGTTCATGATGTTGTGGTGCAAAAATAGCAAAAAGTGTATTATTTGACATCACTGAAATTAAACTGTATACTAAAATTAGCACTTGAGCATTTTAAATAGAGATGATAAAATAGGGAGAAGAAAAAGACTATGTAGGGATAAGAAGCCTAGCCTGTCACGGTCAGAGGCCACAAAGATAGAGGGTCACCTGTAAATAATTTACAACTTTGGGAGATTGACAACTTTGCTTATTTTAAAAACACTTTCCTAATCTAGATGAGAGGTTATCTCCCCCACCAGAGAGCTACTTTTAAATGAATGGCCAAGGTTGTAATTTCATGGATTACTTATACAGAGGGATGGGGAAATGAACAACTTCAGAATGAGGTCTACGGACACTAAGCAGATAAAACTTCATCAGGGGACTCTGAGATACCTTTGTGCTCAGGGGCTCAGTTGTGTCCGACTCTTTGCAAACCCATGCAGTGTAGCCCACAGGATACTCTGGCCTTCGGATTTCCCAGGCAAGAATAATGGAGTGAGTTGCCATTTCCTTCTCCAGGGCATCTTCCTGACCCAGGGACGGAACCTGTGTCTCCTGTGTCTCATGCACTGCCAGGTGGATTCTCTACCACTGTGTCATTGTGTGTTTTCAAAACTCTAAATTTTAAGGTAAACATACTTGAAGAAATTATGCTTCGATATTATTTATTACTTTCTATAGTATTTTATTTCATCAAGAGCTAGGTAGTGTTTGAAAGCATCACTAAAGTTTTCAATCAAGATAGAAAATGATTTTCCAAATTGATTTTAATTCTAAAATAAGATAAATTCTTCCTGATGACAAATGATGTTATTTGGTAGAAAATATTTTGCTTTTGTGAAATATTGCTACATTTCAGTCATTTAAATCTCATATCTCTAAAAATGGAATATTTTAAAGAACTCCATGTCATGTAGTAAAAGTACTAATCATGAATAGATACACAGAGAGGCAGACTGATTACATACAGTGAAGTATGAGTGAATATTGAAAATGAATTGATTGAAACAGGATACTTAGAACATATTTCAGAAGAACAATATGCAATTTATCTTGGCTCCTTCAAATCATTTTGAAACAAGCTGGAGTGTAATAAAAAAAATAAAAAATATAAGAGCAAATGAATCATTCTTCTCTGATCTGGATTTTTAATGCTTCGCTTATTTTAATTGTCCTCTGTCCTTTTGTAGATAGTAACCTATACATTTCATGTAAATGTGGTGTTTCTGCATAGTATGCTAAGACAATCTTATTATACAAAGAAAAATTTCAAACTGAATTGATAAGGAATGATCTTTTGGCTATAAAAGGATTCTTCAATTTTGGAAACAAAATTGATTATGTATTTCTGTTTGTTTAGTGTACTCAATCTTAAATTAATCAATCAAAGCAATTTATTAAAGTGTTACAATGTTTTGCAGTGTGGAAGATGTTTTAAAAATACTTAGGAGGATAGATATTATAGAGATCAGGATTCAAATGAAGAGTGCCCTTTTCATTAATTCGGGTTAGATATCTAAATTTCAATGTACAGTTTGCTCATTTGTACAATGGGAGTAATGACCACATAAGGTTCTCATAGGCCTTAAATGATTTAATGAATGTTTAAAAACTAGAACAATTCCTGGCAAGTTATCACAAGTGCTTACCACATTGCAGTAGATATTGAAATTATTGGCATGGATCAATTTGCCTATGTATACAAATTTTCAACTATAATAAGGGCATGTTGGAAAGAGTAAAAAAAATAGTTTGGGGTTTTTCAAATTATACCACATCCTTTGGGACTCTGGAAAACAAATATTTATGGAACAAATAAACAAATAAATATGGAAAACAAATATTTAATATTTTATATTTTATATTATGCAGATTTCCTTCAGATGAGTATTTTATGGTTCTCCAGGAATGCCAACTCAAAAATGCAATCACAATCAAGTCCATTTGATCACTTTACTCCAATTAGGGTTCATTGCAGCCTCTTACTGTCTGAGCTACCAGGAAATGACCCATAGATTTCTTTAGATGTATTAAAATATATCATTACCTGGCAGGCACATTTTGAACACCTAATAATATGATTCCAAGTTTTACATAAAAGGAGCCTAGATTTCACATACATTTCTCTATTCAGCTGCTTGTTTAGAGAACAATAAGAGAAAAAACAATTAATATTTGGAAAGATATTGAAGCCAAGTACCCATTTAAAATTCTGTATCTTAAAACTTCCAATTTGGTGGTGGGGTGCTTCACTGTTCTAAGCTATATCTGGCTTTGTCTTAATGAAAACCTAATTTTTTTTTTTTAAATCTAAAACACTGCTAAAATTGAATTTCCAGCATCTACTATAAAGTTTAGGTTTTAAAATTTTTCCTTTCAGAAAAACAGTGAGAAATCCATTTCTTCCATAGACAATGCTCACTAAAAATGTGTTAAATTTAATAGAAATGTAAAAGTGAAAGTCGCCCAATCGTGTCTGACTCTTTGTGACCCCATGGACTATACAGTTCACGGAATTCTCCAGGCCAAAATACTGGAGTGGGTAGCCTTTCCCTTCTCCAGGGGATCTTCCCAACCCCGGGATTGAACCCAGGTCTCCTGCACTGCAGGCGGATTCTTTACCAACTGAGCCGTAAGGCAAGCCCAAGAACACTGGAGTGGGTAGCCTATCCCTTCCCCAGGTGGGTTCTTTACCAACTGAGCTATCAGGGAAGCCCTAATAGGAATGTAAACTTTTGTCTAATACAGATCTTATCAAACTTTCCAGAAGGTGATGACTCTGTTCCTTTTGGACTTATTTTTGTGCATATGACATTTTTGTCTGTAGAGTGAGTGAGTTTTGGTCATAATCTTGAACCATCACTTGGTATGAGATTCTTGTATCTCATATAAAAATGACCAATTCATCAGTTTTCCTTGGTTACATTTTGTATCAAATGAGATACTGACAAAGTATTCTTTTAAGCATCATTAATGAACTTACCTTCAAGAAAAATCACAATACATAGACCCCTCTCCCCCAAACTCCTTTGCTACAGATATTATAAGATTTAGGGAAAGAGGAGAAGGGGCAACAGAGGATGAGATGGTTGGATGGCATCACTGACTCAATGGACATGAGTTTGCGCAAGCTCCAGGAGATGGTGAAGGACAGGGAAGTCTGGCATGCTGCAGTCCATGGGGTCGCAAAGAGTTGGACACCATTTAGCAACTGAACAACTACAGACAATATTACATAATGAAGGTTGTGTATTGCAAAAAGACAAAAAGATGCCACTTGATTGAAACCAGTGGTGTGCCTTGTCACTTTATTAGGAAAAGTATGAATGCAAAACGATGGTATTAGGCGAACTTCCCTGGCAGTACAGTGGTTAAGACCTGAACTTAGAGAACTGGGGTTCCATTTCTGGTCAGTGAACTAAGATCCTGCATGCCATAAGGCACACCCCCCAAATCATTAAATTACTTTTAAAATGATGATGCTTAGTCCGGAATACCAAATAAATATAACCAAAGGAATGTCTCTTAAGTAAACCTTTTCTTTGTATGCGGTCATTTCATACTCTACACAAGGACAACTTTCTGTGAGATATGAGGTAACACTTTTCTGTCCCAGAGAACATTCTCTTTCAACCTACTCTTCTGCAGCTTCCCCCATATACCTTTCTGCCTCAGAATGATTTTATAGATCACCTAAGGAAAGGCATTTGCAGATGACGAGTCTAACCAATATGAAGTTAAATCTATCTTTTGCCCTCCAAATGAATAGCCAGGAGAAAATGGTTCTAGAGGAAATGCCCAATATCTTCCTTTCTGAGATCTATGTTAAAATTAAAGAGCTTTTAAGTCTATATGATTTGTTAATTTCTGCCTTATTATTAAGGAGACTTTACTTTCAGAATATTTTTTATTGTATCCATGTAAGAAAATTTGACTTGGGCTTCCCTGGTGGCTCAGTGGTAATACATGCAATGCAAGAGAGGCGTGCAGGAGATAAGGATTTGACCCCTAGGTTGGGAAGATCCCCTGGAGAAGGAAATGGCAATTCACTCCAGTATTCTTGCCTGGAGAATCCCATGGACAGGGGAGCCTGGCAGTCTACTGTACATGGAGTTGCAAGAGTTGGACTTAGCAACTAAACAATAACAGAAAGGAAATTTGACTCCTGATAGAGATTGGGGATGGGTGGTGGTGGTGGTGGTACATTATTTGGAGGAATGAAGTAGACTTTTTAATTCCTGACTTTAAATCTAGTCAGAATGTTTAAAATGAAAAATTTTAAGTTATCAATTATTTGGAAATATTAACAACAGATAAGAGAAATATTAATCCAATGAATTTTGAGGATTCCCATGACCATATCATTTAAGTTAGACTTGACCCTTTGGGGAAAGCATGCTAACTTGTCTAGACGTTTTCCTCTCCCATCCCCACCCTTTTTTTTTCATAGAGAGCTAAAAGAATAATACATTCAGAATCGTTACTGTGAAAATTCAAGTGATTTAACTTTAGCACACTAATGCACTTAAAAAAAAAAAAAAGCAACTAAATAATGTATATCAAAAGTGTGCTGAAATTACTTTTAATGCTTCACAAGAAAAGTGGCTTGTTTTATTCTTTTGCAAGACTATTTCATTACCATAATTTTCAAGCATGCAGAGATGCCATAAAAACTCTCCAAATTACTTGAGTGTCAGTGGTCATTTTTTTTTTTTTTTGAAACAAATACTTTCACATCCATAATAGGCAAGGGAAAGCTAACTTGAGTGGCAAACCCCAAATGTACCACCAAACAAAGGCTCTTCAAACTGCTTCACAAGGCCACAGACAGAAAGAATCTTTTCTAACGTTTTCCAGTAGAGGGAACTAAAGATTCACCATCCAGCTTTTAACTCGACTCGGGAACCTGCGTGAGTTCGTATCACCCGCCTTGTAATCATCCGAACAAGCATCAAACAGCTTACCAGCGAGCCTCTGATCACACGTGGGCTGGCCCACACGGCCACACCGGCGGCTCCGCAGACACTAGGGCCTCTTTGATCTAACGTGGCCTGCCTTAATCATTCCGGTCCTGAATGGCATTCACTTGGTGGGTTCTACGTTAATTTTCAGGATTTTCTCATCTCTGAGCTGGAATTCGGCTGTTTTTGAGCTTCGTTAGCTCTGTTGGGTTTTCAGCTTTCCCTGATACTGTATTTTCCGAATTTCCTTTCAGAGGTAATAGTCTCTGGAGGGTGAGGACTTCGGGTACCGCCCCCGTCCCCCTGATCCCCTCTCTTCTTTCCATCCCAGGCGTTTTCTGCTGAACTCCCTAGCATCCCACCATTCCACGTCAAACTCATCTTTGAGGGGTCATAAAGCAACTGAGTAACAAACAGAAGAGGGAATATTACCCTTCCCCCTCCCCCGGGGATTCCTCAGAGGGTCGTAGATCTTGGCTAAAACAGGTCAGGAGAGACTACAGATTTCTGTACGACCCCCACCCGCCCCACACCCGGTTTCTTTCTTGCGCCTTTTTAACGACGGAGAGAGCACCCCCACACAACCTTTCCGCTCCAAAAGGTGGTTATATTGTTACCTTTCCTTTCCTCCCTCCCGCTCAGCTTCTCATTCTGCTAAAAGGTGAACAGTGAATGTTTGTGTGATTTTAACCGGTAATGAGGCTGCGCCCTAGGTCCGGGAGGATGATCTTTTTCCAGAAAGCGCGTGCATCTCCGGCATACTGGAGGGATGAATAACTAGGAAGCGCTTCCATGAAATCACTCACCGAGAAAATTACCTGCCCATTAAACCGGACGCGGCGAGGAGCAGGCGGCTAGAGCCCACCTATCCCCTCCCGAGGCGGGAAGGAGGGGGAGACGGGGCGCAGGGAAGGGGAAGGAGTGGACCGGTGGCCTCGGCTCCGAATTTGTTAATTTCCGTCCCGCTAGGACTCTGGGCTTTCCAGCTTTCCCTGGCCCCTTTGCCCAGCGGGCGGCCGTCCCCCTGTGCAGGCGGGTGGCGGAGTGTGAAGGTGCAGGCTCGGAGCACCCCCTCATCACCCGCGCCCCCTCCCCTCCCCCGGGCAGACTCCAAGCAGCTTTCATTCCTCCCCTCCCCTCCCACCTCCTCGCCTT
>NW_011494772.1:5196455-5244064 GCF_000754665.1 Bison bison bison | reverse complement strand
GCCCCAGCCCTGCCCCTCCCCTCCCTCGCTGCTTCCTCTCCTCTCTCCCCGCCGCCCCACCACGTAGGAGTTCGGATTCTCCACCCGACTCGTCCAGATTTCCCTTTGCCTCTCTTTTGGAAACGCGAGAGGTGGGGGAGGCAACGAGGTGGCGGAGGAGAGGCTGGCCAAGTCGGCCCGCCTGCAAAGTGGTGCTCTGACACATCCTTATTATGGAAGTTAAGTGAAAAAACTCGGGACGTGGAGCGGCTACTGAGACGGACGCCGGGGGAAAGGAAACCAGTGGGCAGGCCAATGTTTTTTTTCGGCAGTGCGCTGGCAAGTTTGTGGAACACTTTCTAGGAATTAGGTCTTTTTCCTTCCCCGACTCCCCTTCATCTTCTTGACTTCTGAAGAAAGAACTTGGCTTTGGATTGCCATGGAGCCTGAGGAGAGAGGGTTAGACACACTTGAATAACCCCTCCGGCTGGGCTGAATTCGTGGGAATTTAGGAAGCCAGAGTGTGGAAATACAGCAGCCTTTGACGCGCCCTCGGTTAATTTGGATGGATCCAAATGTGCGCCCCTCAACACCTCGCCACTCTCCCCTTCTGATCTTGCCATTTGCTCTTCTCGACTTTAATTAGCATCTACGAAGAGTCTAAACTTTGGACCTACCTCTTTTTTTGATACTTATTTTTGTACTTTTTGCTCTCTGGGATTGGTTTCTTAAGCAATCTGGATCCTTTTTAATATGTCAAAATGAGTCGGCTGATGTTTACACAACTACTGCTCTGTGGATTTTTATATGTTCGGGTTGATGGTAAGTTAAAATGCTTTTATCCTGTTCCTCACCCCCCAGAAACATTTCTTTCTGAGTCGGATGTGGACTGTAAATAAAAATGACATTATATCTGTCGGTCCCTTTTGGCCAGGCATGGGAGCTTTGCGGGAGCAGAGGTTTTAAGTCTTTTGTTTATAAACTGCTGCAAGTGGAACGTGTTAGGACTCACCTATTGTTGTAATTAATTAATTAACGAGTTGGGTAATAAATGATGGGCTCTCAGTTTTGTTAGAAAAAAGAAATATGAAAGTAAGTCTCTTTAACCAGTCTAATAGTCTGGGGCTTGCTCTCCCTTTGGGGTTGGTTTGTTCTTCTATCTGAACTTTGGTTTAGAGATTCTTAGTAAGTCATAGACACCCCATGAAGGTTCAGTGGGTTAGGAATTTGAGATACAAGTAACTCGAATCAATGTGTATCACCTGTGTGTTGGTAAGTGTTCTCTTAGAGGGATAGCAGAATGAAGATTTAGATCATAGGGAGAAAACTGTCAAAAGTAAGACTGGGCGAGGCTCCAGGAAGGGGGAAGCAGAAGCTGTGGGCTGGCCCTGGGGCTCAGAACACTCAAATCAGGCCCCAGTGGCAAACACAATGGGGATCTGAAACAGGTGCTCTTGGTGTCTCCCTCTAGGTTGAGTCAGTCTGTCAAGCAGACAGCATTCTCTCTCCGCTTCTCCTGTCTTTTGTTCAGATTTGGTTTCCTGGGATAGTTTCACAGGATGTCAGTTTCCTGTGGGAGGATTGCAAAATCCTTTTTTGTAGCTCTTTTGAATGAGGAGTGGAAGTAATCATTAAGGCGCTCTTTCTGTTTGTTCCAAAGAAGAATGTCAAAAGAACATTTGGTATTCACCTTCTAGCGACTTTAATTTTCACATCGCTGGACAGAATTGGTCTAAAAGAGATTAGAGCATGATATTTTTTGCCTGCCTGTGTGGATTGTCATACTTTAGATTTTTAGTGACTGTACGTATAAAAAATCTGACGTGTATTGGCCCAGATACTTGAGCCATCATAGTATCTTGTTGCTACATCAACTTTCTTCCAGAATTTGCATAGTGGACGAAGTCATTATTTGGGACACTGACTATTTTTGCTCGCCTGTAGAAGCTAACTTTGTTCCTGGCAGCTGCTGCTGCTGTCCAGAGCGCTATGTATCAGACTCAAAAAGGAAGCCTGTCTATAAACATAAGGCAATACAGATGAGTTTGCTTACTGTCAAGTGGCTGTTTTCTAACCTGGACTACAGGAGTACCTATGCCCCCCAGCGATAGTAGGCAAGGCATTCATGTGGACACACTGCCTTTTTTTTTTTTTCCCTTCTAAGTTGTAGATGCATAGGAATTAATCACTTTGGATTATACCATGATAATATCTGTAATCATATCTAATCATTCACCAGACATTTTCTTCAATACATTTACCTTGGTAGTAGACTTACATGACCAGAACTAAAAGGTTTACAGATTTGACCCAGGTGTCTTGATTATCATCATAAGAAGACTTTGATATAACTTTTTGGATAATATATCCTCAAAAGCCTGAATTTGTATATTTCAATACCAGAAATACATGTATAACCTATATATTAGACTATAGAATTATCACCAAGGCTTTTTTTTTTTTTTTTTTTGGAGTCATTGTGTAGCTAGGAGGAATACAATTAAATTGCTCAGTGGAAGTGACAGAGGGAATCCGAAGAGCTTGGTGTTACAGAATGTAATTAATGTACCAGGGTGTTTGGAGATATATGAAACAAATGCAATTAGCCAGTTTGCTGGAACAGCAGTAGCAAGACATCATTTCTCCCCTCCCCGCCCTCCCTACTGTCCTAGCCCCCACCCTATTTCTCTCCCTTATTTCCTTCCTTGTTCCCCCCACCTTGTCCTTCCAGCCCCATACATACACCTAGGACCTTTGTTCTGACTTAATAATATAGATTACAGGGGGTAGTTTGTGTTTGTCTCATAATTGTGCAGCAAAATTCATGGTAATGTTGTGAAAAATGCCCAGGGTGGAGGAGTTGAAAAGGTAATAGTAAATTGTTGTGTGTGTGAAACTAGTTTTTCCATTTAGCATCTACTATGTCCAAGGCAGTGGAAACTGTGTACACTTATTGAATTAGTACGTAAGTCATACATTTGACATTGGATTGCCTTTGATTTACTCTTGAATGATGACAGCCCCTCCATGGGGATTGTTAAAAATTTGGGATGTAGACAATACTGCCCTCTAGGCTGTTTCAGCACACTGGGATTGCATGTTCACATGTATAATGAGGGGGTTGGTTTGTAGGATCTCTAAGCTTTCTGACTTTTCCAGGACTCTATGATTTCTGTTTACTTATTATCCATCTTAGAAGCATGTGCTTATTCTCCCCATGAATTTCAAATTTAGAGAAGCTTGCACCATTTCAAAGATATACTGACTTTCCTTGTGGTAGACACAGAAATTAATTTTATTCAGTGACAAATGATACATAGATTTGCATTGAAATTTGCTTGGTGGGTTATTTATATGTGCATTTTTATGGTATATGAAAAATGTTAGACTTTTGCATCCTCATGGAAGTTATGTGCAAATATTATGATTTTTCCGTATCTTATGTCTGTAGGAACCCACAGAGAATAAAAATTAAGTTAGTTGAGGACTACAGACAAACTTTTATATCGGGACATAAATAAAGACTGTCATTCAAGGCAGATTAATTAACCAGATGCAGATTTTTCTTTTGTGGTTATGTATGTGAATATGTATTGAGTTTAGCCTTTGTTCTCCAGATTTTCTGTATTTTTAAATACAGAAATATGGTTTTGTAATCGTTTACAGGGAACTAATAGGAACCATCACAAGACTGTTTGATTACATCCATATTCCATACATTGTGTCAATTTGATAATTTTTGAGTACTGGTGAAAATTATGTTTTTAAAATAAAAATAGTTTCTTGTCCTTAACTATTCTAAAATGAAAATGGCTCATGTGATATTTGGGGAGATAAAGATGATCTGTGTGTGTCGTGCAGATGTATAATCTCATATAGGTTTATGCATTTTGCTAAAGTGCTTCTTTCAGTAATGGGCTCATTATCCTAGCCATATGTAGTCCATTTCAGTACTTAAATTGCCTATAAGTAACCTGAAATTTCTTCGTGCAGCTATGCACTAATATCACATTTGAATTGGCTTTGTTTGAATAACCTTTGATTCTAGACAACATGTGGACCATAAACCAAAAGGGTTTCTTAAAACATAAAAAAAAGAATATCTCAAAGGAAAAAAGGTTATGATTATACAAAAAGAACAATTCTGGCCATGACATCCTTGAGCAACCTATATAAAATATCATCCTTGCTAATAAAAATATGGGTGTCCAAGGACAGTGTTTCCATTTGGGTACATATATAGTAATGAAAGGAGCTTCTATGTGTAGCTTCTTCATGTCTGACTCTTTGTGTCCAGTTAACATCTGCTCCAACAGTTCCTGCAGTCTATAAGAGACATTTATTTACTTCCTTTGTGCAATTTGGTTCATGAAGAGTTAGAAGAAAACATTCTCTTTTACTTACTTCTCCTAGTTCTCTTTCTCTTGCTCCTTCTGTTTCCCTCCATCATTTCTTCCTCCTTCATTTCTTCCTTCCCCTCCTCCTTTTTCTTTTTTAGATCCAGTGGAAGGAATCATAGAAACATTTGACGAGTTAGGAAAATAGGTGATAGTGTTTCTTGAATAACAGTTTAGAAAATCTGCATTTAAAGGAGATTATGTTAATAATATTTTAAGTTTGGACATACCCAGTTGGGACCTTGACATAAGTTTTCTTTTACCGTCCTGTATAGCTTTATGCAAACTTATGTGGTTCCTTTTCCAGTTTTGGCAGACAGAAGTCTACAGATAGTAGTTCAACCAGAAAGTTATGAAGTGCTATTTTATATATTTGTTTTCAAAGAGGAGTGTTGTTATGTTTCTTAAAGTGTTTCCAGGTATAGACCTGTCAACCTAAATCAAATACATTGATATTGATAATGATTTTCTTCTTTTAAATTATTGAATAAAGCATGAATGGATGATGACAAAATATTTTAAGGGGAAATTTCCATAAACTCTTACAATGTTTCAGCATAGTAGAAATCTTAATATAGTATCTAGAGTGTATTGTGTGTATGCTTATGTGTGCATGCTCAGTCATGTCTGACTCTTTGTGACCCCATGGACTGGAGCCCAGCAGGATCCTCTCTCCATGGGATTTTCCATGCAAGAATACTGGAGTGGGTTGTCATTTCCCACTCCAGGGGATCTTCCTTATGCAGGAATTGAACCTGCATCTCCTTCATTTATAGGTGGATTCTTAATGACTGTACCACCTTGGAAGCTAGAAGTGTAGCATATTCAACCCCCAAAACCTGTCTTAAACTCAAAACAATATTGACATTATCTAGAATTCAATCCTTAGTGTTTTCTTCTTTTGCTCTGTTTGCACCTAGTACTTAATATCTTTCATTTGGTCACATAGATTTTAAATCCTTTATGCTGATACTTCTCAAATTACCCTTATCATGTGTGGGAAGAATATTGGTTCCATGAGACTAGAACTTGGCTCTTAGATATACCTTTGTATCTCCAGTGTCAATATATTACTTGACATATCCAGCTGACCACATGACATCTTTGCTTAGTATCTAATACGAATATATCAAACTCGAATGGTAACTAATTTGTTGGGCTGATCACTTCCCAGTGTATACAAATAGCAAATCATTGTATTGTACATCTGAAACTAATATAATGGGATATAGCGATTATACCTCAATAAAATAATTTAAAAAATGAATATATCAAACTCAAGCCCAGGATAGAATTTACTCCTCTTTCCAGTCATCTCCAGCTCAGCAAATGGCATCACCATTCACAGAGGTTTTCATGATCCAATACTAGAAATCATTTTTTATTTGTTCTCATAGCCCATAGAAGAAGGCAATGGCAACCCATTCCAGTACTCTTGCCTGGAAAATCCCATGGATGGAGGAGCCTGGTAGGCTTCAGTCCATGGGGTCACTAGGAGTCAGACACGACTGAGCAACTTCACTTTGATTTCTCACTTTCATGAATTGGAGAAGGAAATGGCAACCTACTCCAGTGTTCTTATCTGGAGAATCCCAGAGATGGGGGAGCCTGGTGGGCTGCCGTCTTTGGGGTTGCACAGAGTCGGACAGGACTGAAGTGACCTAGCAGCAGCAGCAGAAGGAGCATAGATCAATATCCGATTTACTAGTAAACCCCTTGGAATATATACCCTGATACCTACAATTATGTGTGTATTTGTGATTTTTCTCCAACATCTTGATATAAGCATTTTCAAATATATAACAAAGCTGAAAGATGGTACAGTGAACCCTTACATTCCCACCTAGAGTCTACCACTATTTTGCTGTACTTGGTTACCATTTATTTCTCCCTTCCTGTATGCATCCATTAATTCACCTTACTGTTTTGATTGCATTTTCAAATGATTAGATTCCAAATGTTTCTTACTAATTCAGCTACCACCATCTCGGTCAAAACCTGGACTATTGGGGTAGCCTGATAAATGGTCATCCTGCCTCCATGCATGTTCTTCTTATCCCCACATCTTTCCCCTATGCAGTTAATTCTTCACCTGGTAGCCACAGAGACCTTTTAAAAGCGTGTAAATAAGATGATGGCAGCTCATTGCTCAGAAGCTTTTAATGGCTTCCACTGAGAACTCTACAATAGTATACAGGATTGTTCAAACTCAGGTCCCTCCTTGCCTCTCTGACCTCCTCTTTTCACACTCCCTGCTGGAACCTAGGTTTAAGACTTGTGTTTTTGGTGTTTTATTCCTGACTCAGGGCTTTTGCATGTGTTCTTTCTTCTGCCTGAGATATGCTTCCTTAGATCTTTGCATGATTGAGTCTTTCAGTTGATTTAATGAATCCCTATCCTATATCAGGTTTCCCTGGTTGTTCAGATGGTAAAGAATCTGCCTGCAGTGCAGGAGACCTGGGTTCCATCCCTGGGTCAGGAATATCCCCTGTAGCAGGTATGGTACCCACCCCAGTATTTTTGCCTGAAGAAATTCATGAATAGAGGAGCCTGATGGGCTACAATCCATGGGGTTGCAAAGAGTCTGACACGACTGAGCGACTAACAGTTTCACTTTATACTTTATCTAATATCACCTCTTCATGTATGTACATGGACTACCTTATCTAAAACTGCTTCCCTTAAAACACTATTGGGCTACCCTCTTACCTATCTTAATTTCATTCTTATCCCTTATCACATCCTTAAAGTGTGTGTGTGTCCATATGTCTGTGTGCACGCTCGCACATTCATTTGTATAAACAACCTTGAATTTTACCATACTTGCAAGCTAAGAAGTTAGACTGCTACAACTTTATGAATGCAGGCAAAGCACATGAGTATCCTGAGACTCAGATGGTGGCCTTTGTTAGTCACACCACATCAAGGGGCATGACTTCATGTCTGTATAGGTTTACCTTTCCCTTGAAAACCCTCAGGGACAAGGCCATGGGGCCCAGGTAGATGATGCACACAAGACGGATTGGCCCCACAGCTCAGGAGCCCTGAGCATGGAAACCAGAGTATTTTAGAATGGGCCATAAGGAAATCTGCCTAACTTTTGGCCTGGAGGGAAGCCTTGTCATGACTACATTAGATAGTAAACCAAGCTGCTTTCTGTTCTCAAGGGAGATCACCTACATTTTAGAAGCTTTTTGCTGTATGCATATGTTAGTGTGTTTAGTGTCTGCTGTTGCCACTGAGCTTCCAGGGCATGGACTTAGCTTTGTCTCTTATCTTTGCCTGCGTTCCTCCTTTACCTGGAGCACAAGATGACAGATCGTAGACTCAATTATTTGTTGAATCAATGAAAAGGTGCTTATGGAGTGCTTTTGAAATGTTTATTTGCATGCCCTAGCCAACACAGGAAATAGTTACCGTTTGAATTAGGTTTATTTATTTATTTGGGGGTGTGTATTTCTATGTATCTCTCTCATTCTGTCTCTCTAGAGACAGAGTTCTCAAACATGCATATTTTGACATTAATGGCATCATGATTTCAGATGAAATTTAATATTCCACTTTTTACCTGGCAGGATATATAGAATTTACAGTTTTCTTTGCTTTTCTACCATGGTGGCTTACATGGCCACTCCGAATCCCCACACTAACACTGCTGTGTGTTAGCACACTGTTGAGTCATGTGTATATTTTGATAAGGCACTCCTTCAAATGATTCTAATGTTCCTATTAGGACCACACACGCTGTGATCTGACCAAGGAATGTTGACTGATTTTGATGATATCTGGCCCAGAAGTTGAGACTTTTCTTCATATTTAGGTCAACATTTTATTTAAGCATTAGCAACAACAACAAAAGTTTAGTTCAGGGATAGAATTCAAAAGAATACTCCAATTATATACCTCTCATATTGAAAAAGAAGAGGAAGATTAAAATATCTGCAGCAATTAGTATTATCCTACCCTGCCTACTGTTGTAATCTTCCTGCTAGAGCCTTGTTTACCATCACTAATACTAAACTGAGATAAACTGGGTTGCCATTTTCTTCTTCAGGGGATCTTCCTGACCCAAAGGTCTACAATCTAATTTTGGAACTTTTTTGTTATCCAGGAAAAGAAACTCTGTAGCCTGCTTCTTATCTGCCACCCCTCCCCTAGCCCTAGGAAGAAATTAGTCTTCTTTCTGTTTCTATAGCTTTGTCTATTTGGGGAATTACATGTAAATAGAATTATATGATATAGGATCTTTTGTGACTGGTTACTGTCCCTTCATTTCATGTTTTCAAGGGTCATCTATGTTGTATATCAGGACCTCATTCTTTTTTATTGCTGAATAGTATTCCATATCCTTTATCTTTTGAATTATTAGTTCATGGACATTGGTCATTTCCACTTTGGGAATAAAAATTTGTTATAAAGATTGTTGCTGTGAACAGTTGTGTATTAATCTTTGTGTACACACATGCTTTAATTTCACTTGGGTGTATACCTGGAGTGGAATGGCTGGGTCATATGAAAATTCTGTTTACCCTCTTGAGGAACTGCAGGACTGTTTTCCACTGCAGCTATATGATTTTATGTTGCCACTGGCCATGTATGAGGTACATATATTCTTTTAATTCACTCACAGAAAGAAAATGTTGAATGGCCTTTTACAACTTAGATGTGAGGTTTGTAGTGAAACAAGTTTTATATGATAATATGCTTTAAATTCCCAACAGTCCTAATTTCTAATCCCTTCAGTGATTGCCTTCTTCTGTTGCCCTGTAAAGTTTTACAAGTGAAATTAACCCAAACTGAACTTGTCACTTTTAGCAGTGACTTCAGCAATACTAAATGTAAATCACAGGATGATGACATCTCAACTCTTTCACTGGATGGAGAACTAAAGCTCAGAGTTTTTATGTACCTTGTCACAAGGCTATTGATGCTTAGTGGTAAAACTGAAGCTAGAGTCCAGAGACATCTTTTTATCATTATACCATACTTTTCTTGAAAGATTCTTTCTGGCTTCTCAACCCTGGAATTCCTTAACGAGAGTTCCAGGGTCTTCTAAGTGAAAATGATCAGCTGTTTTCTAAACATGTCAACAAGGAAGTTAGCTTAAAATATCTTGAGGTTTTTCATTTGATTCAGCACGTGCTTTCTTAGCACCTATTAATAAACAAAGTGCCTTACTGAGGACATTGTGAGGAGCATAATGAAGTTAAGTAGTTCCCACCTTCAAGGAGATAACTCTTTAGTAGAGAGGGTAACAAACATTCAAGTTGTTAAAACAAAAGTAGTATCTGGTAATTGGGGGCGGGGGACAGTTGAAGAAACACACAGCATAGTCTGGAAACCCAGGGAAAGAATAGATGATTTCCAGCTGTGGGAAGGGTCCACACCAAATGGGTCCCTTAACATGGGTTTTAGAGGAATAGTGGAGTTTTAATAGATGGAAAGATTGAAAATTGCATTCCAACAAAAGGAGTAACAGAAGGAATGGCATGGAGATGACAAAGGTGGTCTAGGGCAAAGGCATGGAGTCTAGTTTAAGTGTAACATAGTTTGTAGAGGATGAGAGGTTGGAGAGCATCACTGATTCAATGGATATGAATTTGAGCAAACTCTGAGTTAGTGAGGGACAGAGGAGCCTGCCATGCTGCAGTCCATGGGGTTGCAAAGAGTCGGGCACGACTTAGCAACTGAACAAAGTTTGTCCAGAAGGGAAGAAGTGTAACATGATTACTGAAAGACAGTCGACAAACAGTACTGATTTACAGCAAATAATTTAACCATTCTCAGTGTCCTTATCTTTAACATTGACATGATAACATTGTCTTCTCAAATAGTTGATATGAGGAATAGATGAATATATATATATATATATATACACACACACACATGTATATTGGAGAAGGCAATGGCACCCCCACTCCAGTACTCTTGCCTGGAAAATCCCATGGATGGAGGAGCCTGGTAGGCTGCAGTCCATGGGGTCACTAAGAGTCGGACACGACTGAGCGACTTCACTTTCACTTTTCACTTTCATGCATTGGAGAAGGAAATGGCAACCCACTCCAGTGTTCTTGCCTGGAGAACCCCCGGGACGGGGGAGCCTGGTGGGCTGCTGTCTATGGGGTTGCACAGAGTCGGACACGACTGAAGTGACTTAGCAGCACACATGTATACGGAACATACGTAGGTATGTACATGTTATATATGACATTAAATGTGTATATATGTATGTATCTGTATGTTACATATATATTATATATAAAAATTATATTAAAAGTTTTTTGAACAATGCTTGTTAATTAATAAACCCCAATTGTTACTTGTTATTTTTATTATTAGTAGTAGTTTTATTCTGTTCTTATTTTCTTCCTAGTATGGAGCAGAAGTAAATTTAGAAGGACCGTTTCTATCAGGCTAATTATGAACTATATTTGAGATGTGTTTCACAATGATTTTCATGTAACTTTTCAAGCATTGGTCTTTATGTGACTGAATAAAAACTCTAGTTGCCTCTCAAGGGTACTCGTCTGAGGCCACACCTATGCATCTGAGGCCACACCTATGCATCTGTGATAAACATGCTATGACATGTATGTTTCCATTGCATCATATGCTGATCATGGAGCAGATAGGATTCCCGAGTGAGTGGTGTTATGAATGAAAGGAATAAACAAGAGAGGCATTCTACAAATAGCACTTTGTAACGAGCAGAACCAGCTTATAAAACCCTGCCTTTTGGTTCATGTTGACTGATGTATGTTTTATTCAGAATAATTTTCCCTTGGTGCTTTTAATATAAAGTACCATGAGGATAAATATTGTAGGAGACAAAGCTTACTGGGTTTGAAGTAAACATTCCTAGTACAGATTTTTTTTTTTAACTTAACCTTAAGTCTCCACTCAACATTTGATTTCCTAAGTAGCCCAGTTATCCTTTTTCATCCAGTATAGCCATCATTGATCTTGATATTTTTTATAATTACTCATTAATCAGATTTGCATATTGAGCAGTTCTGTAAATTAAGGATAACCTGAACAAAGCAATATCATTGCTGTCATGGAAGGGATACACCAGGGGTGTCTGAAAGCTGTGTATTCCAGTGTGAACGTTACTACTAATTAATTGTATGACTTTAGACTCCTATGAAAATAGTATTTGGGTAGTCTCCAGTGTGTTGCTTAGTCTTAAATTCTGTTATTGCAAATCATTTAATTAAATGCTCTATCACTTGGATTATGTTTGAGTATCATTAAAGGGGAAAATTTAGCCTGGAAAAAAGTTATACTAAGTCATAAATGTCCATCTTTGGAAATAATCACGACTTACTGTTCAATCTGCATGGGGCTGTATTTTGATGTGGGCTTATAGATGATAGTCCGTGATGGTCCAAATACGCTAGTCTTAGAATTCACGTTTACTTTCATTCATTAATGACCAGTGGTACTTACTGTTTCTTTATGAATAAGTGGGATTAAAAATTTTAATACTAAAAAATAAAATAGTCTTAAACCAGTGACCTTATTACTTTATAGGCACTGTAACTAGAACCATCTGTGGCAGGGCAGTTTTAGCTCAGGTGGAGAGGGTTTATTTAGCATAGCACTTTTTAATTTCTGTTGTAGGAATGATGTGGGATCTCTTCCCCGAGTTTCTGGTCCCAAACCTTTTCAGAAATGAGCTAGAGAACATGGAATATAACTCAACACTTTCATTACACTGCTTTTCAAGTTTAAACTTGAAGAACCAGGAAGCCATTTGGAATTTAAAGAATTTGTCTGAAACTTGTACAACAGTTATAACCAATTACAGTGTTCCTAAGTATGATCAAAAAAGCAAGAACTTTTGACTTTCAATAAATTAAGTCGAGGTTCTCTTTATAAAGAAAAGGTTATACGTTTTCTAAATCAATGTTATAGCCATACTTTAACAGTATATAGTTCCAAATACTAGTGAACACTGGAATACGGTACACTAATTTGTTAAGGTACATCTGATAACTATAAAACCTAGTTTCCAAGGTTACAGCAAATTAAGGGAAGTCAATTAAGTTACAGCAAATTAAGTATGAACCCAGCAATAAGCATTCTAAATGGTGTTTTGTGCCTCTATCATCTCCTGCATTGGCAGGCAGGTTCTTTACCACTAGCGCCACCTGGGAAGCCCCTTTTATTTTAAAGTGAGCTTTAAGGTGTCAAATAATAGTTACAGTTATTGAAAACTGAGTTAACTTCTGTTAAAACTAGAGTCAGCATTTCAGCTTCCCCAACCTTAAATATGCAATAACTTGTCCATTCTAAAACAGTTTTGCACGTCAGCAACTAAAGCAATCAAGCCATCACCCAAATGCCAATTATGGGAATCCTTCCCTAAAGGGATCGTTGATGAGAGGAGATACCGAATAAGAAGAATGTAACCTTTCAAAAAAAAAAGTGCCCCATAACTTAACATTCCATCTCATTTTTTACATTCAAGATGGACTGTGAAGAACTGGAACATTGAATTTGATGGTTTAAGAATAATTCTTCTTAGATGCAATGATAATCTCAATAGTTAAAAACTAACAGTGAAAAACTATGTCCATGGTACCTGAGCCCTGTACTCACAAATCTTCAAGCTGTCATTCAGTTGAGGTTTGCAGCCTTTTTTTCTTCTCACAGATGCTATTTAATAATCTTACCAGAGAAAAAGTGCTAAATACAACTGAAGAGTTCCTCACTGGTTATCCTGAAAACACAGATGATTTTGTAGCTAAGTATGTTTTTAAGTGTTTCAATCTGCTTTTGTGATTTGAAAGCCTGGATAATATCAACTTGTAACATGAAATGAAAGAAAAAAGAATGGGAAAAATATGTACAACATGTGGGTACAGATTTCGGGCAAAGATAACTCTTATTCCCCCACCCCATACACACATGGCTGTAAGACATGAATAAACGTTATGGTTGTTCGTTTGTTGCCTGCCCTCTACTCACAGTCCAACAGACAACTTTTTATTTTATGAAGTACGTTTCCTGGGCTATGAATTATTGTATTTTTCTGTTAAGCTGTAACACCTGTAGTGTTCATCAGTTGGATCTTGTGAAACTTATCCAGATTTTTGAGCAGCTCCGTAAAAGCATCTCATCACATTAAATTCAAATTCCAAGTTTGTTTAACTTTCAGAAAGTGGTTTTTATCTTTTTACACAGCAGCTAACCATGGCTTATGAATTAGACTAGGCAATTGCTTTTATAGTCTTTCTCAAGATGAAATTCTAAGGTTTCTGAACTTAGCATGCTATAGGAGTGACTTTTGCATTTGAAATAGTCCAGGAGGTGCAGATATACCTGGGAGAGGCGGTCTCTATGAACAATAAGGGATGAGCTGGTGTTGGAAAAGTGAAAAACAGAACATTTGAGTGAAATGAATAGGACCAGCGTTGGAAACTCTACTATATAGCAAGTGGACAAGCTGATATTTAGTTCTGTGGGTTGTTAACATTCACGTAAAACAGAATCATTTAACATTTACTGAATCCTTTTTGATAATCAATTTGGGATCAAATGCAAAAGAACATGTGTCTGGCTTTGTATGACCCCAGATTCTTCCGTTTTCCCTTTGAGCAGATGACATGCCTTCTTTGCTGACTGATATTGGTTGCTAGGAGAAGTGCACTGGTCTGGTCCCCTCTTATCCAGCAGTAAAACTAAAGAGTGTATTGAGTAAGAGAAAGAGAGGCGGAACACGGTGCAGGCCATGAATCATGACTTGTCTCCAATATGTCCACTTTGCTCCCATTTTTTTCCCCTTTAAAAACTTTTGTTTTTACCAGTGATGCTTTCTTTCAGCTGCTATCTATAATCCTTTTGGAGCCTGAGGGAAAGAGGGCTACTAAAGGGAGGCTGTCTGCTAAGAGTCCACTCAGAGGCATAATAAAAGCCTTGAGAGTTATTCATGGGGCCACATTAGTGAGAATGCCCTACCCAGTGAATAGCATCAGTCAGCTGCTTTTGAAATCGAGTGATTAATACCTTCTGTTTTTAATGGGGGGGGAAAAGGCAGACAAGAAAGGTCTTCATACTACTTTGGCTCTTTTGCAAATTAGATCTTATACATTGTCAATGCTTTTGAAAAAGAAGTTGCTAAATTTTCAATACCTGCAGTAGTCTTTAAAAGAAATAGTGTTTCATGAACTGTTAATTGTGGCTACTGTTAGATACAACTGAAATGGTAAAATGTCCCAAATGAACAATTATATATATTAAAAAAAAAAAAAAAAAGCAGGTAGCCATTCTTACATTTTGGCAATGTTTTGTGATGACCATCAAACTAAAAACATGATGTTAAGTGATTATATTCAAAATGTTGTCTATGCTGATCCTATTTCGCAGCATCCAGATCCCATTTTTGTTTGTTTGATAAGGAAACTAATTACAATGCTCTTGAGATTTCAGAGAAACATCTAATGAGAAGGTGTGAAGGGTGGCAGGTGTTTGTTTCCCGTGAGCACTTGGATATAAGGGATAGTTTGTGATTTACAAAGAAGTTGTTTATATATATTTATATATATATATCTATATATATATATGTACACATATATATGTTTATATCTGCAGGCTAGAATAGCATAAGGGATTTGGGATGTTGCCACTATAATCCATTCCTGTTACCTCTCTTTAAATCTTTTGATTGCATTGGGTACATGGAATGGCTCAAATAAAATTGCTTAGCGTTCGGGAAGCTTGCCAATCATCTGAGGTGTGTAGATAGAAAAGCTTCTGGTTTTGGTGGCCTGTGGAGGCAACTAGAAAATGTAAAGTGATACTTATTCATACTATTTTTCAGCATGATTCTAATGTCATCCAGGCTGATATTATTTAGGTGGTAGTTTAAGCCAAGCCTCAGTGTTCCTTTAAAATGATTCTTATTCTTCTACTCATTTTACATTTTAAGTGTATTTTTGATGTAGCAACCTAATCTGGCTCTTCATTATCTACTCATGTTCAATTAAAAAAAAGAAAAGAAAACAAAACAAAAAAACTTTGGTTTGAATATGAGAACAAACATCTGAAGAACTCTGCATGATGCTTCCTGTAAAATGTCTTTCACCCTGTGGAAGTGAAATATCTTGTTAAGAGGTGGTAATACCCAAGGGCAATCAGAGATGGAATTGTAACGATTTGGTGGGTGATGTCTAGAGATCAGCTTCGAGTGAGGTCTCATTTAACATCTTTATTAGTGATATAAAAAGGAGAACAAAACGATAAAGAAATTTACATATTTCAACATTAGAACGCAATCAGGAACTTTTTCCCCAACTAACTATCCATAGCCCCTAATGAACATAGAAGTGACTTTGAAAACTTTAGATGGCAAGTTAGCAGATTATGAACTGCTATATTATGAACTGCCTTGTTTGGTATATACATGTAAAGTAATTCTTCAGGGAAATAATCAGAAATCTAGGTATCTAGCTAGAGAGAGAAGCCAGCAAAGTAATAAAAGCGAAAGGGCCCAGGGGATAAAGATGGAGTAGCGGCAAGGAGAAAATGCGATTCACATTAGGAGTGTAATGTCCCAGTTTTAAAGGTCAGGAGATTATAGTGCCCATTTAGGGAGCATTGCATCACTGACAGTGAAAATTCTTTTTCAATGACAGTAGCTTAAGTTCAGTTGAAATACTTCTTTCATTTTGTACTTCATTGCCAGAATGTGAGAATGGGAGAGAGATTTTGGCAGAATAGAAGTAGGAGTGAGTACAGACAGATTCTTTTGGAAGGTGTCTATCCACTGAAAAGCAGAGAAGGATGTACTTGTTGTCTCGGTATATCCTGACCTATACAGAGGAGCAGCTACATTGTGATGGATCCTATTAGGCATTTTCAAATATTGAGGGAAAGGATTGGCAGTATGTGACAAAGTTTGAAATATTTCACCAGTCACTTTTCAGAGCTAAATCAGAAAAACTTGAAAGCTATGAGTTATGCTCAGGGGGGAAATACTCATATTTTAAAATTGTGTTGATTTAAATGATAGGAGATGGTTAAAGCTAAGTTGCAGTTTTCTAAAGAAAAGGTAATAATCAATGAGTCCACTATGTAAATAGACAAGAATTGTAATCAGACTCATTGACTGAACAGCATCCAGAACATAATTCTCTTTAACTACTTTCAAAATTAGTGATGTCTTATTAGACATGCACCCTGTGGGGTTTTACCGTTTAAGAGAAATGTGAACATTTGATAGTCTCTCTTATGTGTGTGTATGCATGCTAAGTCTCTTCAGTCATGTCCGACTCTGCACAACCCCATGGGCTGTAGCCCACCAGGCTGCTCTGTCAGTGGGATTCTCCAGGCAAGAATACTGGAGTGGGTTGCCATACCCTTCTCCAGGGGATCTTCCCAACCCAGGAGTCGATGTCTCCTGTGTCTCCCGCATTGGCAGGCAGGTTCTTTACCACTAGTGCCACCTGGGAAGCCCTTCTCTTCTATAAAGAGCTGCAAAATGATAACAGGATTGAAAAATATTATGTAAGATTGGCCACATGAGTTGTCATTCTTTTTTTTGTGTTTTTTTTTTCTGGTCCCATTGTTTTGAATAAATTATTAGGGGGCAGAACAACATTCTGTTATTGGATTTGAAAATAATTTTTCTTAAAAAAATCATCTTTCTTAGTTTCAGATATTTTTAGTTGTTTGATAGCTATCACATACAAGCTAATACCTCAGCTTTGGTTATTATTCTATATCATTAATGATAAGCCCAAGAGAACAGAAAGAATGCAGAGCTGAATGCTAATGCTGATCAACACCATCTTGTTCTTATAGTCTCCTGGTACCTATGTTAGGAAAAGGAGCATAATAGTGTGAATGGGGTACTTGAGAACTTCAAGAGCTAGGTGATAACTATTTCTTGGTTTGCTGGCCATAAATCTTCCTCTGCCTTTGTAGGGAGAAAGGATATAAATGAATGGCAGAGTTTTGTTCCAATAAAATTTTATTGATGGACACATATTACATCTTTTAATATTTTTTCCATTTCACTAAATACCATATTCTTTTGACTTTTTCCTATGACTTAGAAATGAGAAATCTCCCACATTATCATAGCAAAACAAGGGGTTGGCCAGTGTTTCCCTGAGTGTGTGACTTGGTGCAGAATATGAACTATTCCTTTTTTCATTAGAGGAGGAGAAGAAAAGGGTGATGTTTTGGGGCAAGAGGCAGATGGAGCTAGAAGATGAACTCCCTGCCCATATTATTTCTCCAACTTCATCACTCTTCATCCATTCTTTCCGCCAGTGTTCGAAGTGTGCCTACTATGGGCCGTGAATTGAGCTCTTTAGATCCCACACCGTCTTAAATCCTGTCACTGCCCTCAACTCCTGCTGCAGCTGAGGTTTTGTCCAGTGTACTGAGAACCTGCCAGGCTGCCTGGAGCCTTCAGGGAAGCTTCCTTACTGATTCTCCCAAGTCCTTCCCCAACAAGAGTGCTGCTGTCTGCTGTTGCTCATGCCAGTAGTTCAGCTCAGAAGCAATGGGAAACTTCATTCTTTTTTTAATTTATTTTTAATTGGAGGATAATTGCTTCACAATGTTGTGTTGGTTTCTGCTATACAGCAGGATGAATCAGCCATAAGTATACACGAGAGGGGCTTCTCAGATGGCGCTAGTGGCGAAGAACCCATCTGCCAATGCAGGAGATGCAAGAAATGTGGACTCAATCCCTGGGTTGGGAAGATCCCCTGGAGTAGCAAATGGGAACCCACACCAGTATTCTTGCTTGGGAAACCCCATGGACTTGTAGACTGGTGGTCTACAAGTCCATAGGGTTGCAGAGTTGGACATGGCTGAGTGCGCACACACACACATTTACATCTTAGTCCATTTTACATTTGCTGAATTGTGTGAAGTAGGGCTCAATATTAGACGAATTAAATTTGTCCTTTATGGACAGTTTTTTATGCAAAAACCGATAGAGTTTATGCCACCCGACCGCAAATATTTTCAAGAATTAAACTTCCTCTTGATATCAAGGATGTAGCTTTCATCTAGTAAAAAGAAAGTGTAGCATGGAGTGGAGCAAGCCTGAACAGAGGCTCTTCACACTAAATATAGTCCCTGTACCAGTTTGATAGTAAACTACTTGGCTGGGTGATAAAGGCTAGGAGATTTTATAAGGGAGATTCTCTGCTTGGCATACAATTATATGCTGGCTCCTTTCCCTCTGTCCATAGAATTCTCTGTATTTGTTCCTGATGTAAGAGAATGATAGAAATAGAATGGATCCCATGTCTTAGTAATTTGAAAGTGAAAAATAAGATGGACAGTGAGGTGATGAAGGGCAATGCCTAGAGTTTAATAATTAACTTTATTTTGTCAATTTTATATTACTGGCATGCTGTGGGACCATATCATAGCTAACATTTGAAAGCAAACGGGCCTTGTGCCATAACATCTGCAGCCAGTGATTGGGAAGAGGCTAACTTTATACAACTTCATCAGTATATATGTGCTTTATATCTATATCTATATATATCTTTATATCTATATATCTATTATTGCTTAAAGTGTAATATGCCAATAATGAAATATGAGTTCCACTAATTGAATGTCTACATGTTAAACTTGGAGTCATAACTCCATAGTACAGAATAGAATGGCATTCATTTGTATTTAGGAATAACAGATATAAAAAAGTATTTTCTTGGATCTCACCCTTGGATGATTGTATGCTACTTTTATAGTATGATTTCTTATTTTAAAGATTTTTTTCTCTTTAGTCCAATTCCACAGCCTGTTTCCATTAACATCAAACACTTCTGCATGTTGTATTCATCATGCTTTAACACAGAGCATATAATATAGAAAAGGATGCTCCTGGTATTAGAGGTCTCTGCATAAAATTCATTCTCCTGGCTTTGTTATTAGGCCAGTAAATTGCTTATTGTATTGATGCAGGGACTTTCATTCTTATAATAGCCTGTGAACTCAGGAGGGACTAGTTTGCTGACAAGGCGTATATAAATGACTGGAACTATAGAAAGTCTCCTAATGAATCTAGAATAGAAATATAGATGTTGTAAAGAAAATTCAGTAGACTCATTTGGGGCATATATAAATGACTAGAACTATAGAAGTTCTCATAATGAGTCTGGAATAGAAGTACAGATGCTGCAAAAGAAAATATGCTCCGCTCATTCTCCTTTATCTCCTCTTTGTTGTCATCTCCTGACATCCCATCATGATATTTCTCAGTACCTTCAGTTTCTATCCATGTAAGGGTTATAGAGAATTTGAGAAATATACATGTATATTTGGAGAACTCATTTAAGTACAGCATTTTTACATAAAACTAATATAAATTGGATTGGACTGTAACGTGTGTAATATAAATTTAACCAAACTACATTTTTATACCCCGAGGAACTAATCAAAACCAGTGGGATAACTTTATTACACCCAATCCCAATCAAGTTATTTCTCTAAATTTATATAACTGCCAGATCATGTTTTGCCTTTCCCCCTCTAATTTCAAGTTTTAAAAGCAGGGTCAAGTTAACCAAAAGAATGTTTATGAGGTGAATTTGGTTTGGCAAAATGGTGATTGTTATAACACAACCATTTTAAGTAGCATGAATGCATTAAATTAAAAAGGCAAATAGAGTCGTTGAACTATTCTTTACTTATAAATGAGTGCACAGTGCTAATAATATCTTTTGCGAGAGGATTTAGGACATATTTGGTAGGTATTTACCTCACAATAAGAGGAAAGTTTCCTTCCATGAGAAAACATTAGATCACAGGAAGGCCAGAAATATTTGAGTCACAACTTTGTGAAGCTACACTAGGTTTAAACAAGTTCTAGCAAGATAAAAGTCCTCAGAATAATAAAGATAATGACCACAAAGATCTATTACTGTTTCCCAGATCATTCCTGTAATGTAGCTAAGACTCTCTTTGATGAAGTCATTCTTTCTCTATTCATTTGTGTAAAACCCATTCTCCCCCTTCCTTTTTTCAAAGGAGGTGGTGTTTAATAATTTGATAGGGCTTATAAAGACCTAATTTTGTTTGATTTGAGAATCACTTGGCTTAGGCAATAAAAATAAAGATGTAAATTTGTAAGTGAAAAATTTTCTACTTTATTATTAGTATCTTAATTCAAGATGTGCTTTTTATTTATCAGAAGACTTGAGAACTGTGTAACATTTTGTTTACGAATGTGAGAAACTAGCAACCTCTCATTTCTTGAAATTATATAGGCAATTTGAAACATTAAAGACTGGGAAATACTGGGAACTGAGCATTTAGGAAAAAACTATGTAGTACTTAGTGTAATTTTCACAGCTGTAAATATATGGGTAACTCAAGGCTTAGGTAAAAGACATACAATTTTTTGGCAGTTGCATTAACGACTGTAGATTCAATAACATAAAAATATTTTTTTTCAAATTTATTGCTTAATATTTCTAACATGAAATATAAAATGGTTGAATTGAAGCCATAGCCATAATCATAATCCATAACCCACTCAATGTGTTTTGTAGATCAAAGAATATACATGTACATGTATGTATGTCATATATGTATGTGTAAATGTGCATATATGTGCACACATATACACAAAAATGCGTGCACATGTACATATACATACATACTTAGAGTGTAGTTAAAAGTTTATACAACCAGGTTGAAAGGCTGTAGCACTTTTATCCTTTTTTATTAATAGTCATGTGAGTTAGTTACTAGCATGCATACCATACTTTCTTATTATAGTTTTTCTGTGTAATATGAACTCGGATTGGGATTACAGTTGAATTTTTTCATTGTGTATATATGTGTGTGTGTGTGTCTGTGTTGTTTTTAACTATCAGAAAAAGGAATACTTATATGTCTTGCTAATTTGCTACAGTATTAAGAAAATTCCATTACGATATTGGGAGTAAAAAATGTCTTTAATGTCTTTTATTAAGCTTTCAAATACCACGTGAATACAATAAGTGAATAAAAACCTTTGGGCATAGATGCTTTTAGCTTAATAGCAAACTAGCTTTATTCAGTTGCCTCAAGGCAAAATTCATGAAAATTAAAACTTCAATACTTTAATATTGAGTTACTTGAAAGTTCCAACCAAATGTAAGTAATATCCACTATAACCTTGTTATTGTAATTCAAAAGACAAAGATGATTGTATGCTACCTGGTTCTCTGTTTCATAGCATCCCTAAGAATGGCTTTGTGACTCCTCTTAGAGAAAACAGATCTGTGGAATATGGCACCAAGGTTTGTGTGTGTGTGTGTTAGTTGCTTACTTGTGTCCGAGTCTTTGCAACTCCATGGACTGCAGCCTGCCAGGCTCTTCTGTCCATGGATTCTCCAGACAAGAATACTGGAGTGGATTGCCATTTCCTTCTGCAGGGGATCTTCCTGACCCAGGCATCAAACCCTGGTCTCCTGCTTTGCAGGCAGATTCTTTACTATCTGAACTATAGGAACGTCCTTTGGTACCAAAGGATGAGTTGTTAGTTAAAAAAAATTTCATCTTAGCTATTTCCAAGTTTACAACTATTATTAATTACTATGACTATTATTATTAGATGGTAGCACAGATGCACATTAGTTCTTTCAAAAAATATTTACTATGCATCTGCATTATGCTGGGTACTTGTAATAGTGTGCTGAGCTTTCAGTTTGGTGGGAAAGATAGATAATAATCACATTGCATACGTTTGTCCTTACAATTGACTTTAAGTATTATAAAGAAAAAAAGTGTAGAATGTCTTGCATAGACTAAAAAATCTACAGATAATATTTATGCTGAGGCCTGTGAATTGGAGATAAGTCATGTGAGAAGCAGTATTTGGGAAGAGCATTTAAGACTGAGAGAAGGTCCTGAAGAGAGTTGGGGTGGAAGCGGGGAAACTTGTCATCATTGAAAATCTAGAAGAATGGTAGAGGGGGAATTTGTGAGCCAAGGAAAGGTAGAAGAAGGCTAGGCTGGATGGTGCAGATTATATAGGTGAGGATTCTAAACTTTATCCCAGGACAACGAGAAGACATTGGAGGTTTGTTTTTCTCCTAGGGAAATTTCCAGGCTATTAGAAGAGATCCAGTGGTAAATCTGAATACTATAGAATGTAGTTAGTTGTTAGCTGTGGTTTGCTGTTAGCTGAGATGGCCTCAGGAGGCTATGAAAACATACTGGACTGAAACCATTCTTGGTGGAGAGAGGGGTGACGAGGAAAGAATTCTGAAGGGAATACCTTGGGCTGAGTCCAGAGTGTGTACTAAGTAGCTTCAGTTGTGTCTGACTCTTTGTGACCCTATGGACTATGGTCTGTATCCTGCCAGGCTCCTCTGTCCTTCGGATTCTCCAGGCAAAAATATTGGAGTGGGTTGCCATCCCCTCCTCCAGGACATCCTCCTGACCCAGGGATGAAATCTATGTCTCGTATGTCTCCCGCATTAGCACATGGGTTCTTTACTACTAGTGCCACCTGAAAGTGAAGTGAAGTCGCTCAGTTGTGTCCGACTCTTTGCAGCCCCTCGGACTGTAGCCTACCAGGCCCCTCCATCCATGGGATTCTCCAGGCAAGAGTACTGGAGTGGGTTGCCATTTCCTTCTCTAACCTGGAAAGCCTTTAATAAGAGTTAGCTAGAAGCATTGCCCAGTCCTCAACCCAGACCAGTTACATTAAAAAGGCTAGGACAGAAGCCTGGGTGTCTGTCTTCTAAAAGCTCTCTTATGATTCTGGACCATTCAGGGTAGACAGTGAGAACTAGGTAAGGAATAATACAGGGAGATGTTGCCAAGGAACTGGAAGTCAGTTTGTAAGACTGGAGGAAAGTAGATAAAGGGCTAAGTTAGAGATGTATCTAGGATTTTGGCCAAAATAACTAAATAAATATATAAATGAGTTTCAAACATATTCTGCAATAAGGTAAGCAAATAATGATTGACAGGATTCACTGTCCCATCAACTCCCATAATTCTTCATCTCCATGGATTACATCTTATTTTACCTGAATTGCAATAATTTATGTGTAAGTTTTATGAATCACACTTTTGTTAGGCAACTTCATGTCAGGAGCTGTTTCTTTGTGACTTGCTATGCTTCTTGTGAGTAGGAGAGAATCGTACATTTAAAAAGTGTTCAATAAATATTTGCTGAGGTAAAATGGCCCACTTCATTCAAGTCTTCTTTGTCCTTACTTGTAGAAATAGCAAAAGCTACTCTTTTCCTTGGGTTTTTCAGAATTCATCAATTGTGTGTGTAAATTAAAAATGATCTATTCATCACTTACTGAATATACTCTTATTTATGTATTCTGAATTTGATTGAGCTATCCTCTATCTATATTTGTGTGATTAAATCTAATTTCTCATTTAAGGATATTCATAATATACACTTTATATTGTAATTGTTAGTTTACTGACCTGGATGGAAGGGAAAACCTGTTTTCTTTACATTAATTTGAAAGCCTGCTAAAAAAATTAATGTGTTTATATTACTATTATTAATTTTTCTATGTCATGCAATTTTAATGTATTATGTTTCATTTTTTCATTAATTTTCATGGTTTTTGCTGTAAGAAGTTGATTTTACTCTGAAGTTACCTTAATGGAATTCCCTGGCAGTCTAGTGGTTAGGACTCTGTGCTTTGACTACTGAGGGTCCGGGGTTCAATCTGTTAAGGAAACTGAACTCCCATATGCCCTGTAGCATGGCCAAAAGAAAAAAAAAATTACCTTTAAAGGAGAATATGTTAAATTGTGTCAGCTTATCCCTTTCAAAGAAAGAAGATTATAAAGACTAGTTTATGAGAGTTTGTAAGACAACATTTAAGAATATGAAAAATTTTTAGTAAAAACCTTTCATATAAATTGTAATTTTATGTTATACATACTTTAATAAAGTTAGTTGAATACTAATGATATTTCAAAATATAATAAAAGCATATTTTATTCCTGAGTAAAATGTGCAGAAGTGTGTACAGTTTAAAATTTTGTGTTATTTTAAATACGTGAATCAGTAATACCACAATTTATATAGTAATGATTTGTGCTTTTTCACTCAAACATTTTGGTTTTGTTTCCTGAGGAAAAAGTAAGGGTAAATTATCTTGTATGATAAAATACTTTTAGTAATGATTGTTTGATGTTCTCATTTCCCATTTTTCCCTAAGTTTGATGACCACCAGGAGGATATGGAAGTCTTGATAGCATTAATGTTTCAGGCAAGAAATACTTTTCTGTAAAGTGAGCAGAATTATGTATGTCCCAGATTTGGGAGTCAGGGGTACTCACAAAGTATTTTTATTCAGTGATTTAAATGCTGAAGGTGAGTCCAGCTTAGTCAAGTACACTACATTAAATTAGGGAAAAAAAGAACATTTGCAAGAACTGCATATAAAATAATAACAGCAATGTTTCAGAATATTATCCTAGTCTTTCCCTAAGGAGCTTCAAGCACTTGGATATTATCTCATTAATTCTACAGGAACTCTCTGGGAAAGAGTATGGCAATAAATCTCATGTTGAAGAGAAGATGATTTAAATTGGATACATAGAAATAGTTGGATTTAGTTGGATTCTTAGTACATAAAGATTGATCAACAAAAGTTGCAGCTTCTTTTTATGGAATGACACTTCCTTTTTATAACTAGAAGACATGAATGACAAACAAAACTTTCTTTAAGATTAATTGTGAAAAACTGCTCATTGTTTCCCTTTGTATTTTCATTTAAACCCAATTACCTGTTGTTCCTATGACCTATTTTTGAAATTCCATTAAAGTCAGCGAGTAACAAGATTCTCAGCAATCTTTAGTCAGGTGTCATTTGACTATTGGTGATCAAGATTGAGAGCACATTAAATGGGGAGTTTAAATCAATGGCCATCATCCATACTATTGATTAAACACTTTATTACCTTAGTAATGACCCAAATTTTAAACATTTCTTAGAATTGATTAATTTTAAGAAACAATTATAATAATAAAATAATGTCATTGCATAATTAATTGAAAAATTAATGGAACGTGAAGGTAAATATATATGTTTCTCTTTAGAAATAGTGCCTTGCGCACTATTGGATATACAGATGACCTTTCCACTCTGAGGTCAGAGTTCAAATTAAGCCTTGGGTCCTAAGTAAATTGAGATGAATGGCTTGGCCTGTGTCCCTTGTGTAAAATAGTCCATATCACAAAATCACCATACATCTGTTTTTGCAAAATTGGCGTAATTGGCATTCTCCTAGGATTTTGTTGGCAATGAAGCTGAAGCTATTTCTTACTACAAAGGAAGATTCTTGTATAGATCATGGATTTATTTATAGTGTTTGTAAAAGTGGCCTAGAATAGGTCTGTTCTTTTTGTGAGAAAGGATAATTATGTCCCATCATCATCAATTTGATAATTCATAATATCACAATAGCAGTTTAAAACATTTACTAAGATGGGAACTCCTAAGGGAAATGGAATGATAAAAAGTTGAAATAATTGAGGAGGTCACCTTCTTGATTTTACTAGTATTTTTATAACTATCTTCACTCATATTGAGAAAAATAAAGATTGTTTTTTATATTTTAATGATATAGAAATAGCTAGAAATTTATTTCTATTTAATATAAACCTTAAAATTTAAATGCATAGCTATGATATTAGATGTCAAAAGGACTGCTTGGCAATAGTATTTCTGACAGTATTAACTACAGACCAAAAAAATGGTTTCAAAATCAGCTCTTTGTTCCATAGGTTCCTCCATTAATAATCTATATAATTTCTCAAAAATTTAAGTCAATTTAAAAAATAACCTTAGCCAGAAAAACTATGTCAGAAAGCTGTTTGTATATACTTTCACCCTGTAAATTATATAGTAATGTGCATACAATTAAATAAAGGGCTAAGAATGGGGAAAATAAGTTTATCTATAGAGATGAATGTGCTTCCCAGGTGACTCTAGTAGTAAAGCACCCACCTGCCAATGAAGGAGATATAAAGAGACACTGGTTTGATCTCTGGCTGGGGAAGATCCCTTAAGGAGGGAATGGCTACCCACTGCATTATTCTTGTCTGGAGAGTCCTAGGGACAGCGGAGCCTGATGGGCTATAGTGCATAGAGTCTCAAAGAGTCAGACACAACTGAAGCAACTTAGCTTGCATGCACATGGAGATGAATACATTAATGTTAAAGATATCCATATTCAACTATATAGTTGATCTAGGTTTTTGAGGGAGGATGATTTTTTTTAATAGTTTTTGATAGTAAAATCAAGAAATCGAAACAATTTTTAAGGAATGGTTACTTAGTGCTGAGAATTGGAAGATTATATTACAACACAGAACAGTTACCCCCCCCAAACAATAAATATTTTGATTATTTACTCAAAATAAATCTTTGGTAGCCTTGAAGTAAATTTTAAAATTAACTCGTGTTTGGGTCAGCAGATTTTAATCTCTTCATTTGCTTTAGGATTCAGTATCATTTTGAGAACAAGAAACTTTTCCTTCCTCCCCGACTCTCACAACACATACACACCCATACACACATACTCCCAAACAAAACCACAAAACAGTTTGTAGTTGTTGGTAGGCCTTAGCACTTTTTCGAACGATTTCAAGAATTGTCTGTACTTTGTTATTAGTGACCACCAAAGTTATCATTCCCTTTGCAAATCCTACTGACTGAAGCCAGAATGCCTTCAAACACACACAACTCGGGGTCTTTCCCAGTGTGGTGTGCCCTAGTGCTCCTGTGGGTTGAATGTTATACTGAAGAAGTCTCAGTTCTACTCTCTCAAACTTTTTTTGGCTAATTGTTCTCAGTATTTTCATTATTATCTTTATTTGACAAAAGTTAATCCAGAGGACAGCTGTGAGTACAAAAAAGGAGGAATTTTTATCCATATATACCAAATTAAAAAGAATTGGAAAAAGAAAGAAGGAACAAAAATAAAAAAGAGAATTGGCTTATGTGTATCTAAACTAAACAGCTTTTGAGTTGAATATGAACAGCAGACTCAAAAGGTTGGGGAAGATGTCATGGAATTTGTATGAGAATATTAACTAAGATAACACGTGAAAAACAACTAGTACGGTACTTGGCATAGATCCAGTGCTGAATTGAGTATCTGTTCCTTGTTTTCATAAATTACTTGATGAAGGGCATCTGTTCCTTGCTGCTGCATCGCTTCAGTCGTGTTTGACTCCGTGCGACCCCGTAGACAGCAGCCCACCAGGGTCCATCGTCCCTGGGATTCTCCAGGCAAGAACACTGGAGTGGGTTGCCGTTTCCTTCTCCAATGCATGAAAGTGAAAAGTGAAAGTGAAGTCCTTCGTTACTGAAATATTATCATTAGCCTTAGAGGATACAGACCTTTAGTAGAAAGTAGGGGAGAAAATCAAGACTGCTGTTAGTATGAAATTCCTGGGAATTAATCCTACATGTCATGTTTCCATTCACAGTTACCAGAGTAGCTCAGTTTTTAAAGAGGATGTAGAGGATGCTTCAAAACTTTTATTCTTTTTCATTTTACCAATGACGATTTCATATGTTGATTTTGAAAATTGTCAATATTCTTACACGGTAGACTACTTTAAGATCTTTTCTTCAACTCTAAACACTCATATATAAATCTTTGTTCTGTTTTTCTTTGTGTTTTTTTTTTTTTCTTTTTCTTTTTTTTGTTCTTGGCACTATTTTCAGTCAGTTCAGTCGCTTAGTTGGGTCCGACTCTTTGTGACCCCGTGAACCGCAGCACGCCAGGCCTCCCTGTCCATCACCAACTCTCGGAGTCCATCCAAACCCATGCCCGTTGAGTCGGTGATGCCATCCAACCATCTCATCCTCTGTCGTCCCCTTCTCCTCCTGCCCTCAATCTTTCCCAGCATCAGGGTCTATTCCAGTGAGTCAGCTCTTCGCATCAGGTGGCCAAAGTATTGGAGTTTCAGCTTCAACCTCACTCCTTCCAATGAACACCCAGGAATGATCTCTTTTAGGATGGACTGGTTGGATCTCCTTGCAGTTCAAGGGACTCTCAAGAGTCTTCTCCAACACCACAGTGCAAAAGCATCAATTCTTCGGCCCTCAGCTTTCTTTATAGTCCAGTTCTCACATCCATACATGACTACTGGAAAAGCCATAGCCTTGACTAGATGGACCTTTGTTAGCAAAGGAATGTCTGCCTTTAATAAAGTGTCTAGGTTGGTCATAACTTTCCTTCCAAGGAGTAAGCATCTTTTCATTTCATGGCTACAATCACCATCTGCAGTGATTTTGGAGCTCAGAAATATAAAGTCAGCCACTCTTTCCACTGTTTCCCCATGTATTTGCCATGAAGTGATGGGAATGGATGCCATGATCTTTTTAGATGTTCTCAAAATAATTACAAGTGTATATTTGCAGAAATGTCCAAAAAGACACCACTAGCCTTTGTTGTTGTTTTAAAGTCATAATTGAAGGGAAAGGGCTGTCTTATTTTTGTAGTTCCGTTTCCTTCTCACCACTGGGAATGTGCAGGCTTCTTGGTTGATATTTGTGCTAAGGGTGTGAACCTTAATTTGATGGGAGAAAACATGTTTTTGTGATGAGAGAAAGCTGTCAGTCTTATGTGTTGGAAACAAAGAATAAAATTAAGATTGCATTTGCAAAGATGTTTCCTTCAGCTGTGGCATCATTTCCCAAGGGGAGCAATAGAGGCCATTTTGTTTTGACCTTTTAAATGAGAATAAACAAATCACCCTATTGAGAATAATCATTGTTTAGATGAACACTGTATAGAATAAAGTATAATCATTTTTTGCCATTGCTGATATCCCATACCTCCTACCAACCAGTCATTTAACAGTCCCATTTAATTTTCATTCTAAAGAAAAAAAAAGTATCTTAAAAATAGAATTCAAAAACATTATTCATTTGTAGGAGAGGATTGATGGCATCATAACGGCACAAGAGAAAGTGGAATTGAAAGGCGAGACCATGTGAATAAAGACTGCAGTGATTTTGTGAACATTGAATTCAATGCATTTCCACAGTATGGCAGCCTACTTCCACATGCTGTTGTTTTCCTAGGCTTCCTTACAGAACAGATGATCTGAAATAGAGGTGGACACCATGCAGTCAGGGGGCTGATTCAGTGTGCCACCTGTTTTTGTCTAACCCTCAAACTGTTGTAATTATTTTTATTTTTTTTACATTTTGAAATGTGCTGTGCTTAGTCGTTCAGTCGTGTCTGACTCTGTGACATTTGAAATAGTTGAATAAAACATCAAGAGTAGAATAGTGTTTCATGATAGGTGAACATTTTACTCAATCTGATTTTCTTGTCCACAAATAAAGTTGCACTGGAACCTGCCCGTGCTCATTTATTCACACAGCTGTGTTCCTGCTACAGAGGCAGAGAGAGTTAAGTCCCTGTGACAGACAGGGTGTGACACACAAACCCTAAAATATGAAGTGTATTTCTCTTTTTAAAAAGTTGGCCGATATATGACTTAAAAGGGATGATCCTTGTGCTCTGAAGTGTGTTCTTAGACCGTATACAAAAGTGCTAAATTTTAAGGCAGAAATAAACAAACTGGAATCCATGTAAGGAGATCACTTAGAAGACAGGAGGAGGGCTACAATGGATTTTGAAACATGACATGAGAAACAGTTGAAAGAATGATGATGCTTTGCCAGAAAAAGCGGTTGATTGGGATCACAGTCATCTTTAAATATTTGCTATCACATGGGGAAATGATTAGTCTCATTACATTTAAACCAAGGGGGTAAAGCTGATGTTAGAGGCTTTACTGGTGGGAGTGGTAGGTGAGAGTTTTGCTGGAAGGTATGTTGATTCAATGTTGGGAAAAAAAGAACATACTAATAGAATTATATAGTTTTAATGGGATTTTTTTTTTCGTATGCATCAGTGACTTTTAGTACTTCTGATTATTCAACTATAGTTCAATCCCTTGACCATTGGTAATTCCTTGGTCAAAATATCTGGAAGAGGTTAGATTGAATGACTTTCTTATTTTCTCATTAATTAATATAGCAAATATGCGTTGAAACCTCCTTTATTTCACTCATTCAGGCCCTGAGATTAGAGTTTAAGCGGCACAGACAAGGCCTGCTCTTTTAGACCTGTCAGACTGGAGTCCTTGAGGCACAAAAAGACAATATGCAAGGAATCAAATCAGTTGCTAGACAGTTTTTAAGGACAAACTGGTGTTTTGAGGATACCGTATAGTATTATGGCTCTACCAGGCAGGCTAGGCATTCTTAGGTAGAGTCATCAGGAGAAGTCTTATTAGGAGGATATGTTTGAGCCAAGGCTGTATTAAGGCCAACCTTGCAAAGATCTTCAGGAAAAGCATTCCAGGAGAGGTCAGGGCCTGTGCAAAACCCCTAAAGTAGAAAAGAACTTGTGTTAAAGAGCCAGAGAGGAAACTGATGTGTTAGCTTTCTGACTGACAAATAACACAAACCCTGGCTCTGCAAAGTATAGAAATTTTGACCTTTGATAGTAGCATGGATATAATGTCTGGGAAACAATCAAATAAATGAAATTTATTGTCTCATAGTTCTGGAGGCCAGAAGTCCAGAATCAAGATTTAGGAAGGCTTCTGATATGGATTGAATTGTGACCTCTAAAAAAGATTGATCAAAATTCCTAGTCTCAGTACCTCAGAATGTGATCTTTTTTTGAAAATAGTGTCTTTACAGAGATAGTTAAATTAAAATGAGGTCACTAAGGTGGCTTTGGTCCAAGGACAATATAATTAATGTCTTTATAAAAGGCAGGGGGAGGGGGTGGTTTGGACAGAGAGATACAGGGAGAGTCCACATAAGGATGAAGGCTGAGATTGGAATCATTTACAAGCCAAGGAAAGCCAAAGATTATCAGCAAACCACCAGAAGCTAGGAGAGAGGGCAGGAACAGATTCTTCTTTTTATAGTCTGCAGAAGGAATCAATCCTTCCGACATCTTGGATTTTGGACTTTTAGCCTCCAAAATTATGAGATAATATATTTCTGTTATTTAAGCCACCCTATTAGTGATACTTTGTTATGACTGCCCAGGAAAATTAGTACACATTTCTTGCCTCTTCCAGCTTCTGGTGACCCCACATATTTCTTGGTTTATAGTGGCACAACTCCAGTCTCTGCCTCCATCTTTGCATAGACTTCTCCTTTGCATCTCTCTGTGTCTTTTTCTATCTCTTCTAAGGACATTCTCATTGGGTTTAAAGATCATATCTCCACCCTTACCTTAATTACCTTAATTCCGCAGAGACCCTATTTCCAAATAAAGTCACATCTTGAGATTCTACATGCCCTGAATTTGGGAAAACACTAGTCAACTCACAGCTGACATGCCTAGAGAGTTGTCAGCAAAGAGGAAGGGTCAATCCAGAAAAAAGGTAGAGAAGACAAGGGATGTGATGTGCAGGATATTGTATATCCTGGCAAGGAGTCTAGATTTTATTTTAAACATAAAGAAAATCTCTTGGATGGTTTTAAGCACAGAGGTAGAAGGATATATTTGTGTTTGTAGAGAGGTATCTTTGGTTGCTGTGTAGAGGATGGGCTGTAATGGGACAGGAGTGAACGCAAGGAGAATCGTGTTTGGCCCTTGTGGAGAGGGCTCCCAGGTGCAGAGCAACAAATGGAAGGAAGTGGGGCTGAGTTTGAAAGACTTGCTGGTGGAATGGATATAAACCAAGATGTTCATGAGTGATGTGATACGGAGTGGGGAGAAATCATGGATGGTTTTCTTATTGTTTGCTTGCTTATTTAACTTTATTTATTTATTGGAGTGTAATTGCTTTACAATGTGGTGTTAGTTTCTGCTGTGCAACAGAGTGAATCAGCACTATGTATACGAATATCCCCTCCCTGTAGAGCCTCCCTTCCCAGCACACCATTCCCACCCCTCTAGGTAACTACAGAGCTTCGAGCCGAGCTCCTTGTGCTATGCAGTAGCTTCCCATGGCTTATTTATTTTTTTAATAATACTGAAAGTGAAAGTCGCTCCATCATGTGTGACTCTTTGCGACCCCATGGACTATACAGTCCATGGAATTCTCTAGGCCAGAATACTGGAGAAGGTAGCCTTTCCCTTCTCCAGGGGATCTTCCCAACCCAGGGATCAAACCCAGGTCTCCCGCATTGTGGACAGATTCTTTACCAGCTGAACCACAAGGGAAGCCAAGCATAATGGAGTGGGTAGCCTATCCCTTCGCCAGTGGATCTTCCTTACTCAGGAGTCAAACCCGGTCTCCTGCATTGCAGGTGGATGCTTTACCAGCTGAGCTATCAGGGAAAGAATCCACCTGCAGTGCAGGAGACCAGGGTTTGATCCCTGGCTTGGGAAGATCCCCTGGAGAAGGGAACAGCTGCCCACTCCAGTATTCTGGCCTGGAGAATTCCATGGATCATTCCATTGGGTCACAAAGAGTCGGACATGACTGGGCGACTTTCCCTTTATAGCTGCTTTACAATGTTGTATTGGTTTCTGCTGTATAGCAAAGTGAATCAGCTATTTGTATACGTACATTAATAATACTAGCAGCCTATAAATCTTTTGAAAGCCCCAGAAGGTTATACTGTGAAAACAAAGTCTCCCACCTAGTTTCTCCCAGTCTCTACTCACAGGGCAAATGCAAATTAAAAAAAAAATATATTTACTTTAATTGAAAATAATTTCTTTATGATATTGTGATGGTTTTTGCTATACAGCAACATGAATCAGCCACGGGTACACATGTGTCCCCCCATCCTGAATCCCCCGCCTACCTCCCTCCACACCCTATTCCCCTCTACATTCTTATGAGGAGATATTCTATGTAGAATCTTCTCTTTCTAAGATGAAATATATCTCCTTCTCAATTAGAGTTATTCTTTTTCTGTAAAACCCAGTTAATGAGCAAGTTTCCAGATCAGAAAACTTACATTTTAAAACAGCTGTTCTTTCAGTTAAAAAAAAAAAGTATGTCAGTAAATTCTAAAATAAGATGAAATTAAAATGAAAGCAGTAGTTTTAGTATAAATGTCCCTTTTGATTTTCGTATAATGAATGCTTATGAAGTTACCTAAGATTTCATAGCCTAAGCTTTTGCCCAGAAATAAGAAAAGCACCACCTTCCCCACTTAGAAAAATCATAAATGAGGAATGAAGTGGATTCTGTCTTCCATTCTTTCTCCTCTCACTCCTTTGAAATGAATGACTAAAGTTTTAGGAAGCATGGTCATTATGCAACTTGCCCAAGGGACGGGGGAGTCCCTGGCTAAGTCCATCTGAAGTGAGGCCTGAAGTTGGTGGTATGTTTAGGTGTTCCCTTCTGTGTAGACTGCTGTCTTCCTGCTTGTTCCAGGGTGTTTCTAGCCCTTTTAAAAAGTGATTAGGGAATCGTCATGTTCCTGAAACAAAAACATCAAACGTGAGCGTTTCCTTGCTGCCTGAAGCTGAGCCATGTCCTGCTGATTTTGTCTCCTATATAAATGATGAATCTGCTCACTTCTCTCCATCCTCACATGTCACTCTCAGTTCTTATCTAGGTTATTCCAAGAGCTTCCTGGACTCTTCTTAGAGAAGGCAGGATGGTTTTTGAAAATGTGAATCAGATGATAGCTTATGAGATATTTCAAGTATCTCTATGGCTTCTGTTGCACTTATGATAGGACTGTAATCTTTGATATGACCTGATAATTTCCTACATAGTCTTAGTCTCACTACCTACTTTTTAAACTTTATTCCACTACTCTCTTCTTTCCCATATATTCTAGCTACATTGATGTTATTGCAGTTTCTAGAACATTCCAGGGTCATTCCCATTTAAGAGATTGCCTATGTTGGATATTCTGCTAGGTATGTTCTTTTGCAGTTCTTTCTTTGGGTAACTCAATTTATCTTTCAAGACTGTGCTTGAGTCACTTAGAGAAGACTTTCTTACTCAGTAATCCAAACTAGTTCTTTTTGCTGTATCCTTCTTTACAGCATTATCCACAATTTAAAAATTATGTTTATATCCTACATAGTTATATTCAGATATCAATCTCTGCGTGTGTCTGCTTTGTTCATTAGTATATACGCAGGGCCGGCTGGTATAAGTACTCACATATGTATTTGTGAATGAACATATTTTATATTTAACATATAGTAGAGATTTAAACATTCATCATCCCTGAAGTTTGTGTTCTTTGAATCTGTGTCCCATATTTGTTTTTGTTTAAATCCAGGATTGCATTTATATTATTTACTATAAATAGAACCATGAAGTTTAATTTTTTTTCACAGAAGGACTTTAAGGCCATCGTGATTTAATTCGGAGCAATGATTACTAGAATTCAAAAGGGAAATCACTTAAAACACACAAATAGGAAATGAATCAGCTAAGCCTTTATTAATTTGCAATATTGCAGCTTTTGAGCTATTTTTGTAGGTAGGTTTTGAGGAAAATGCTTAATATATTTGAAAACAATTGCCCTTTAAAAATTACAGCAAATGAGTATTTAATCCAAAGGGGTTAATAAATTGCTCAAGGGAAAAGAGTTGTAATTATATTTAATCACTGTCATTAAAAATAGTGTTTAACAGGTTGAATGCTTTTAACTCAGCCTCCTGAGTACCAGGTAAACATTGAGCATTATTTTTCTAATGTTTACTTTGCCATAAGATCTGAGCAGAGGGAGAGGAACATGTTTATATTTGCTAAGAGAAAAAAAGGCATGCTGTTTCTGAAATCACCTGTATGTAGAGTGAAGTAATATGAGAGGGAATATGCCTTATAATTGTTCGAAATTCACTGAAAAGATTGCTTTTCTGTACAAAAGAGGAGAAAAGGTTGTAAGAAGCACATTACAGAAAACAAAGATCAATGGGACAATATGATTAATTTGGAGTTAAAGTAAGGAAGGTCTCTCATTTGTCACCCAGTGCCAATTTGCAGTAAACCTTAGCATTTCATCAAAGGGTTGCTTGTGAACTACTTTAAAGCAATCAACTTTCCTGGAAGTGGAACCTAGGGCCTTCTTGAGTCTTCTTTGAGAGCGCAAAGTCCCCGTGATTAATCTTCTCTTCTGTCAACATGAATATTAAGTGATTTCCTCCCTGGTGCATTATTAAGTTGTCTTATTTAATGCTACTTTCTGAGGACTACACAGCTTGACCTTCACACTGAGGGTGAACAGATAGAATTGTTCTATAGGCGTGGTGTTCTCCTTAAATGTGAAATTATGCAGATTCCTGTGGTTTTATGCCTCGTCGGAGATTATGCCCTGCAAATATACACAAAGAAAAGGAGTAAATGAAGTTTGTTAACTAGATCTTGCATTTCATCTTAAAAAGTGGCTTTCTTGTTAGCCACTTTTGATATATATATTGCTAAATATAAAAGTGTGTGACATTTACATTACAAATTAAAATCCTGTGTAGTACAAATGAATACATTCCCATGAAACAGGTAATGTTAATATTACTTTTTATCACTATCACTATGAACATTGAGGAATTGTAAATGCAGATTCAAATTTAGATGTGGAATAAATATTCACTTTTGCTCTCTCCTTTTTTTTAAAATAAATATTAATATATGCTGTGATTGCATTTTCTGTTCTCCACTGAAGACTACCTCTAATGTGTCACAGTATCATTTTAACTTACATTCTTTCATCTTTCTTTTCTCTAAGATTCAGTTTTAAAATATACCCCCTTCTACCTGTACGGTAACTTTAGGACATAAAATAAGTAGTTAGGAACAGTTAAATTTTTATGTGTCTTGTTTCCTTACAAATATTTACTAAGGCAATTAGTTCCATGCCTGAGACGGTCTTTGTATTTATTATATTTTGAACAAATCAAGTCATACTCTTTTTTAACACATTAGGGTGTTTATTAGTTCAGCTGTTATGCTGACAGATGGTTCCTTTAGGATAGAAAAAGAACTAATACAGCTAGTTCAATTAAAAAAAAAAAAGTCACGCCCAAGGTGAGTTCATGACTTTGTGTTTCTCTCCAGTTTTTAGAGTAGATCTTCCTAGAGAAAACATCTCCTTTATTGTTTTTTGTTCCTGCTGTGAAGTGTATTAGTCACTGGAACTTTATCTATAAATACATAAATGATGAATGGGTGAATGAATTCAATCCTTTGAAGAAATAATGTTATTTCAGCACAGCATAAATGTCCCTCAGGGCAGGGTGAGATGATAGTGTAGTAGTCTTTTCCACCAAGGGAAGTATTCTTTCATGAGTATTTAAAGTGCTGTATTTTTCTTTTCTTTTTTTTTTGCTGTATTTTTCTTTAACCATTCTTGAGAGGAAAGATCCAACTTTGTATTTTCACTGTTTTCAAATAAAGGTTTCTGTTATGTTCACGTCACATCATTTAAACTTTTATAGTGGAAAATTGAGTACATTGAAACCTGATTTATGAAAAATGGATCATATGTAGAAAGGGAGAAGTTACTTTGCTTGTGGTCAGTATAAATTTACACAAATAAGTACACATAAAGGCATCTCTTTATATGTGAGCATTATACTTATATGTTAGCATTCTTTATTAGCATTTTAGAATGACCAACCAGTTTTATTAGCAGTCATATAATTACTTTACTCCAGACCTGGGTTCTATCCCTGGTTTGGGAAGATCCCCTGGAAAAGGGAATGGCAACCCACTCCAGTATTTTTGCCTGGAGAACTCCATGGATAGAGGAGCCTGGTGAGCTACAGTCCATGGAGTCACAAAGAGTCAGATATGACTGAGTGACCTTTCACACGATATCTTCTCTTCCTAATTTCAGCTGATAATTTGGGCGTCTTAGCTGTATCTGACGGTACAGTACGTGGGATGCCATGCAGTTGCCCTTCAGTATCCATGGGAGATTGGTCCAGGACCCCTGTGGATACCAAAATCTGAGGATGTTCAGATTTATACAATGGCATAGTGCAGGCGACCATCTATATCCACAGGTTCTGGATCCATGGATTCAGTCAGCCATGGATTGCCCCACAGATGGGAAGTGGATACCTATATATAGATACAGCAATACCTCAGATGAACATACTGATAAATTTTACTAACAAAAGAAATTGGGAAAACCAGTAAGCTTTTAAAGTAAGGCTTTCCCTCTCTTACCAAGCTGGGTAGGATTTTGAGATGATTTGGGATACCTGTCCTTACATTTGTTAAAAGCTTAGAGGTCAGTAGGGAAGGAATACCCTAAGATAGTTGTCTGGGATGGGCCTAACTCTCCTTTAATCAGTAATTTCCTCATGGAAATAACTAACAGAAAAAAGTAACTTTTTTGCATTTTTATGTTAACATTTATACCAAACTATGGTGGATATGTTTCCTGTAGGAGGGATGCTTTAATTATGTACTGTTATTTCTTCTGGCACACTAATGGGACTTAAAAATTACTGTTCTTTGCTGAGGTCAGGAAATAGTAATAGCTTGAAAACAGTTTGAAAAGCTCAAGGATATTTTGCTATCTTGCAGTTTTATTTAGAAGGAATTATTTTTTCCCATAATTTTCCTTTTTTGACTGCATAATAAGATGTAATGGATAAATTCTGTATTTTTTTCTCCTACACTGTGGTACTGATTTTATTGTGCTTTCTTTTGCTTTCTGCTTTGTCTTATTAACAACACATTTTAACTTTTTAGGGATTAAAGTAAACTGGTTCTTAAAAACAGCACTTAATTTAAATGTTTAAAAGTTACTTGGCAGAAGGGATATGTTTTAACAAATATGGCACAAAAACGTCTGACAACAATTTCTGTTTCTGAATCTTTTGCTTAAAGTTTGCTTTTTTAAGTGATAAAGATTTTAAAAGGTAAAGAAAACAAGTAAAACCTGGGAGAAGACAGATGGTCTGTCTTCTCTTATTAAACTATATTTCACCAACCACCTATAAATAATTTCAAGGTGAAACTGTATGAAATCTTTAAGAATGATTACCTTAAAATTAAGTAAAGATTTTCAAATAAATATTAATTATATTTTATAATATAAATAATATAGCAAATCACATCATATATAGCTTGCTATCATGTACAGATAAATCAAATGAGGCATTAACAGTTTGCCTCAATTAAAACTATAGGATTGGCATTTATGGAAAGTTTTGAATGTTGAATGTGCTTATTCTCCAAAAAAGAACTCAAAATTCTGAGCTTTCAGTTTTGCCTTAAAGATTTCAGCCAACTAATACTGATCAGTGTAAATGAACTGTGTAGGGGAGGACAAATATCTTTTCCTCCTACCCTTCAAGGTTTTTTTTTTTTTTTTTTTTTAGTCTAAAGTTCCTGTAATAAAACAAGAGAAAAGGATATACATTTATTTAACATGAGTTTTACATGACACAGGGGATTTCATAAGGAAATGAAAACCTAAAAAGTGGTTAGACCTAAGTGTTTGTATACTTGGTTTGATGAAGAATGGAGAGTCTTGGGGAAATGTGATAGGACAAAGGGCATGAGGGAGTGTGGTGAACTGCAGGACACCTAGCAATGTGGAGGGCTGTTCCTTCACGTTCCTTTCTGTGTCCCTTAGTCTTTGGGGCTAAAAATGCTCCTTTCGTCCAGATATGGGGGGGCACCTGTCAGATGAAGGTCTTACGATCTTCAGGGAAATCTCACAAAGCCCTTCTTGTACCTACCATTCCTTAGAATCCTTTAGATTGAAAAATTCAGTATGCCATGGTGCCCTCTTTGGCATGTTTAAACGCTATTACAAATCTAAAACTGATGATGCTAGAGTTTTTAAGGAAAGGATTTGATGATTAGGTGCTTCAAACATGGTGCTGAAATAGCTCACTTAAACAAACCTTGCCTCTTTCCTGAGAAATGTACTGTTTGCTAAAATCTTGGGCAAAAAAATGCACAGTGATGCAGCACATTTAAGATACATAGTCTTGTCTTTTGAAAAATAGGACAAAAATTTTTCTATTATGTATTCCTAATCTTGAGTTCTGTGGATATGAATCTATAGAAAGTATTTAAATTCTTGGATTCTTAGCTGTTAAACAGGTATAATTATACTAAGGTTGTACTGAGAATGAAATAAAGTAGTCTTTGTAAAGCATCTCCTGCAAAAATTTGGCAAAGTTCAGCTATATTGATAATTTTTTGTTATTGTATATTAGAATTATTGAAAAAGAGTTAATGATTGTTACAGATGTATATGTACCAGGGTACTGGGCTAGGCTCCAAACATACTAAGTTAAAACCTGCAGCAGAAATAAGATTTAGATAGATAACTAAAATGATAAAATAACAATTGGTAGAATACTTCTTGTACTCTTGTATGTAAGCTGTTGGCAAGTCTGGTCAATTATGGATTCTATTTTGGTGAATGATTGCTGGGGAGGGACTTGGCACTGGGAGGTCATTGGTAAAATGTTAGAGAAGAAATGACTGAAATCACCTTGGACTGTGGTGATATGGAGGAAGATGAGACTGTTGGACTTTCCATTTTCCTTTACATTTTCAAGGTTTTTTGCTTCAGAGTAGCATCTGCAATCCCTCTTGGTTATTCTTCTATAATACATATATATGTGTGTGTATGTATGCATGCTGTGTGCTGAATCACTACAGTCGTTTCCAACTCTTTGCAACCCCATGGACTGTAGCTCTCCAAGCTTCTCTGTCCATGGGACTTCCCAGGCAAGAATACTGAAATGGGTTGCCATACCCTCCCCCAGGGGATCTTCCTGAGCCAGGAAACAAACCCACAGTATCTCCTGCATCACAGGCAGATTCTTTACTGCTGAGTCCCAGGGGAAGCCTGTGTGTGTCTATGTGTATGTGTTTGTATACATGCATATATATATATAGGGAGAGAGAGTGTATGCATATGTGTCAAGTATATATATATATATGTATTTGTTATTGTTGTTTAGTCACTAAATTGTATCCATCTGTTTTGTGACCTCATGAACTGTACGTAACTTGCCAGGCTCCTCTGTCCATGGGATTATATATATATGTATTATATATATATTAGTAAGAATACCTCCCTTATAATCCCATGATGGTCATGATGCCACCACCCCCACCCCACGTCCCTCCAACAGTGCAGCCTCCAGGGGCCCCTCCAGTCCAAGACCTGGGCTCTGTGCCCTCAGAGCTGACTGCCAGCCACCAAAGCTTCCACATGGCCATGGCCAACCCCAATGGTAAAGTATCTTCCTGCAACATGGAAGACCTGGGTTTGATCCCTGGGTCGGGAAGATCCCCTGGAGAAGGAAATGACAACCCACTCCAGTACTCTTGCCTGGAAAATCCTATGGACGGAGGAGCCTGGTAGGCTACAGTCCATGAGGTTGCAAAGAGTCAGACGTGACTGAGCAACTAACTTCAGTTCACTTCATTGTTATTATTATTATCCATCAAAGGCAATTCTTTGCCTTACCAGAGGTAGTCTTTGAATATACAGGTGGCTCAACCATGTATCGAATCATTCCCTGTATGTTCTGGAGTCCCTACACATTTTTATCGTTACTTTCTTTTTGAGGCCAGGATAATGAAAGTTGGTTTTTGATTATTACTTTTACAATGCTGAGTCAGTTATATGAGCATCAGCATTCAAGTGAGCACGTGACATGTCTGCTCCCGATATTTTACTGCCCAGAGGGGAAAAAGGGTTTAACTAAATTGCCAGGGCCCAAGACTCTGAACTCCCTGAGGATGGTACTCCCTGCCTCTAGCACAATTCCTGGCACATATTATACAGTAAGTATTTGTTTCAGTAATTAATAAAATTACTGATGCCACTGAGGTTACTGTTTTCATATGGAAGTCAATTAAAAGTTTAATAATAACCATGTTTTCTTTCTACCCTGTTGTTGTTATTCAGTCCCTCAGTTGTGTCTGACTCTTGGTGACCCCATAGACTGCAGCAGGCCAGGTTTCCCTGTCCTTCACCATCTCCTGGAATTTGCTCAAACTCGTGTCCATTGAGCCGGTGATGCCATCCACTGACACCTCCTGCCTTCAGTCTTCCCGCTGTATAGATAGACCTCACTGCAGCACTTGAAATAGTTACATTCTTACAACTGACTTTGCCTCTATTATTGAAAAGAAGAATGCAATGGAGAAAATAGACACTATTTTTTAGGTACTGAACTATCAATGCACCTCTAGATTCATTTGAGAAATTGTGATACAAAGACAAATTTGTTAGCTTTTATCCTTTAGCTGATATTTATGTTTTCATGAGATACTTTTTCTAGCTGCTCTTCTAGACATGTTACATATATTAATTCATCTTTTTTCTCATAACATGAGGTAGGAGAGATTATCATCACTGCTTTACATCGAAGGACCTAAAGCCTAAGTCTGAATCTCAAATTTGAGTCCAGAGTCCATGTTTTTAAATGGCCTTGCTCTGGGATCTGACTTTTATTTATATGGTGCCTTAGAATTCAAAAATTGTCCGTTACGTGAGTCGACCTCATTTCATCCTCACCACAGTGTGTAAAAGCCGACATAAACTTCAGTCCATTTTGCAGATGAAGCACCTGAGGCTTAGGGCAGTGAATCTGACAGTGAATGGGGTCCAGACGTGCTTGGTTTTATTCACTGTGTGTGTCACCTAGTGTCTTCATGCTGAGATCGTAGGATGGATCCGTGTCTCTCACTGTGCCCCCATTTCAACAGTCCTGCCAGTTTCCCAGAAGATCCAGTGCTGTACCCTCTGACTTCTCCAACTGGGTTTCTCTGGTTATTTTGTACACTCAGTGACCCAGCCACCTGGAAGCCTTCCTTGCCTGTTATATCTTGCTCTGGTCAGAATTGTAGAAATAGATTTTACATTCATTGTATAATACAACTATTTATGAAGGTATTTTCATGTTTTTCTGTTTCATAATTAATGTGAATGAGACTGCTTTATTAAGAATTCTTAAAAAATAGAATTTTTCACTCAAAAATTATGTTTTAGATTTAATGATTTTCTAGGCTTATTTTTCAAGTTTTTCCAGCAGCAAATCTTCCTGAGGCTAAATCTTTATGTGGGTGTATTGAACACTTTAGTATTTCTATTAATAATATCTTGAAATTTGAAATACTTGAAATACTTGAAAACGTATTTTAAAATATTATTAAGACATGCTGGTTGTGTAAGTATAAATTAATGAAACCAAGTTGCCTATGATAATCAGTTCTATTTCAAGATATTTCAGTATAGTGTTTGTCCTTATGTCTTGGATCCTTTTATTTATTTGCATTTTTGTTAATTACTGTATCTCCAGAATGATATTTATTCCACAGGTAGTACTGTCCAACTTGCTCATAGGGGACTGTTTAATTTGCGGCATTAATTATGGATCACAGTGGAACTTCCTTGGGAGTTAAAGTCAATGGTAGCCAGGGGCTGTGTTGTTTATATCACATATGCTCCAGTGAATAAATTAGTGCATAGTTCCAAAATTCAGCAGCTTATTTTAAGAACATGTTTGTGAACCAGAGTTAGGTCTCAGTGTGACTTTGTGATGATGAGACAAAACTCCTCATCCCATACCCTGCAGAGGATAGGTAGCTTTTTAGACCATGTGGTGTTAAATCATATCCTCCCCTATGTTTGTGAACCTAAACAGAAGACATATTGAGTTGTAAAGCACATTTGAGAAATCAGCATCTTTTGCTCACTTCCTGGAGTTTGCTTCTCTTGGCTTTTGTGTCCAGTGCTTCTTCCCAAGCAGTGTTATGCAAATGAACCAATTAATGACATATCAAATGGTCTTCCTACCTCACAGAGTTCATAACTGGAAGGGCGACAGCGTAAGTCACGTACCTATTCAGTAGATTCTATAGGCCACTGTGAGGGTCTGATTAGCTCGACTGTGGAAGACAATCACAGAGGCATCTGCTCGGTTAATTTTGAGAGAAAATTTACCAGATGGAGGCTGAAGATTTAAGTGATTAGAAGGTAGTAGATTGGAATACAAATTGGATTAAAAGAAATTAGATTGATATAAATCGAATTGAGTCACAACAGTTTGTGTTGTTCGTACCAAGGGGCAGTGGATTATGGGAGAAGCAGATGCTCCAATGAGATAGGAATTAATGTGGCTTTGACAGTCCATCTGCGAAGGTCTGAATATCGAGTACATCCCTAATCTCTCTCTCCATTTATCAATGCCATAATGTTAATTAGTACTTCATTCATTAAGTTACTTACAGAAGAAAAAATCTCACGCCTGTCCCCTCTCTGCTCGAGAATTTGTTATTTTGCCAAGAATTGGAAAGCTCTCTTCAGCTGAGCTAGCTACAGTTGACTCTGAGGGTAGAGTGTCCTTTTCCTCATGCATACAACTAACTGCCTTTGGCAGGAGTGCAGTAAGCTTGAAAATCTTTGCTCATATATCTCTGTTCATAAATACATAGTTATTTGAAGTTCTGCATTAATGGCTAGGCACGGTTCCACTAAAAATGAGTGACTATATTAATTTGATAAAAACATTATATGTATTTTATATTCGGTTTTTATAAGATATTCATTGAAGTTATTTGTTTTTTTTATTTTAATGACTCAAATATTTGACATTAATGTTGAGTGGCAGGTTCCTTTTTGAAGGGAAGAATGAAAAAAATCTTGTTCCCATAATTCTGTGATTGTGTTCATTACCCATATATGTGTGTTTGTGTGTGTGTGTGTGTGATGACTATGTGCTCGTTTATTGGAAATTTCAAGTTATTGACATTGTTGTACATTTTGGTGTTTCGTATTTGGGCCTGATCAAAAGAAAAAAGCTGAATGAAATGAAATTAAATGAAACACATCATTTTTAATGCCTTTGCTTATATTGGAAATAGGACCCTTTCAAATCCTAGGTGTACTGACATGGGAACCTCATTATTACACCATTGGCCATAGCAATGAAATTCAGCATAAGGCAGTTCAAACTTGGATCCTGTCCAAGGGAACAGAGCCAGTGGAGATCTGAAGGTGATCTCACCTTTCAGGCAGCCCATGGGTGTGCACTCTAAGGACAACCATGCAGAAATGCCCCTGTGTATTCATAATAATCAGGCAAATACAACTTCTAGAGACTAAAGTAATGAGAAGGGCAAAAATGGAACATCAAATCCTGTGATGCAAGCAGCCTATCATTAAAGGTTGTGCCAAGTCATTCAGAAATAATCTTAGTACGGGCAGATGCGGGCTGTCTGCCAGTGCACAAACATGAAGAATTTCTATTTTTACATGGGGGAAGGCAGTGGCTTATGCAAAAGTGTGTTAAGTATTTGAAATTTTTGACATTTTGAAGAAAGTACTGTGTGCAATGATCTTCAGAAAGTGTTCTTAGTATAGGAATAAGATATATGCATGGATATGTGTGTGTATGTATAGAAATATCATATATATATGGTATATGTGGGCTTCCCTGGCGGCTCAGTGATTAGGAATCTACCTGCAATGCAGAATACCCAGGTTCAATCCTTGAGTCAGGAAGATCCCCTGGAGAAGGGCATGGCAACCCACTCCAGTGTTGTGTTGGAGAATCCTCTGGACAGAGGAGCCTGGCAGGCTTACAGTCTATAGGGTCACAGAGAGTTGAACACGACTGAAGCGACTGAGCATGCATGCATGCACGCATGATATATATCTCCTGCTGCTAAGTCGCTTCAGTCGTGTCCGACTCTGTGCGACCCCATAGACGGCAGCCCACCAGGCTCCCCAGTCCCTGGGATTCTCCAGGCAAGAACACTGGAGTGAGTTGCCATTTCCTTCTCCAATGCATGAAAGTGAAAAGTGAAAGTGAAGTCACTCAGTCGTGTCTGACTCTTAGCGACCCCATGGACTGCAGCCTACCAGGCTCCTCCGTCCATGGGATTTTCCAGGCAAGAGTACTGGAGTGGGGTGCCATTGCCTTCTCCAGTATATCTCCTATGTATTTCCTATTCATATCATATATTAATATAATATATCAGCCTGGCCACTCCTTACCCAGGCTGACCTGGGACCTTGCCTCAGTCCTTACTGGACCCCAATACTAAGATAGCTTTCTTAGTTACTATAAATATTGGCTAAGTAAGGTGATGCTCCTGTCTTCTACTAAGAAATAATCTGCTCTCTAGGAGCTAAAACTAAACTGGAGGTCTGTCTCAATCCAGAGTCTTTGCACTATCTGCTTAGGTCCTATATGTAAATACTGTTTGTGGCCCATCTTCTAATTGTATAATATATTCATCAATACACTTTAATCATATGAAAGAGTGTATCAAGCTAGATTCCAGAAAACTTTTGAGGCATGAAAAAAAGCTAACATATAAGCCAGCAAGATGTACAGAGTGAAGCAGAGTTTCTCATTGTAGTAAAAAGCAACCCCCCCAAATCTATCTTTTGTTATAAGAGTGATTAAATGCCACCTAAAAATAATTTAGTATCCAGGGGTCAGTCCCTTGTTCTGGTTTTGACACTTCAGTTTTCAGCCTAATTATAAATTGTCTAATTGGTGGCAGTTGTCTTCATTAAACACCATCAGTACATCAAGGTGATGCTCATTGAGCCCAACAAAGTCAGGCATTGTGTTCTTATTCATGCCTTTGTTTCCGTAACTGATCATTGGGTGTTTAATACCTTGTTGAGCCCAGTGAGGATAATTACAGAAATCGCTTGGTTGTAAACTAATGACAACAGATATACAAACTCCTGATTTCCTGATTGTTGATAGACTTTACACAGTGGGTGTATTTTCAGTGTGAATTCTGTTTCATTGTTTCTATGCATTTGAGTTCAAATTCCGCATAGTAGACATATAAATACTGAGGTTGATGAAGGCCTATTAACTACATTGAAGCTACTATACTCTTTTTTTATTTTTCTTAGTTTTTGCTAATTATCTCACAAGGATTGCTTAGAAATTAAATTAAGGCCCTTAGTCACTAGGTGGTATTTCATTATTTTATATTTAAAGGTAATCAAAAAAATCGGACTTCCCTGGTGGCTCAGATGGTGAAGCATCTGTCTACAACACAGGAGACCTGGGTTTGATCCCTGGGTTGGAAAGACCCCCTGGAGAAGGAAATGGCAATACACTCCAGTACTATTGCCTGGAAAATCCCATGGACAGAGGAGCCTGGTAGGCTACAGTCCATGGGGTCACAAAGAGTCGGACACGACTGAGCGACTTCACTTTCACTTTCATGAGTAAAATAGAAAAAAAAAATTGGCCTATCAGTGCCTACATCATCATTTCAGGATTCATGTGAGGAAGATGTCCCATAGGGCTGATTTCAGTGTGGGTATTTTAGATGCTTTTATCAGGTATAAGCTACCTCGATAAGTAAGGGTTTTGCACCTCATTTTTTCCCCTGCAGTCAGTATATATTTTTTTTCAAATTTGCGGTGAACTCAGAAAATGGAGAGACACAGCCAAGTTTTAATTCAGTAAGTGATGTTCTGGCACCTCTGACTATAAATCAGTGTTGCAAAGGCATTGCAGCAGCATAAGTAAATGGTGTCCAAATAAATGCCCAGCCTTGGCGTGATGGTTCACAATTTTGTGCTTCATCATAAAACTCACAAGGCAATTTGCTTAATCCTGTCTGCATAAGTTGGACTTAGAAAAGTGCAATTTGTAATTCAGCTGGCTGAATAAATGGATTTCTACTGGCCAAAAGAGTGAGAAGAATTTAGAGCACTCTGTGCAAGTTTGAGAAAATTTACTTGGCTAACCTACTTCTTTGTTTGTGTAAAGGGAAGTTATATCTAGCTCTTTAAAATCCAAATATATTTTCCTAGGTATAGAGTGATGAGGGAGAAGCATAGGAAAATGCCTGGAACTGAGAAATTATAAGGCTTTTTTATTTGGAATGCTAGTGGTGTGAAATTGAGTCTAGAGAGGGACAGAGGTGAGCAGCAGACATAAAATGAGAGAAAAGAAGAAGAATTCACAAGAATCTGTGCCTCAGTGGCTATGAAAGAAATTGAGGGGTTAAACCCTGAAACTAAGAGTTTTAGTTTTGGGGAAAAAATGGGATTATATGGTGAAGGAGAGAGGGATGAGGTATGTGATAGGAGACAGGCGAAGGGTCCAGTTTGAGAGCTGCAGAGTTTGAGGTTATGAATGAGCATTAAAGCAGGTCCCTGACCCAAGCATAGAGCTTTCCTTACCTGGAGATACTAAACTAGAGATTTGGTTCTTGTTGTCATAGAAACCTCAGGCTATGAGAGGGAATGAGTTCCCCATAGAAGGCTCTAGAGACAAGAGCCAGGTCTGCAGCACCTTTATTGTTGTTCAGCCGCTAAATCATAT
>NW_011494772.1:5194208-5196355 GCF_000754665.1 Bison bison bison | reverse complement strand
TGCTACCCCATGGGCTGCAGCAGGCCAGGCTCCCCTGTCTTTCACTATCTTCCGCAGTTTGCTCAGACTCATGTCCATTGAGTTGATGATGCCATCCAAACATCTCTTCCTCTGTGATCCCCTTCTCCTCCCACCTTCAATCTTTCCCAGCATCAGGGTCTTTTCCAATGAGTTGGCTCTTTGCATCACGTGGCCAAAGTATTGGAGCCTCAATTTCAGCACCAGTCCTTCCGATGAATAGTCAGGGTTGTTTTCCTTTAGGGTTGACTGGTACTCCTTGCTGTCCAAGGGATTCTCTGGAGTCGTCTCCAGCACCACAATTTAAAAGCATCAAATCTGCATCAAAGCATCTCACATGAAAGAATGTTAGAGTTGGACTATAAAGAAGACTGAGCACTAATAGCACCTTAGGAGGCCTTAATGACTGAGACAGAAGTGATTTGATTTAATTCAGATTTCTAGTGCGATTGTTTACATATAAATCAAAGATCGTTTTTCTCTGTGTTTATAGAAATTTATAACAAAAGTAACCAGTAACAGCGTTCTTTTTTTTTAAATGTCAGCAGCATTTTGTCCATCTCTTACAAAAAAGGACCCCAATATGCTTATTATTGCCTCTTTTGAAAGTAGCATACCTACATTGAATATTAAGCAAACGTCATCATACTCTTTTTAAAATTTAGACACCTTTAATTTTCTTCCAGATTTTCAGTTGCTTCTTGTTTATAAATCCAACTTGTCAGAGTGTGATATATTGAGTACTTGACTGTAAAACCAACTTCCTACATTAAAAAAAATAACCACCTTATCTAAACTATTGTTACTCTTGTCATTCACAACTACTATAACTCTATACTTTCTTATTCCTCTGCCTGTCAGCATTTTCGTTCCCTTCCACATAATCCAGAATAATTCTACTCTTTTGTGTTCCACTTTGTGTTCCATTCCTTTCACTTCATGACAGGAAAGCATTGCATTTTGAGAGTGACTGGATGGAGTTAATTCCATGTCCTCATGGTAATAACCTGGGAAAACCTGGGGATGATCGGTTTCATTTGATCCCTCATCTGATAAGGCTTCAAAGTAAATGAACTGAGTGGAAAATAACATTTTTCATAAGTTTTCTACGAACTGCAGACGTTTTTTGATAGACCTCAGGAACTGAGTCTCTGATGTATTTTTGCGGAACATAATGCAAGTAGAAAATGATCATTTTAAAACATTTACAGCACTCCCATTTGCTGCTTTTCTCCATTCAGCAAAAAACAAGCTCATTTTTCTCTATGCATACAAACTCTTTTAAATGTAAACCACACTCTGTATTTCTGTTGCAGCAATGATGTTATCTGGTGGTCATTTGGCTCTGAAACAGAAGATACCCCTTGAAAGGAAATTTAGAGTTTTATTAAATAACTCACTTTTAAAAAGGCATCAACAGATAGCATAAATAGACAAAAATTAAGAGAAAGTAGATTCCTAAATGAAAAGTATCCTCATAATTAAGGTAACTCATATTGTTTATCAGCTAGGCTAAAACTCCTCTCGTTTTCAATCTAAATTTAACCATTTGTATGCCTTACAAAGAGAAGTCATATCAAATCATTATGATTTACTAAATCAAAATTTTTTCTTAAAGAGGGACTACTTTAGGTTTACATTTTTTTGTTACTTTAATGCTGTGCATAAAGTGAGGGACAAAATATCAACTTTGAAATTTTTTGAGAGTATGCTAATGATTTGAAAACAGATTTAATTCCAAGCCTAAGAGTTATTTGCAACTGATTAAGCATGGCCTCTTTTTCAACCTATTCTGGATCAAAATCTTGTCCAAGGTATTTTTAGTGGAGTAAACACTTCAGAAATGAATTTAGATGCCTCTCTTGCAAAACTCCAAAGAAATGTGATGCTGTCACTTCCATTCAGTTTTGGTGAACTATGAAAGCTCATTCCCTCTGAGCTTGATCATCAGAGACAAAGCAATGAGTATAAGTTATATTCAGATACCTTCCAGTTCAGTTCAGTTCAGACATTCAGTCGTATCTGACTCCTTGTGACCCTATGAACCACAGCATGCCAGGTCTCCCTGTCCATCACCAACTCCCGGAGTCCACCCAAACCCATGTCCATTGAGTCGGTGATGCCATCCA
>NW_011494772.1:5176833-5194108 GCF_000754665.1 Bison bison bison | reverse complement strand
TATTGGAGTTTCAGCTTCAACATCAGTCCTTCCTATGAACACCCAGGACTGATCTCCTTTAGGATGGACTGGCTGGATCTCCTTGCAGTTCAAGGGACTCTCAAGAGTCTTCTCCAACACCACAGTTCAAAAGCATCAATTCTTCGGCACTCAGCCTTCTTTATAGTCCAACTCTCATATCCATACATGACTACTGGAAAAACTGTAGCCTTGACTAGACTGACCTTTGCTGGCAAAGTCATGTCTCTGCTATTTTAATGTACTGTCTGGGTTTGTCATAGCGTTTCTTACAAGGAGCAACTGTCTTTTAATTTCATGGCTGCAGTCAGCATCTGCAGTGATTTTGGTGCCCAGAAACATAAAGTCTGACACTGTTTCCACTGTTTACCCATCTATTTCCCATGAAGTGATGGGACCAGATGCCATGATCTTAGTTTCCTGAATGTTGAGCTTTAAGCCAACATTTTCACTCTCCTTTTTCACTTTCATCAAGAGGCTCTTTAGTTCTCTTCGTTTTCTGCCATAAGGGTGGTTTCATCTGCATATCTGAGGTTATTGATATTTCTCCCAGCAATCTTGATTTCAGCTTGTGCTTCTTCCAGCCCAGCGTTTCTCATGATGTACTCTGCATATAAGTTAAATAAACAGGGTGACAAATATACAGCCTTGACATACTCCTTTTCCTATTTGGAACCAGTCTGTTGTTCCATATCCAGTTCTAACTGTTGCTTCCTAACCTGCATACAGGTTTTTCAAGAGGCAGGTCAGGTGGTCTGGTATTCCCATCTCTTTCAGAATTTTCCACAGTTTATTGTGCTTCACACAGTCAAAGGCTTTGGCATGGTCAATAAAGCAGAAATAGATGTTTTTCTGGAACTCTCTTGCTTTTTGATGATCCAGCGGATGTTGGCAATTTGATCTCTGGTTCCTCTGCCTTTTCTAAAACCAGCTTGAACATCTGGAAGTTCACAGTTCATGTATTGCTGAAGCCTGGCCTGGAGAATTTTGAACATTACTTCACTAGCGTGTGAGATGAGTGCAATTGTGTGGTAGTTTGAGCATTCTTTGGCACTGCCTTTCTTAGGGATTGGAATGAAAACTGACCTTTTCCAGTCCTCTGGCCACTGCTGAGTTTTCCAAATTTGCTGGCATATTGAGTGCAGCACTTTCACAGCATCATCTTTTAGCATTTGAGATAGCTCAAGTGGGATTCCATCACCTCCACCAGCTTTGTTCGTAGTGATGCTTCCTAAGGCCCACTTGACTTCACATTCCAGGATGTCTGGCTCTAGATGAGTGATCACACCATTGTGATTATCTGGGTCATGAAGATCTTTTTTGTACAGTTCTTCTATGTATTCTTGCCACCTCTTCTTAATATCTTCTGCACAGTTGTGAATGGGACTGGTGATGGAAGCAGGGTTCGATGCTGTAAAGAGCAATATTGCTTAGAAACCTGGAATGTTAGGTCCATTGATCAAGGCAAATTGGAAGTGGTCAAACAGGCGATGACAAGAGTGAACATCGACATTCTAGGAATCAGTGAACTAAGATGAACTAAGATGAACTGGAACGGGTGAATTTAACTCAGATGACCATTTTATCTACTACTTTAGGCAGGAATCACTTAGAAGAAATGGAGTACCATCATAGTCAACAAAAGAGTCCGAAATGCAGTGCTTGGATGCAGTCTCAGAAATGACAGAATCATCTCTGTTCGTTTCCAAGGCAAACCATTCAATATCACGGTGATCCAAGCCTTATTCCCCTACCAGCAATGCTGAAGAAGTTGAAGTTGAATGATTCTATGAACACCTACAAGACCTTCTAGAACTAACACCCAAAAAAGATGTCCTTTTCATTATATGGGACTGGAATGCAAAAGTAGGAAGTCAAGAAACACCTGGAGTAACAGGCAAATTTGACTTTGGGGTACAGAATGAAGCAGGGCAAAGGCTAATAGAGTTCTGCCAAGAGAACGCACTGGTCATAGCAAACACCCTCTTCCAACAACACAAGAGAAGTCTCTACACATAGACATCACCAGATGGTCAACACCGAAATCAGATTGATTATATTCTTTGCAGCCAAAGATGGAGAAGCTCTATACACTCAGCAAAAACAAGACCGGGATCTGACTGTGGCTCGGATCATCAACTCCTTATTGCCAAATTCAGACTGAAATTGAAGAAAGTGGAGAAAAGCATTAGATCATTCAGGTATGACCTAAATCAAATCCCTTATGACTATACACTGGAAGTGAGAAATAGATTTAAGGGACTAAATCTGATAGAGTGCCTGATGAACTATGGATGGAGGTTTGTGACATTGTACAGGAGACAGGGATCAAGACCATCCCCAAGAAAAAGAAATGTAAGAAAGCAAAATGGCCGTCTGAGAAGGCCTTATAAATAGCTGTGAAAAGAAGGGAAGCAAAAAACAAAGGAGAAAAGGAAAGATATACCCATTTGAATGCAGAGTTCTAAAGAATAGCAAGGAGAGATAAGAAAGCCTTCCTCAGTGATCAACGCAAAGAAATATAGGAAAACAACAGAATGGGAAAGACTAGAGATCTCTTCAAGAAAATTAGAGATACCAAGGGAACATTTCATGCAAAGATGGGCACAATAAAGGACAGATACCTTTACAGACCTCTTTTACTCTTCAAGGTATTGGCTTCAGAAAGAAAAATTCCAACACACCATTGTGTGGCAGTAAGAAAAACTTAATACAATATGGTTGTTCCCACTATGCAAGAAACAATCTTTAATCTTTGACTTTTTTTCCTTTTTAATTGCAAGAGGCCTTGCCCTTATTTTAATGGTACACAATGTCATGAAAACTGTAATCTAGAGATCAAGGAAGACATATGTTGCTTTAAAAGGGGGAAAGTGGTTTTGTTATCACCACTGTTTGAAACTAAGTGTGTGTGTGAAAGTCGCTCAGTTGTGTCCCACTCTGCAACTCTTTGCAACCCCATGGACTTTACAGTCCATGGAATTTTCGGGGCCAGAATACTGGAGTGGGTAGCCATTCCTTTCTCCAGGGGATCTTCCCAACCTAGGGATTGAACCCAGGTCTCCCACATTGCAGACAGATTCTTTACTGTTTGAGCCACCAGGGAAGCCCTTAAACTGGGCAAAGGTTAATTTCAAGATAGTATTCTGATAATACTTCTGTTTGTCATTTAATTTAGATCATGTGTTGGTTCCTCAAAACATGCTTTTGATAATCCTTATTTCTTATTAAATTTATAATGGAAAAGTAGCCAAAAGATAAATTCTTCCCATGTAATAATCACGTAATGGTTTGAAGATTAACATAAAGAAGAGTTATCAGTATTGGTGTAACCTATTTCAATAAAATAGAGAGACATAAAGAATTGTTAAATATTGATATTTAATTAAGTTCCAATGAATATAATTTACAGGTAATTTCTTCAGCATGCCTAGACAGTGATGCCTGTACTAAAGTACCCCCCATCCAATTTGTCATGAAACACAGTAGAAGCAGTCTTTAGTTGTTATAGAGTTTTTCTATCAAAATCTAGCTACCTATAGCTCCACTGACAGAATGGCTAAAGTGATATAGTCATGCATTCATATAAAACATTGACTGAGTACCTAATATTTTCATCTTTGGAGCTTTATAAAGTATGTGACAAATAACATGCAGAGTTGTTGAAAACATATAGGCTTCAGGGAAATGTAGGTAAGGTATATTATTCAGCATGATCTTTGATTTGATTGACCTTTGACCTTGCATGGTTTACAAGTTACTCTGCATTTCGTTTCCCTGATAGCTCAATTGGTAAAGAATCTGCCTGCAATGCAGGACACCCCAGTTTGATTACTGGGTTGGGAAGATTCGCTGGAGAAGGGATAGGCTACCCACTCCAGTATTCTTGGGCATCTCACTCCAGTATTCTTGGGCTTCCCTATGGCTCAGCTGTTAAAGAATCTGCTTGTAATGCGGGAGATTGAGTTCAGTCCCTAGATTGGGAAGATCCCCTGGAGAAGGAAAAGGCTACCCACTTCAGTATTCTGGCCTGGAGAATTCCATGGATTATATAGTCCATGGGGTTGCAAACAGTCAGATATGACTGAGCGACTTTCACTTCAGTTTGATTTGTGGGTAACAGCAGGCAGTAGTAGAAAAATCGTAATAGAGAGATAAGCAAAAGCTGAAGTTGTTTTTTGAATGACTTACTATTGCATAAAAAATGACTTACTCTTGTATTTGTCTTGTAGATGGTAGTCTTTGGCTTTGTGGAGTCATAGATTCCTGTGAATATAGTGATAGACATTATCTAATAAAACTAGTATACATTATAGTAATATTAATATTAGTGAACATTCACTGAGTGCTTACTATGTGCTCAGCACATTGAAAAATCTCATGTAGTGTTCATAACAAAATTAGGTCGGTACTGCAGTGTTTCATAGATAAGGAAACCAAGGTGTGCAGAGGGTAAGAAACTTGCCTGGTTTATACTCCTGTCTTGCCTTTGGACAAGAACAATGCAAGTTAGACTCCTTTTACAGACAGAGAATCTGTATTAATTGTTGAAGTTATGCTTTATTATTTTTTAAACACACATATATATGCAAATAAAATTTTGCTCCCAATATCTGAGGTGCCATCCTCTGTTCCATCATTTTACTTCTATTCCACATAAGGTAATCCATGTTTTAGGAACCATATTTTAAAAAGATAATGGTGTAGTACAATGAGATTCATATGTTAGGACAACTTCTTCGGTAGTCAGATGGCAATTAGAAGTGAACAAGTCTAAAATTAATCATTGTGAATATGATTTTGAGATGATACAGCTAATATATATGATATTATATATTACGGCAGTTGTAATTTTGGGGGTAAAGATTTACACATAAGCATTATTCTTTAAAGAAAATTTCTGGATTGTATTAACATTCTCTAATCTGTTTAAAAATCCTTAGTAAACTATCAAGTAAATGAACTTTACAATTTTAACTATGGTTTTTGAATCTCAATTTAACTTTAAAATAAAATAGTTCAGAGTCCAAAAGACTGTTCTATACATCTGTGTCTCTTTTGCTGTCCCACATACAGGGTTATCGTTACCATCTTTCTAAATTCCATATATATGCGTTAGTCTGCTGTATTGGTGTTTTTCTTTCTGGCTTACGTCAGTCTTTTGGACTCTGTGGAAGAGGGAGGGGTGGGGATGATTTGGGAGAATGGCACTGAAACTTGTATAATATCATATAAGAAACGAATCGCCAGTCCAGGTTCGATGCAGGATACAGGAAGCTTGGGGCTGGTGCACTGGGATGACCCAGAGGGATGGTATGGGGAGGGAGGTGGGAGGGGGGTTCAGGATTGGGAACGCGTGTACACCCATGGCGGACTCATGTTGATGTATGGCAAAACCAATACACTATTGTAAAGTAATTAGCCTCTAATTAAAATAAATAAATTAAAAATAAAATAGTTCAGATATGAGGAAACTATGTCGAGTTTTAGGCAAATTTATCAGAAACTAAATATTTAGCAAAGCTTTGCACAGGTGTAGAAATATCAGAGCTGGTAGAAATGGCGTTTGTGACAGTGACACTGGGACCTTTGGCTCTGCATTTGCTGAGATGAATGTGACTGCTACCGAATTTTCAGAATATAAGTGCTTAGGAAATAGAAGGCCAGAATGTTACCAGTATATTAGGAGTTTGTGTAAGTAGAATGTCTTTTTCTGAAACCCATTCATGGTCTGCACCAGATAAATACCAATGGTCTTTAGAAAATTAAACATTTTTAAACAGTTCATTGAGGTTGGAGACTGTTTCATTGCATCATCTTTTGTAAAGCCAAATGCAATTTTAAACCACATGAAAATATTATAAATATGACAGTAAGAAGCTAAATTTCAAAGATATCTTTCTGAAATATTGTTTTTATCACTATAAGGCAAATCTGCATAACCCGTGGAAACCTCTGATTTGATGGCAAATCACTCTTTAAAGAATGCCTTCAACCATGGGAAGATGTAACAGATTGATTTGAAACAGTTTTGGATGAATGTCCAGGTTAATATATTATCTCCTCACTGAATTGTTGGAAAATGAATTTATAAAGTAGGAAATTATTATTTTTTATTTCTCAGGAGGAAATCATTACTCTAAGCTTACTGGAAACTTAGAGACTTGTGGTTTCAAAATTTCTCTTCAGTTTTATATAGGTATTCTCATGTATTTAACCCCTGCTTTTGATTGCTTTCTGGTTTTGTTTCTAATTTACCCAAACCAGTCCTGCCTTCCCTCTGGTGTTCCGTCATTTGGGCCCACCTGCTCACAAGAGGTCAGTGGCTCAGTGCACTGGATGTAGGCAGCCAGAAAATGAAATATTACAATGAGAAATTAAAACCTTTGTAATTAAGGCACTGAATAACATGAGGCAGTAAAGACAGAATACGTGTTCCACTTTTAATATTTTCAGTAATCTCTTCTAAGAATACAGAAAAACCTGAAATACAATTGTGAAATTCAGAGAAAACGTTTTATGAAGTCAGCCTTAGTTACCTTATCCTGAAGTAGCAAATATTCACACTGAATAAGGAAGGAGATTTTAAATATCTTTGACTAAGTTTCTATTTTAAATAATTGATGGGCAGTTTACTTATAAGATAAGTATCTATGCTTTGCCAGTTGGTCTTTGGTTTAAATGATTTATAGCTCTGTGTATTTATTGGCTATGTAAATAAATTTAACAGAAATTTAAGAGGAAATGGCAGCTGTTACATGAACTGCTTTTTAAACATAAGCTTTTAAATTATTGATAACCTTTGGAGGGTGCTCTAAGAACGCATTTTGACACCCACAGCTTTTTGATAGTGGACATAACACCTATGACAGGCAAACCTTTCCAATCTCTACTTATATTAAAAGTGTGAACATTAACCTATAGTGTGTATCTTTAAAAATGTGCTCTGTGGTAGTAAATTTAAATTGCTACCTATTATCTTTTCTTATGGGTATGTCCATTATGATGTGACAGCCATAAAGAGTGTAATCATGCTATAAAACAATGAACTTGTCGCAATTTCCTTTTCTAGTTGCCTCAGTTTTGGGGTTAGAAATGGTACCATAATAAGGTCACATCCCTAATGACACAAGGGCAAGGAAAAAAAAAGTGAAGCAAAGTAAAACAAATTAAAAAAACCCCAATAACAGAAATCTAGTACTTAAGACTTTAGTTTATTTAAAAAAAAATTATTTATTTGGCCATGCTGGGTTTTAGTTGTGGCATGTGGAATCTTTAGTTGTGGAATGTGGGATCTAGTTCCCTAACCAGGGATAGAACCCAGGCCCCCCTGCATTGGGAGCATGGAGTCTTAGCCACTAGACCGTCAGGGAAATGCTGAGACTTTTTATTTTAGACTTTTATATTTTTTTCTATTTTTTAAAATTTCTTTTTAATTGGAGGATAATTGCTTTACAATGTTGTGTTGGTTCCTGCCATGTCAACATGAATCAGCCGCCATAGAGATATACATGTCCCTTCCGCTTGCACCTCCCTCCCACCTTCCACCCCATCGCACTCCTCTAGGTTTTCACAGAGCCCAGATTGAGCTCCCTGTGTTCTACAGCAACTTCCACTAGCTGTTTGTTTTACATACGGTAATGTATATTTTCAATGCTACTCTCTCCATTCCTCCCATCCTCTCCTTCCCCTGCTGTGTCAAGTCTGTTCTCTTTGTCGATGTCTCTATTCCTGCCCTGTAAATTGGATCACTGGTACCATTTTTCTAGATTCCGTATATATGTGTTAATATGCAGTATTTTTTTTTTCTCTTTCTGACTTACTTTACTCTGTGTAACAGGTTCTAGTTTCATCCACCTCAGTTCCACTGACTCAAATTCATTATTTTTTATGGCCGAGTAATATTCCATTGTTTGTATGTATCATATCTTCTTTATCCACTTATCTGTCTATGGGCATTTTGATTGCTTCCATGTCCTGGCTGTTGTAAATAGTACTGCAGTGAACACTGGGGTATGTGTGTCTTTTTGAGTTATGGTTTTCACAGGGTTTATGCCCAGTAGGGGGATTGATGGAACATACTCTTGAGAAACCTATATGCAGGTCAGGAAGCAACAGTTAGAACTGAACGTGGAACAACAGACTGGTTCCAAATAGGAAAAGGAGTACTTCAAGGCTGTATACTATCACCCTGCTTATTTAACTTATATGCAGAGTAAGTACATCATGTGAAACCCTGGGCTGGAAGAAGCATAAGCTGGGATTAAGATTGCCGGGAGAAATATCATTAACCTCAGATATGCAGATGACACCACCCTTATGGCAGAAAGTGAAGAGGAACTAAAAAGCCTCTTGATGAAAGTAAAAGAAGAGAGTGAAAAAGTTGGCTTAAAGCTCAACATTCAGAAAATGAAGATCATGGCATCTGGTCCCATCACTTCATGGGAAATAGATGGGGAAACAGTGGAAACAGTGGCTGACTTTATTTTTCTGGGCTCCAAAATCACTGCAGATGGTGACTGCAGCCATGAAATTAAAAGACGCTTACTCCTTGGAAGGAGAATTATGACCAACCTAGATAGCATATTGAAAAGCAGAGACATTACTTTGCCAACAAAGGTCTGTCAAGTCAAGGCTATGGTTTTTCCAGTGGTCATGTATGAATGTGAGAGTTGGACTGTGAAGAAAGCTGAGTGCCGAAGAATTGATGCTTTTGAACTGTGGTGTTGGGGAAGACTCTCGAGAGTCCCTTGGACTGGAAGGAGATCCAACCAGTCCATTCTGAAGGAGATCAGCCCTGGATGTTCTTTGGAAGGAATGATGCTAAAGCTGAAACTCCAGTACTTTGGCCATCTTATGCGAAGAGTTGACTCATTGGAAAAGACTCTGATGCCTGGAGGGATTGGGAGCAGGAGGAGAAGGGGACGACAGAGAATGAGATGTCTGGATGGCATCACCGACTCGATGGACATGAGTTTGAGTGAACTCTGGGAGTTGATGATGGACAGGGAGGCCTGGCGTGCTGCCATTCATGGGGTCGCAAAGAGTTGGACACGACTGAGTGACTGAACTGAACTGAAGATAGTTTTATTCCTGGTTTTTAAGGAATCTCCGTCCAGTTTGCCATAGTGGCTGTATCAATTTGTATCTCCACCAACAGTGCAAGAGGGTTCCCTTTTTTCCACATCCTCTCCAGCATTTCTTGTTTGTAGATTTTTTGATCATGGCCATTCTCACTGGTATGAGGTGATATTTCATTATAGACTTTCTATTTTAGATTTATGCAAAATATGGGAAGGAGGAGGAGTGATAGAGAAGAAATACAAACCGTGGACCCACAGCTAAGGCAAAGTATTCTAGTCTCAGGTTTGGGGAAAGAAACTTTGATTATTGTTTCTGTATTTTTTCCCTCCTTCTCATCTATAAAATGGGGTTTTGGACAAGAGGGTCTCTGGTAGCTCACGGTTTCACCGAGTTGAACCTGGAAGACTGGGTACGTGGGGATGATGCTAGATGCTGTACTGTACAACTGAAACTTTCAGGGCTAAGGCTGCCAAGTTTGAGATTAAATTGTCTTCAATCTTTGTCAATTCCCTTTCATACCCTTGGCCCTTTAGTTTTATGACATTAAAAGCCATTTAGAATTTTTGTAATAAGTAGTATTTATCGGTCTCAATTTAATTTTGATATCTTTTCTAGTTTAAACTTTTTTTTTTTTTAAAACACTGCTGTGCTTCCAGAAGAAACAAGAATTTTATGTCTTTAGTTCATTGCCAAATTAGATCATCTCCTGAGAGAGTCTTAATAAGGTTCGAATGCATAAAACAATCTTTGTGTTTTCCAAACATAAGCTTTCTCACCACATCTTATCACATCATAGGAAAAAGAGTTTTTTTATATCCCTTTTATATTTCCCCTCTCTCACAAGGGAAGTAAGTACACTGGAACTTTATCATCAGGAAAAATTCAGGGACAGTAAAGTTCTAAGTACAGACTTGATTAGCTCACTGATCAATGTGGATAGCATTAGTAATGGTACTGAGATATGTTTCTTTCTGTGGAGGAAATTTTGAGTAGGGTTTATTTTGGTAAAATGGAAACCAGTAACAGCTTTAATCCTTTTGAAATCTAGTGTAAAGTGATCAGCCTGGTCTAGCTAAAATTTACCATGCAGAAAAAATTACCATAAAAGCGACCTCAGAAAAGAGATACTTGTCAATGTGATTCATTTTAAGGGTCATGTTTTGAAAGAACATCTGTACTAGTTTATGGAAGAGAAATAGAAGATATACTGGATGCTTACTACATCTGTATGTGTGATTTCTTTTAATCATCTAAACCAAATCATGAGGGTCATCTCATTTGTATCTGGTAAAAGTGAGGCATAAATATTTGCCTGTCAATAATCCATTCCTTTTGGAGAAGGCAGTGGCACCCCACTCCAGTACCCTTGCCTGGAAATCCCATGGATGGAGGAGCCTGGTAGGCTGCAGTCCATGGGGTCGCTAGGAGTCGGACACGACTGAGCGACTTCACTTTCACTTTTCACTTTCATGCATTGGAGAAGGAAATGGCAACCCACTCCAGTGTTTTTGCCTGGAGAATCCCAGAGACGGGGGAGCCTGGTGGGCTGCCGTCTATGGGGTCACACAGAGTCAGACACTACTGAAGCGACTTAGCAGCAGCAGCAGCAGCAGCAGCAATCCATTCCTTTAATCTTACCAAACCACCTCTTTTTTTGTAGTGGGTCATCCAAGCTTCACTTTTCCATGTTGTACTGTGTACCTTTCAAACTGGTGGGGGGATACCTTCAGGAAGTATCTCTGGTCACATGCAGAACTGGAGTAATCATAGAAAAATCTTGTCACCTTATTTTACTATTTTTTAAAAATAGTTTGTTAAAACATACTTTTATGCAAGTAAAAATATTAGTCACTCAGTCATGTCTGACTTTTTGAGATCCCATGGACTCTAGCCCACCAAGCTCTTCTGTCCGTGGGATTCTCCAGGCAAGGATACTGGAGTGGGTAGCCATTTCCTTCTCCAGGGGATCTTCTCAACTAATGGATCAAACCCAGCTCTCCTGCATTGCAGGAGAATTATTTACTATCTGAGGCACAGTTGCCACGCATTATAATATATGTAAGAAAAATAGCCACTGCACAGAAATTTTATTGGAGGGAAAATTCAGAGAAGTTTGAAAAGTGTTGCTTAACTAGATATAGCTATTGAGTATATGAATGAAAAATAAAGCTTAGAGCCAAGAAATAATATATTCCAATTGAATAAGGAGGCAGAAGCAGTTTACTTTCAACTACAAGAAATGGAATCAAAAGTATTGTAAGTTCTTTGTCCTCCTTTATTTTATTATATAATTGAAATCACTTCTGAAGACATAGTTCTATAGCACTCACTGCAAATGAGTGGTTTTTTACTAAATAAAATTAATTTGAAATATATTCATGAATTAATGATTTTTTACTTCACCTCTAAGTCTTCATAAAGTGCTAATAAACTATTAAATTTGTTTTTTACTAAATATTTTACTAAAATCATTGCAAAATCATTGTTTGAGAGTCTCTGAGAAGCAGAAATAATCCATTATGTAAATTTGGGTGCTTAGAAGACTATTCAAAGATGTATGTTTGTTCAGTTTACTAATTTGATGTTTCTGTGGAGTGCTTGCATCTAGCCAGGTCTAAGTGCATGCACTTCTCCTAGTAGGCATGCTATAACTGCAGCTTCTCAGACCCTTCCACTTGTAGAGACCAAGAATCTCCATTTTAAAGAAGTATCCCAGGTGATTTTGATGCTGATAGTCTGAGAATCACGCTTTGAAAAAACAAAATCGTCTCTGGCTGTATTGCCACTGTGCTCATGCTCAGTCGCTCAGTTGTGTTGGACTCTTTGCAACCTCATGGACTGCAGCCCACCAGGCTCCTCCTTCTGTGGAATTTCCCAGGCAAGAACACTGGAGTGGGTTGCCATTTCCTTCTCCAGGGGATCTTCCCAACCCAGGGATTGAACCCACATTTTCTGCATTGGTAGGTGGATTTTTTTACCACTGCAACACCTGGGAAGTCCTTATATTGCCACTAGAGTCATTTATTTGACTCATTTTGTTAAAATGAGTTTTAGAAGGGGTTTCGCAATTAGTCACATTGTCATGTGCATGCTTCCCTTAAACTTCAGCATTTTCAAAAGCCTAATACATTTTAGATGAAAGGCCTGGAGTTCTAATTCTGCCTCTACCAGCTATTCAGTTATGGACAAGTCTCTTCACTATTGTATAGCTTGCTTGCTTATACGGTAAAAATAAACATTTGAACATTCACCTATAGTGCCCTGTGACTCATTTTCTATGTCTTTATAATAGTTAAGAACTGTTGAATACAAATTAAAACTTGGCTATGTTATTGCACAATTCATAACTGAGATCTAAAATGATGTTCAGACTTGCTGTTAACTGCATGCAACGTTAGAATTGCAGATAGTGATTCTGATGCAGTGCTTAGCTGTCTGACCAATAGAGATTCTGAATATTTCCCATGATATGAGCAAAGTGTTTTTTTCCTCTGTTGAAATGTATTTTTTTTCCTGTGAAATCTGGAGAAAAAAGTTCTATGGTCCGGTATAAAAAATAAACTAAAGTTATTATTGGAAATTAGTAAACAGGTGCTCTAGAGCGGGATTGGTAAGCTTTTTCTGCAGAGAATCAGATCGCAGTATTTCAAGCTTTGTAGACACTACATGGTCTCTTTCTTCCTTCACCTTCTGCTTTTTTCTTTGTTCCTCCTCCACTTTTTTTTTTTTTTTAAGCAACAGGTAAAGCATGTTAAGCTTTAGCTCAAGATCACATGAAAACTGTTTAGAGCAGTGCTTCTCAAACTTTAATGCACATATGCATTGCCAGGGAATCTTTAAAATGTAGATTCTGATGCTCTGGGTCTGGGGTTAGGCTGCGGATCCTGTGTTTCTGATGTCCTCTTGGATATCAAAGCTTTAGAGGCTAATAGCATTTCATGTAATGAACAGCCCCCTCTACTGTTCAGTTTTTAATCCCCAGTGACTAGCATCACTGACTCGATGGACGTGAGTTTGAGTGAACTCCAGGAGCTGGTGATGGACAGGGAGGCCTGGCGTGCTGGGATTCATGGGGTCGGAGAGTTTGACACCACTGAGTGACTGAACTGAACTGAACTGACTAGCTGACAACTCAGCTATTTTTGTTTTTGTATTTTAAACAAATAATGGGGTTGTTTTGGTCATAGTACTTTAGTGATTCTTCGTAATTTTAAAGCCTCAGACCTCTGAAAATTTATTGAATGCTGTTGTCCCACTAGCCACCTCTCCCTCCTGCCCACAAAAAAAAATACCCGTTTTTATGCACAATTTCAAAAGAATTAACAGATCTATCAAAGGCTTATTCATCTTACAGGTCACTTCTGAGGTTGTGTAATGTCTGAATTTAAGAGAGTTCAAAATTAATTCCCTCACTTTTAATAACATCTTAAAATTTACATTGAAACTGTGTTTTCACATGGGCTTCCCTGGATGCTCAATGGTAAACAGTCTGACAGTGCAGGAAATGCAGGTTTAGATCCTTGGGTTGGGAAGATATCCTGGAGAAGGAAATGCAGCCCACAGTATTCTTTCCTGGGAAATCCCATGGACACAGGAGCCTGTTGGGCTGCAGTCCATGGGGTCGCAAAAGAATCAGGTCTCAACTGAGTGACTAAACCACAACAGTGTGTTTGCATGTTTCCAATTCTGTCTGCTTATCTCTCTACCTACTTACATGTCTATCAACCACCTATCTGACTTGTAAGACCTTTTATTTTATGCCCTAGTGGTTATTGCTGGCCTGGTGATTACATTTAAAATGTAAAACTGTAAATGAGGAAAATAACCCAATTGTTGGTCAGAGTGAACCTGAATTGTTACAATGCCTTGTACTAAATTTTCTCACAGTGCCTTTATGTATCTTTCAAGAACTACTTTATTGAGATACTATCCATACATACTTTACTCATTTAAAGCATATAATATAATAGTTTTTATTATTTTCATGGAGCTTTCCAACCATCACCGTTATCAATTTTAGAATATTTTCATCACTCCCCAAAGATTCTCCAGTTCCCCCTTCACCTCTTGTCCCTATTTCCTACCCTAGACAACCACACACCTTTTTATTTCTACGAATTTAACTATTCTGAGCATTTTTGTAAGTGGAATCATTTTGTGACCAGCTTCTTTCACTTAGCATAATATTTTCAGGGTTCACTTATGGTTAAAGTGTTTATCAGTATTTATCAGTTTGATCATTTTTACTGTTGAATAACATTCCATTATGTGGATATGTAACATTTATTTATCCATTCATCTTTTAAGGGACATTTGGGTTCTTTCCATTTAAAAAAAAATTATTATGAATAATGCTGCTTTGAATGTTACAGTACAGTCATACACAGGTTTTTGTGTGGACATAAGGTTTCATTTCTTTTGGGTTATGGGCCAGGCAGTGGCGTTGCTGGGTCATAGGTTAATTCCAAAACTTTTTGAGGAACTCCGGATCGTTTTTCAAAGTTGCTGAACCATTTTGCATTCCCACCAGCCATATATCAGACACTGATTTTTTCAACATTCCAGATAGTACTTTTCATTTTACATTTTTTGGATTATTGCCATCCTAGTGGATGTGAAGTGTGTCTCATGGTTTTGATTTGCATTTGACACATGTGACGTTGAGCATCTTTTCATGTCCTTATTGGCCTTTTGTCTACATTTTGGGATGAATGTTTTTTCAAATCTTTGTCCACTTAAAAATTTGGTTATTTACACTTTTATTGAGTTGTAAGAGCTCTTTATATATTCTAGATATAAGTTTTCTATCAGGTATATGATTTGCAAACTTCTGATTCTGGGGGTTGTTTTTCCTTTTTCAAATCGTTTTTTCAAGGACAGATATTTTTGTTTCATATGATTTTGGTGTCATATTCAAGAAGGTTTTGACAAACTCAAGTCATAAAAAATTTTCTCCTATAATTTCTTTCCATTGTTTGATAATTTCAACCCTTACATTTAAATTTTGAATTTTTTATAGCAGTGAAGTTACTAGAATCATACCTAAATGTGACAGCCTTAGAATAATTTACATATGTTATAGTAATAAGTGAGTAAAATTCTCTGAGAGCTTTCTGGCCATGCTGGATTCTAAATTCTGTTGCTAAGTTCTTTAGATGTTTTGCCTCTCATTCTCTTGTTAGTCTATTCTCTTGTATTTTATTTAATGTGTTAGTATATTTCAAGTCCCGTTCAGACCTTATCCATGACAACTACCTAATAAGGCAGTGAACTATGAGATGTAGTAAATTAGCAGTCTAAAACATGGAGATGCAGGTTCTCTTGCAATTGGCAGGCTGGTTCTTTACCACCAGCACCACCTGGCAAGCCCTTAGGGCCTTAGTGCTTATAGTATATAACCTTCTTTATTATTGTGATTCAGGATGTGATTCCCTGTCCGTTTTTAAATGCTTTGAGTCTCTGTTGTTTTTTTTTAAATTTTGTCCTGTGTACTATAAATTACTCTTGCCTTAAATTCCTAGTAGTTGTACTGTGTAAGTTCCTTCTAGAATCTGATGAGATAACAAATGGTAATCAGCAACCTTTGAAAGTTAATCCTTTTCAGAAAAGGAAAGGTTCATTCACTACCAAATTAAATTCCCTTTATTAAATTAAAATATGAATTTCAAATTAATATTGAAAGGTACTGGAATAACATTGATGAGTAAATATTACTTTTGTTTATTGAGAAGAAATATGCTAATATTAGATGATTGGTTTGAAAATTGTAAGAACTAACTTTTAAAAGCTCATTATCTAGATGATCATTACATCTCCAGACAGATTTGTCTTAGCATTTCTTTTAGAATTATTTGCAGCAGCTGATGCTGCAGCAGCTGGTGGAAACTTTCCACAAATAATGACTTTTGACACTTTACAAATTAAAATATTCAAAACAATACATTATGCAAAATTTTCATCTTAAAATGCCAAATGGGTCCTTCTCTTTGTATCTCTTCTAACTTTTAATGGCCGTGCTTTCACTGCAGGCAAAGGAAGGATGTTGGTACCTGCCACTCTTACCATATGGAATACCAAATTCTGTGAAGTGTTTATTTTATGAACGTACCTTATATTTTCCTCCTTTTTTCAACATTAAGTGTTGTTTCTAAATGTCGGGTTCTTTTTGATTGTTCTCTGGGATATTGATGTAACTCTCACCTGTCTTTTTGCCTCCCTAATTAGAGAATCTTTCTAATACACAGTTGGTCATGTCACTGCCTCCTCGAAATCAGTGAGCCATATAGAATAAAAGACACATTCCGTATCATGTTATTTTAAGCCCTGTTGTCTTTGGTCGCCTTTCACTCTCACCTTCCACGTTAACTTCCTCTCTGATTATGAAATATGTTATGCATGTACTGTCATTTCTCTGTCTTTTTGCTCATGCTGTTTCTTCATTGTGAATGTTTTTCTCCTTCTGTGGACATACCATTTTCATTCTTCACAACGCAATTTACTTTTTATTTTTAGTATTTTTATTGGAATATAGTTGCTTTACACTGGTATGTCAGTTTCTGCTATACAGCAAAGTGAGTCATGTATACATATACATATATCCCCTCTTTTTTGGATTTCCTTTCTATTTAGGTCACCACAGAATACCAATTAGAGTTCTCTATGCTATACAGTAGGTTCTTGTTAGTAATCTGTTTTATTCATAGTAGTTTATTTATGTCAATTCCAATCTCCCAATTGAACCCTGCCCTTTCCCTGTTGGTATTCATGTGTTTGTTTTGTACATCTTTGTCTCTCTTTCTGCTTTTCAAATAAGATCATCTGTACCGTTTTTCTAAATTCCACATGTATGTGTTAATATATGATATTTGTCTTTCTCTTTCTGACTTCACTCTGTATGACAGTCTGTAGGTCCATCCACTTCTCTGCCAGTGACACAGTTTCATTCTTTTTTATGACTGAGTAATATTCCTTTGTATATATGTGCCATATCTTTTTTTTTGGTATTTATAATATTTTAATATTTTTAATTTATTTTTAATTTTACATTTTTTTAAAAATTTTATTTTATTTTTAAACTTTACAATATTGTATTAGTTTTGCCAATTATTGAAATGAATCCGCCACAGGTATACCCGCGTTCCCCATCCTGAACCCTCCTCCCTCCTCCCTCCCC
>NW_011494772.1:5176221-5176438 GCF_000754665.1 Bison bison bison | reverse complement strand
GTGGTGCTGGGAAAACTGGTCAACCACTTGTAAAAGAATGAAACTAGAGCACTTTCTAACACCATACACCAAAATAAACTCAAAATGGATTAAAGATCTAAACGTAAGACCAGAAACTATAAAACTCCTAGAGGAGAACATAGGCAAAACACTCTCCGACATACATCACAGCAGGATCCTCTATGACCCACCTCCCAGAATATTGGAAATAAAAGCA
>NW_011494772.1:5170308-5175722 GCF_000754665.1 Bison bison bison | reverse complement strand
CACCTCCCAGAATATTGGAAATAAAAGCAAAAATAAACAAATGGGACCTAATTAAACTTAAAAGCTTCTGCACAACAAAGGAAACTCTTAGCAAGGTGAAAAGGCAGCCTTCAGAATGGGAGAAAATAATAGCCATATCTTCTTTATCCATTCCTCTGCTGACGGACATTTAGGTTGCTTCCGTGTCCTGGCTATTGTACATAGTGTTGGAATAAACATTGAGGTGCATGTATATTTCTAAATTAATGTTTAAACTCATTTAAATGTTTAAATGAATTTAAATTAAATTAGGCATGGGATTGCTGGGTCATATAGTAGTTCTGCTTTTAGTTTTGGAGGAGCTTTCATACTTCTCCATAGTGGCTGTAACAGTTTACATTCCCACCATCTGTGTAAGAGGTTTCCCTTTTCTCTACACCCACTTCAGCATTTATCATTTGTAGGTATTTTGATGATAGCCGTTGTGATTGATGTGAGGTGATATCTCATTGTAATCTTGATTTGCATTTCTCTAATAGTGATGTTGAGTAGCTTTTCATGTATTTATTGGCCGTCTGTATATCTTCTTTGGAAAAATGTCTGTGGAGGGTCTGCCCATTTTTCTGGAGAAGGAAGTGGCAACCTTCTCCAGTCTTCTTGCTTGGAAAATCCCATGGATGGAGGAGCCTGGCAGGCTACAGTCCATAGAGTCACAATTGTGTTTTGATGCTGAGCTACTTGAACTATTTGTATATTGTGGAGATTAATCCCTTGTCAGTTGCTTCATTTGTACATATTTTCTCCCATCCTGTGGGTTGTCTTTACAACCCAATTTAAATGCTACCTTTTTTTGGGGGGAAACCTCTTACTATGCTCTAGTTAAAGTTGAGATTACTTTTCCAGATCTTTTCCTATAATGCATTTCTTGGACTGCCATGCAACACTTCTTTCAGCATAGTGATTTAACTTGAGTTCCGCAGTCAGAGATACCTAGGGTCAAATCCTGGCTCTGCTGCTTACTTCTTCCACAGTTGTGGGAAATTTATGTCATTAAACTTCTTCCTCATCTCTTGAATGCAGTTAGTTACTGTTTGTATATAATGTTCCAGTCTTTTATTGTGTTAGTTCTGATAGCACAGTGCCAGCGTGATAAATGGTTTGTATGGGTGTATTCTAGGTACTTGCCCACTTGACTTTCTCCTTCAGTAAATAGTAAGCCCTTTGAGAACAGGAAATTAACCTAACTCATCTTGGAATCCTTTACATTTTACTGGTTCCAGAAGAAAATTTCATGCTGTCTTTACTTTTGTTTGAAATGACCCATGGAACATGTTAAACCTAACTCATTAGAATTGAAATAGTAATTTATTGCTATATTGTCTTGTTCCACAAGGAACTTGGGGGGACTTACGAGATGCATAAAGAACAAAAGACTGAAACATAAATAAAATGGTAGTAAGTGCATTTTGAATGATTGAATAGTTTAATTTCATCCATGTGAACCCAAGTGAAACAAAAGCTATAGATAAGGAAATATTAACGCTTGTCTTCATTTTGTCACATTTTGTAGGATCTCGTCTTCGCCAGGAAGACTTTCCCCCAAGGATCGTGGAGCACCCTTCCGATGTCATTGTCTCTAAGGGAGAGCCCACTACTTTGAACTGTAAGGCCGAGGGCCGGCCAACGCCCACCATCGAGTGGTACAAGGATGGTGAGCGGGTGGAGACTGACAAGGATGATCCCCGGTCCCATAGGATGCTTCTGCCCAGCGGATCCTTATTCTTCTTGCGCATTGTGCATGGGCGCAGAAGTAAACCGGATGAAGGAAGCTATGTGTGTGTTGCAAGGAACTATCTTGGTGAAGCAGTGAGTCGAAATGCATCTCTGGAAGTGGCATGTAAGTACACTTAATGAATCTCATAAATGGCATGCACTTTGACTTATTTTTAGTAAGCTTTGATTTATTCCCATGGGTGGTTAATACCTAAAGAATAGAAGTCAACACTTTGACTAATTTTTATTGTACCTTCTCCAGAGAAAGCTCATCAAAATAATATATAGCCAAGGTGTTGCAATAGAATTATTTATTGAGCTGGCCAGAAAGTTTGTTTGGATTTTTCCATTATAGCATACAGAATCCTGAACAAATTTTTGGCCATCCTAATATATTGAAAGAGTGTGGGTATTATATTATTACATTAAAGCAAGGTGGCAATGATGCTGATCATATTTTAAATTTGAATTTTTAATGAGAGATATAATCAAGTATTATGATTGGCAATGTTAAAGAGTTTATGTGTAAAATGGCATCAAATATAATGCATAAGTTCATTATTGTAACTATTTCTGTTCTGTTTATATGTATCTATTTTAATATATTTATACATATTATTTTTTATATCTAGTTTTTATTGGGCAGCTTTAAAATGAATATACTCTTTAGGTTATATTAACTCTTTTGCTTCCAGGGTAAATTCAGAGATCATTACCCAAGGCACGTAGGGGAAAATATACTAACAAAAGCAATTATATTTTTTTATTAAAAATGCACTAGAGAAGAGAAGTGATTTCTGTTTATAGTCAAAATGTTCATATATAGGAAGATCTTGCTCAGATTTTATAATCAGTAATAGCTAATGTTTTGTCCTGACTTTGACACTTAAGATGATATTTATTTATTAATCATGTAGCCCAAATAGCACTAGTAAATCAATATATCAAGACTTTGCATCTATTTGACAATTGACTCCATACCTTTATTTTTTGAATGGTTTTCAAGGACAGATTTCAAAATACATTAGATTTGTTTTCTGGTTTATACGTGAGGATTTGGTGTCACAATTTAAACAGCATCATATAATTTTGGTATTCTCTATTTTGAAGAAATATTTTATCAAGAATTATTTGTAAATAAGATGGCAGTAATTGAGTTTTAAAAAATTTTGTGCTTTTCAACTTCTTGCATGTACCAGTAGGTGTTCATAGATAAGATAACTGAAGTATTTCAGAATGCATGAGTCTTTTTTTTTTTTCACATAGCTGGAATGGGAGTCCTGGATATAATATTTCATGGGCTCATGTCTACAATTAACTGATAGTATACTCACAGGCTGTATGGTATCACATGATTATAAAACTTGTATACATATGTATTGAAATACTCAACAATATATCATTATCTTTATATATGAAAGCATCTTTTAGTAAAAAAATTGTAAAATTTCTTAGTTGTCTCAATGAAAGTTTTTGCTCTTAAGCATCCAGTATTTAGATTTATGGTTTGTACTAGGAAATCTGGAACCCGCTCCATGCTTGAAATGTGTTACGTCCAATAGGAAAACACTACACGAATTCTAAAACCCTAATTTATTCTGTGAAGCACTTGTACTTTGAGATATAAGCATTAGAACTTTTGCTAGCAATGCCATTTTGTACCAGATCAGGTTAGATCCCTGGATCGGTGGGATCCTCAGGAGAAGGTAATGGCAACTCACTCCAGTATTCTTGCCTGTGAAATCCCCTGGCGGGTTATAGACCATTGCAAAAGAGTCAGAAATGACTTAGCTAATAAAACAACAACAATAAGCTAAGTAATTTCATTTTTATAACTTTCTTTTAAAAGCAGTTAGTTTAAAATGCAGTTTAGTGAGATATATACCCAAAACCTCAAGAAAGCAAATGTTCCGAACTGCCTATTTTTGTTTTGAATTATCTTATTTCTGGAACATTTCAAACATATCAAAATATTTCAGTGTCAATTCTATTGACATTTCCCCCCACAGGCTCCCTTTATAGTAAATGTAACAGGCAAACATATCAAAATATTTCAGTCTCAATTCTATTGACTTTTCCCCCCACAGGCTCCCTTTATAGTAAATGTAACAGGCATTATTTTTTTCCTTTTATAAATAGAATGAAACCCCTTATGGCTGGGTGACCAAGACTCAGACCATAGGTTAATGGGGATTCAGGGTCGGGGCATGTTTGGTCTAATTTTCAGTTTTAGAGAATTATGCCATATTTGGAAAAACAATCAAATGAAATCCGGCTCATTTTATATAAAAAAATAAAGAAGTTTTAATTAAAAGTTTTATTTTATCTACTCAATAGCAAATAATGCTTTTTACTTTTTTAATTGAAGTATAGTTGATGTGCAATATTATAGGCATTTCAGGTGTACAATATAGTGATTTACAATTTTTAAAGGTTAAATTTCACTTATAGAAGTTATAAAATATGGGCTGTAATCCCTATGTTGTAATATATATCCTGTTAGCTTATTTATTTTAAGCAAATAACTCTATTTTTAATCCTTAACTTTCTTCTTAATATTAAATTTTATATAAATCAACCAGTCACTTTTTTGTTGGACAGCTATAAACTTATTTTGTTTTCTGAGCCTTATCTCTCTTAAAATTGCTTCTAACACACATGCACCTTGCACTTTTATTTAACTGAAAGGATTTCTCTCTTTCCTAGTTGTGTCATTAATAATGAATCAAACTGTTTGAGAAGGAAAATTTGAAACCATGAATTTTTTTTTTTTTTCATGTAATGTGTAAGTAGCATTTTTCTTTATTTTTTAAATCAGTAAGCTTTGAGGAATGCTAAAAAATGCTTCTGACTTAGGAGAACAAGACGGATTCTAAATTGGATTCAGCTAGTGAATAAAATTCTTTCTTCTAATGCCCTGTCAACAGTTCATGCCATTTGAGCCAACATGAGATCAAATAATATCCATTTATATGCTGCTCATCCTTTTCACATTAGCTCATCAGTATTCTTCCTTTCCTTGTGTGTTTCATAAAATGTGTTAATATGGAAATCTAGGTCAAAGCATTGTGATTTGTCAGTACTATTGATAACCAAGGTATATTTTTATAAACTGATAGGAGCCACCATGGGTCATATAAATGTCTGGCCTTCATATTTTAGGATACGGCATCATTGCCCAATTATGGCACATCTATGTATAAGTTGTTAAAGGAAAGAATGGAAGCCTGAAGACACTATGTATTTGGAGAACTGAAGGTAGCTTGATATGAGGTTGATGGGCAGCATGAGTCATGTGGTAAATCCTAAAATCTAGACTTTTTGCTACGTAAAAGGCGAATGTTAGAAAGAAAATTGAAGATTAGGTTAAAGTGATGAAGATTGAAATCAGAGTAGAGTTAGAAGCTATAAAATCATTCAGAGAAAAGTATACGGTAGATTTTAAATTGTACGAAACAGTGAGGATTCTAAGAAGGAAATAGTTTGAATCATACTTAGAAACTGTATCAGTTTGTGCTTGGTTTGGGAGATAAAGGTAATTCCCAGATGTTTTTGGTGGAGTGACTAGGTGTATTATGATACCTACCAGAGAAAGGGATGGCAGATATGGGAGAAATAGCTCTAGTGGGAATAGGAGAGTGGAGTCAGCGTAGTTGCATTGT
>NW_011494772.1:5142243-5170208 GCF_000754665.1 Bison bison bison | reverse complement strand
TACCAATGAAATAATAGCAAGGTAAAAATATGCCATGTTCCATTAAGAAAAGAGCTCCTGGAATTGACAGGTCTTTCCCAGATGGAAGTTGAAGCCATGGGGGTAGATAGACGTGGATGTGAATACCCAGGCAAGCTCTTTGTAGGGAGTGGTTGATAAGACCTGAGATCATTTTCATTGTTTGGAACCCTAACATTTAATGGCAGGCAAAGGAAAGGATTCTAGTGCGGAGGCTCAGAGAAGGTATTGAGGTGATAGAATATGAGAAATGGAGTGACAAGAAAAATAAGCAGATGATTTTAAGAGAGAGAAGTATTTGGCAATGCAAATGCCATAGGGTGGTCTAATTAAAAGTACCTGTGGGCTCCAGGGATGGAAAGAAAGTACAGCAGCTGAAGAATGAGTGAGTAGGTGATGAAGTTGGAGTGGCACATGACAAGCACCTGTTCTTTCAAGAATTCAGATCTGAGTTGGGTATGAGGAACCACAGCAGGGTATTCCAACTTCTGCACTATTACCCTTTGTGATGGGGTAATCCCTGTTGTAGGAGCTCTGCTGTTTATCATAGAATATATAGCAGCATCTCTGGTCTTTACTGAGGAGTTGCCAGTAGGACCCCTGCAATCCAAGTTGTGGGCTTCCCTGGTGCTCAGTGGTAAGGAATCCACCTGTCACTGCAGGAGACATGAATTCAATCCCTGGGAAGTTCCCCTGGAAAAGGAACTGGTGACCCTCTCTAGTGTTCTTTCCTGGGAAATCCCATGGATAGAGGAGCCTGGCAGGCTACAGTGCTACAGTCGTTGCAAAAGAGTTAAGACACAACCTGGCGACTAAACAACAACAGCCCAAGTCATGACAACAAAATCTTTCTCCAGGTTCTGTCAAATGTCCTCTTGATGGGGCGGGGGCTGGGGAGAGGGTCAAAATCAGTTGAGAATGGATTTAAGTGTATATATGGTGCTTAAGAATATATGGATAAGTAGCAAACAAACTTATAAATTTTATCATGAAATAATTATTGATAAAAAATCTGGAATTTTTGACTCTGCTTCATCTTGATTTTTATTTCAAATTTCAACAGTCTTGCTTCCTGTTGTCATATGAAGTGTGCAGTTTTATTGATAACCATCTGTCTTAACTGTATGGAAGTTAGCCTATTTTTTTTATCGTACTATATTTATTCTCTCTTGTTTTTTCTTAAATACACAGTTCAGTTTATGAAAGGGAACAATATAATGCCAGAAAAAGCTATTTAGAACTTATCATTGCAGTGGAGATTTGAATCACTTTGCTCATATTTGTTTTTTTATCTTCTTGCTTTGGGGAAAAAAACAAACAAAAAACAACAAACAAACCAGAAAGTACTTTTTAAATGACTTGAGCTCAAAGAAGGTTTTTAGCCAAGAAAAAAAAAAAAGTGACTTTTACATATTTAGAAAACAGAATTGCAGGGCCTACAAGCAAGGCACTTGGCACTGAAGAACTGAACACACAGTTTTCCGATGGGACCACCAAGAGAGCTGAGGCCTAACTGGTTCAGATAGAGTTTCAGTTTGAACTCCGATGCTCCCTGTGTTTGGAGCAGGAGGAGCTCGCGGGTCCTCACACAGATTGAGGCTGACTCTGATGCAGCCTGGGTCAGTGGCAGCCCCTAGAGATGGCAGCTGTAGCCCCAGGTGGTAAATATATGACAGCAGCTTGATCTATCGACCAGGGTAAGACGGGGTTCTGGCCTAAATGAAAATTCATGAAAAATTGATGAAGTTCCCAGATTATTTTTTCCGTTTCCTTTTCTTTGCACTGAGCCAGTGCAGAGAGAGGAGATTAAATGAGGTGCTGAATGCTTTAGTGGCAAAAAGGTTGTGGTTCAAAGGTCAGGGGTCACTTAGAAACCGATCTTTTTTTTTTCTTCCCCTTATAAAGCAAAACTAAAACACAACTTTTCAGATTAGCTATGATTTACCTTTACTTTGATAAAATTTAAAAAAATAGCTAAATGTTTGACAGTTGGCTTTTGATGCAACTACAAAAGAGAACAGATGTGGTTCATAATTCAATTGGGGAGCTAGATATAGATGGAATTCCATGACTGTGGGGTGATTTATTTCTCTTCTTTCATTTTTTTTTCTTTTTTTCTTTCCATTTTTTTGTTTCCATGTATGAAGACTCATGCCTCAAGAAAGTCATTTAGAGAAGGAAAAGGTCTTGCATTATTTATAAGTCACAGATTGCTAGAAGAGCAGAGCTATGGAACACTCTACAAACATAATGATCCTGTTTGCTTTAAATCTAAAACTAAATTGATGTTTTATCTGTACAAGAAAGAAAGGTTATAGAAGTAGACTGACTTTAGTAACAGAGGTCACAGGTGGCATTAAAAACGAACACAAGGTGAATTGTTTCACTGATATTTCCTAATCAATATGTAATTTTTTTTCTTTTTCTTTTCTTTACTTTTAGCTGTAAATGAATGTTATCCAGGCAAAATACTTCTATGCTCCAAAAACACATGAGATAAATTGAGAAAAGGCTGAGCCATGGAGAACTTTTTTTTAAAAAAAGAATACTTTATTGAGATATGTTGTTGTTCAGTCACGAACTCATTTTGACTCTTTGCGACCCCATGGACTGCAGCATGCTAGGCTTCCTTGTCCTTCACTGTCTCCCCAAGTTTGCTCAAATTCATGTCCATTGAGTCAGTGATTCTATCTAACCATCTCATGCTCTACTGCCAGTTCACATATTATTTACCCATTTAAAATATACAATTTAATTTTTTTTGTTTTTTAAGTGTATTCACTGGGTTGGGCAACCAATACCACAATCTAATTTGAACATTTTTGTCACTTCTAAAGGAAATTCTGTACCCAGTAGCAGCCAATTCTCATTCTCCTGGATCCCTTCTGCAGTATCCCTAAGCAAACACTGATCCATTATCTGCCTCTATATGTTTGCCTGCCCTGTGCATGTCATATAAATGAAATCACACAGTATATGGTCTTTTTTGATTAGCTTCTTTTCCTCAGTATGTTTTCAATGATCAACTTTGTTGTACGATATATCAGTACTTTATTTCTTTACATTGTTGAATAATATTCTATTGTGTGAATATACCACATATTTCCATTCACTCATACATTGATGGGAATTTGGGTTTCCGCTTTTTGTCAATTATGAATAATGCTGCTATGAATATTCTTGCAAGTTTTTGTGTGACCTATGGTTTCATTTGGGGATTCTCTTGGGTGTATAGCTAAGAGTGGAATTGGTTAGTCATATGGTAACTTAACTTTTTGAAGACTTATATGTAACTTTTAAGTGTAGATAAAACAGTATTTAGTAGTGTTATTGAATTCAATGTACCTAGCACCCCTCTTTGTATAAAGCATAGCTATAAAACATTGTCAGTATTTGATGAAATATTATTGACTGGCTGGCATATTATACTTCCTTGTGGTACATGTCCATATTTTAATATATGATTTAATTAATTAAAATATGAACTAATTAATTATGTGAAGTCACTGGGTGGTCGATCATGAACTAGGTCTTTGACCTAGTTATTTAATTCATGTAGGTATGATTTGATGAAATATATTCTGAAATTACTTCCCTTTGTGAAACTTCTTACCAGACCATGTTGATTTTGGCCCCAGTTAAGTTGAATAATCTTGCTGTTTGAATCTTACTTCACTTTCTCCCACTTTTTTATTTGTCATGAAAGAGGAGACTATTCTGGCTTCTCAGTAGATGACATTATCTTTCCTAAGAATAACTGACATAACCTTTCCTGTTCCCATGTTATTTTTCCTTCGAAAAATCTTAAAAGTCTATGTTTTTTAATTTACTAGGAAGTTTTAGAATAAGAAATTAATGGTAATTGCAATAAAAGTTGATTAAGTAATTCCAGGAGTAGGAAACCAATGTACTGCTCTCATGACACAACTTTACTAAAACAAGCAAACCTTTCTATTTAAATGTATAGGAAGCAACTAGTCAAGAGAAACTGATTTTCATAGATGTTGACCAAGAAAAATAGAGGAGCCACTGGCTTTTTCATGATCACTTTATTTATATGAGTTCGTTGCTCAGTAGTGTCTGACTTTTTGCAACCCCATGGACTGTAGCCCACTAGGCTCCTCTGTCCATAAATTCTCCGGGCAAGAGTATTAGAGTTGATTGCCATTTCCTCCTCCACCGGAATCTTTCTGATCTAGGCATCTAACCTGGGTCTCCTGCATTGCTGGTAGATTCTTCACAGTCAGAGTCACCAGGGAAGCCCCTGTTACTATAGATTTCAACAGAGAATGAAGAGATTTTGTGGGGAGGGTATACAGACAACCACCGAAAACTACTCATACCTTAACATACTTGGTCCATGTTATGAACTAAATAGTGGCCCCCTAATTTACATATTGGAGCTCTAATTTGTGCTAATTTCTAGTACTTCAGATTATGACTGTGTTGGGAGATTGGGTCTTTAAAGAGCTAAATTAAAACGTAGCAGTTAGGGTGGGTCCTAATCTGTTCTAACTGGTGGTCTTATAAGAAGAGGATGTTTAGACACGTAGACACCAAAGATGCCTGTGCACAGAGGGAAGACCGTATAAGAACACAATCAGAAGGTGGTCACCGTCCTCAAGGAAGAAGAAACTCAAACCGCCAACACCTTTATCTTAGGTTTTAGCTTCCAGAACTCTGAGAAAATAAATTCCTGCTTTTAAGTCACAGGCACTATGGTATTTGTGATGGCAACCCTAGCAAATTAATAGAGGCCTTTTATCTTATAGCAAGCATAATTACTAGTAAGAGACCATATTAAGGAAAAATAATGATCAGAATCAAAATATTGTTTGTGCTCTACAGATCTCATACTGCCTTGCATTCACGGTGTTGGTCCAAGAATCTGTTTTAAAAGAAATTTGTAAACTCAGTTGACAGTATTATAAAGCAAGGATGTATAGACATAGAGAAATCAATCTAAAATGTCTAACTAGAAGCAAAAGACAATTTCAAATATTACGGCATTTTTTAGGTATTAGAGAATCATGTTAGAAGACACATGTGTGTGCCATGCACACATCTATGTTATTTGGGCTGTTTTGTCTTGTGGCTTTTAATTTTGTAATTCTCCATCAAGTCATTTGATACAAAGGTCTCTTATTTAATTTTTACAAATGAAGGTGTGAAATTTCTATGCCTGGAGTATGTGTTTGAACTTATGAACTACTCAGAGAGTTGTAATGCTCTATTTTGATATCGGGTTTCTGTTGATTGAATTAATTGTATTCAACCCTTCTCCCTTTACAAGTCTCAAGTTTCCATCCACTCAAATTACCTTGAATTAATTCTGATTCCAAGAAAGCACACAAAGAAAAGAGAAATTGCGATGTCCTCTTCAAAAGATTATTTCCAAAACCAATTTAATCCTGAGCTCTGTAAACATGTAAATCCTATCCATGGAATGACAGTCAAAAATATTTATAGTGGTACTAAGGTGTATTAAGACAAAGATCTGTTGCTCCAGCTCTTGTTTTCAATTTCAGAATTTTTTTTTAGGTAAATGTAAGAAATGTCTAACCTACTCCAGTATTCTTGCCTGGAGAATCCCAAGTTCATAGGGTCTCAAGAGTGGGATGTGACTGAAGTGACTTATTAGCACGTACGCATGCACAAGAGTTGCCTATTTAAGGTTTGGAGGGTTTCCCACCTATAAACCTTCAATTTATTCGATTTCAAGTGGTTTGTAAATAAAAGTCGATTCTACTGAAAAGGTATATAGGTTGACATGGTAGTTAGGAAACATAATTATTTTACAGCAACTTGTATGATTTTCTGCTTAAGATAAGTGTTTCATCAGAATGATAGGTTTCCAATTTTTATTCTTTAGATTGAATTTGTTTCTGATAATTATAATACACACATCATTCAATTCTGAAGCAGCTCCCACAAGGTTTCTATAATTACATAAAGAAAGTTGTGCTTTTTCCATGCATAACTCAGTATATATGTTAAGCTCTTAAGAGAAGTACAGAAATAAAAGCAGCAGGTGAAAATTTTTCAACTCTGGAAATTTCTTTTTTTGGAGACGTTGGTCACAGCCTGTGACTTAACTGCTGAAGGATGAGAGCTTCAGTTGTAATATCAACATAATTTTTTCCACTCTAAATCATTAGAACTGGTTTCCCTCTTAGGAGATTTTCAAATACAAAAAAAATATTTTCAACCACTTCTTTCTTAATTAGGGGGCACTCATACATTTTTGTCAATAGGGTATGTATTTTATAAGAATTAATCTAGGAAAATAATATTGGGCCCCTGTTTAGGATTTCTATGAACTCTCTGAAGTTCCCTAGCACTAACTTTCTGGGACTGCTTAGACATCAATAGTGTCTTTGACTCTTGCAGAAAAGTCAAGCAAGCATTATAAGAGAGGTGGGTGCTTTGATTATATGACAGACAGATGTTGAGAATCTAGACTTATTTATGTTTATTTTGCTTTTTTGCATTTGCAGAAATTCTACCACCCAGAATAACCCATGGTTACTTACTGGATAGACTAAGCCTGTTAAAAAGTTGATCCTCCCAGAGGCTGCTAGCAACTGTACCATCCCAGGTTATAGGCAGGAAGAAAAGTCTATTTGGCCCAAGTCACTGGCCCGTTGAGTAGCATCACAAGTAGGGCCTAGAATTCTTGTTGTTGTTGTTCAGTTGCTAAGTCATGTCCGACTCTTTGCAACCCCATGGACTGCAGCACATCAGGCTGTTCTGTCCTTCACTGTCTCCCAGTTTGCTTAAATTCATGTCCATTCCGTTACTGATACTATCTGACCATCTCATTCTCTGATGCTCCCTTCTCCTCTTGCCTTCAACCTTTCCAAGCATCAGGGTCTTTTCTAATGAGTCAGCTCTTCACATGATGTGGCCAGAGTATTGGAACTTCAACTTTAGCATCAGTTCTTCCAATAAATATTCAGGGTTGATTTCCTTTAGGGTTGACTGGTTTGATCTCCTTACTGTCCAAGGGACTGTCAAGAGTTTTTTCCAGCATTGCAATTCTAAATCATCAATTCTTCAGCTCTCAGCTGTCTTTATAGTCCAACTCTCACATCCATACATGACTACAGTAAAAACCACAGCTTTGACTAGACAGACCTTTGTCGGTAAAGCAATGTCTCTGCTTTTTAATATGTTGTCTAGGTTTGTCATATTTTTCCTTTCAAGGAGCAAGCGTCTTTTAATTTCATGGCTGCAGTCACCATCTGAAGTGATTTTGGAGCCCAAGAAAGTAAAATCTGGCACTTCTTCCACTTTTCCCTTTCTATTTGCCATGAAGTGATGGGACAGGGGGATTCCCAGGTGGTGCAGTGGTAAAGAATACACCTGTCAATCCAGGAGACACAAGAGATGCAAGTTCAATCCCTGGGTTGGGATGATCCCCTGGAGTATGTCATGGCAACCCACTCTAGTATTCTTGCCTGGAAAATTCCACAGTAGAGGAACCTAGCGGGCTATAGTCCATTGGGCTGCAGAGAGTCAGACAGGAGTGAGCAACCGAGTAAAACCAAACTAAGTAACTTACATGTCCCTTACTAGAAGACCTGAGAGACTTCCCCTTTTTTTTTTTTTTTTTTTATGGGAATGTTATTTGTAAGATATGCAAGGTATATTACAGGCAGTAAAGGTGAATTAGAACATGGAAAACTGTGAAGGTAGGATATCTACTTCAAATTAAGGTATGGGAAGAGAAAGGCTGAATTTATTTGATGAGTTAAGTTAATACCAGAAAGATAGGAAATGGCATTTCAAAGGAAAATTTGTCAGAAGTTTAAGAAAAGAGTTTGTGATCTAGTGATGATGCAAATCTAATTTGCTGCATTTTTATATGGTACTTTCAAGCTTCTACATACTCAACTAGTTGCTGAGGATTCTGATATTCAAAACTAGAGTTGTTTAATAGGTACAGAGTTTCAGGTGTATATGATGAAAAAGTCCTAGAGATCTGTTGCACAACAGTGTTAATATACCTAACACTACTGACCGAGTGACGTGAAGTCGCTCAGTCGTGTCCAGCTCTGCAACCCCATGGACTGCAGCCCACCAGGCTCCTCCACCCATCGGATTTTCCAGGCAAGAGTACTGGAGTGGTTGCCATTTCCTTCTCCAGAGGATCTTCCTGACCCAGGGATCGAACCTGGGTCTCCCGCATTGTAGGCAGACGCTTTACCGTCTGAGCCACGAGGGGAAGTCCTGTACACTTAAAAATGATTGAGATGTTTTAATGCCATTCTCCCAAATCATCCCCCCCTCCTCCCTCCAGGTTCGATGCAGGATACAGGAAGCTTGGGGATGGTGCCCTGGGATGACACAGAAGGATGGTATGGGGAGGGAGGTGGAAGGGGAGTTCAGGATGGGGAACACGTGTACACCTGTGGCGGATGCATGTCGATGTATGGCAAAACCAATACAATATTGTAAAGTAAAAAAGATAATAATAATTAAAAAAATGATTGAGATGGTATATTTTGTGATAGCCGTGGTTTTTTTTTTAAGCACAAAACCCAGAACAGGGCATGATTCATGCCATCCCAGAGTGCTCAACAATGGTATAAAATGTAAGTCTTAGAGTGAGGAATGCCTAAACATGTGAAAATTGAGAGGAAAGAAAGGTTGATTTGCTGAGAATCATGGACCAGGTGAAATGAATTTTCTAGGTAGAAAGTAAAAAAAAATCACTGATGTTTACTAAATGCCAAGAATTTTAAGTGTTTTATATGCATGGTTTATTTTTAGTATAATTCTCTAAAAAACTTATTATTTTATCTCTATTATATGTGAACCCAACACCTTAACTTAACAATTTTTACATAGTAAGAAGAGCAGGATTTGAACCCAGACAGCCTCTGCCTAGAGTTTGCTTTCTTAACTACCATGCTGCTGCTGCTGCTAAGTCGCTTCAGTCGTGTCCAACTCTGTGTGACCCCATAGACGGCAGCCCACCAGGCTCCCCCGTCCCTGGGATTCTCCAGGCAAGAACACTGGAGTGGGTTGCCATTTCCTTCTCCAATGCAGAAAAGTGAAAAGTGAAAGTGAAGTTGCTCAGTCGTGTCCAACCCTCAGCGACTCCATGGACTTCAGCCTTCTAGGCTCCTTTGTCCATGGGATATTCCAGGCAAGAGTACTGGAGTGGGGTGGCATTGCCTTCTCTGAACTACCATGCTAAATGGTCTCATTGATTCATTTAAACAAACAAAATCATTTGACATGCAGAAGAAATCATTAGCATTTGTTTTAGGTATTCTACCCAGAAACTGGGTATCCAGTTGTATATATACAATGAGAATGCTGGATGAAGTCTAAAGCTTCATTTTGGTGCTATAATTCTGTGATTCATGGGATACTAAAGGAAACAAACACCAGAAAGAGTAAAATTTGCTTTTTTTTTTTTATTTAGTTATGTATTGACATTTGAGAGCTCATTAGTTTATTCAAGTAATTTGATTTTCTCTGTACAGTTCCTAGTTGTCAAATATCAGTATCAGGAAAATCCATCACTTTCAGCTCTTATTGACATGTTTGCAGGCCAAAGCGTCTTAGAGCTTAAGAATCCAATTTATAAGAAGAATCATCTGTCATTTAATATCTAAAGATAACTTGACTAAGTTTTATAGAGAAAGGAGTATGATAATAGCAATGATACTCTTATAATACTTTCTGCAGTTCTTTGGAAGTTATTAACATATTAGCATGCATTATCTCATGGTTATGTATATTGTAAAATGAAGTTCAGAACATAATGTTAACATTGGTCAATTTGGCTTTCAGATAACTATTTATTTATATTTAACTTAAAAATTGACTAAGGGAAGAAGAGTTGTTTTCTCAATAAGTGATAACTTGGAGCAATTTTATATTCAAAGGCAAAAAAAGAAGGTCAACTTACAGTTCAAACATGATACAAAAATGAATTAAAAAACGAACCAAGTATTTTAACATAAATTTTAAATTTATAAAACTTTTAGAAAATAGGACAAAAATCTTGGATATATTGGGTTGGTAAAGATTTCTTAGACATGATACCAAAGCACAAACCAGAAAGATAAATAAATTTGGCACTATTGAAATCAGAAACTTTTATTCTCTGACAGATCTCGTTAAGAGGATACAAAGACAAGTTAAATACTGGGAGGATGTATTTGCAAAAAACATATGTCTGTCTAAAGACTCATACCTAAAATGTATAAAGATTTTTCAAAGCTCAACATTAAATGAGACAAATAATCCAGTTAGAAAAAGTGATAAGATATAAAGAGATATTTCACCAAAAAGGATGTATGGCTGGCAAATAAGCACTTGAAGAGATTTTAAAAATCACTTAGCCTTAGGGGAATGCACATTAAAATAGATTATGATGAGCTATCACTACCTATCATTTAAATCATTGTACAGTCACTCTGAAAAATAGTTTGATAATTTCTGAAAACACTTACCATACATTTGCACTCCTGGGTACTTTTCTAAGAAAAAATAATAACTTCCATCTGCTCAAAAACAAGTATATAACTTTAAGAGCAGTTTTATTTATGAGAGCAATAAACATAAACAACAATTAAAATGCCCCTCAATAGGTGAATGGTTAAACAAACCACCTTATACCACGGAATACTACTCAATAATAAAAAGGAGTGAATTATTGATATGCACAATGGCTTAGAGAGCTCTCAAGGGCATTATGCTGTGTGAAAAAAGCAGTTTCAAAAGGTCACATATTATGTGGTTCCATCTATACAACCTCCTCATAATGACAAATTTATAGTGATGGAAAGAGATTACTGACTGCCTAGTTTTAGAGATGGTGGGGAGAGAGGCATGGGTGTGTTTACGAAGGGAGAGCAAGAGGGTAGTCTTTGTAGGGATGAAACAGTTGTGTATCTTGGTTGTGACGATGGTTACACAAATGTACACATGTGATAAAATGACACAGAAACACATTCATTGTACCAGTGCTAAATTCCTGGTTTTGGTATAGTACTATCATTATCTATGATGTAGCCACTGAGCAGAAACTGACTCTAGGGTACAGGGGACATCTCTGTACTATCCTTAAAACTTCCTGTCACTCTATAATTAGTTCAAAATAAAAGGTTAAAACCAATAAGTTAAATCCTTAAGTAGATATAAGTATATAAAATGTCTTATTAAAAAGCAATAATTTACGTTATGACTTTGAAATATGAAGTGTTTTGCTTAAACATTGATGAATTCATATTTTTTGTTAAATGTTCAAATTTCCTTAAAATTCACTTATTCAGATTCATAGATTCACTGTTTAGAATGAATAAATTCAACTTGTGGTATGTTCTATGTGCAGTCCTGAGAATTTCTTTCTCTATTTTTGATTTTTGCTCCATCATGGATTTTGCATTTAATTATAGGGTTTTTTAATGAAGAGGAGAGAAGGGGGGAATTCCATTAAAGTAAGAGAGAAGTGACTGTTCCTAAGAATAAAGAGTCCCTAATACTTGACCTAGTGAACACGGTCTATGATAAAACTGCCCCAAAATCTCTTACTCTAAATGTCATCGGAGAAGGCAATGGCACCCACTCCAGTACTCTTGCCTGGAAAATCCCATGGACAGAGGAGCGTGGTGGGCTGCAGTCCATGGGGTCGCTAAGAGTCGGACACGACTGAGCGACTTCACTTTCACTTTTCACTTTCATGCACTGGAGAAGGAAATGGCAACCCACTCCAGTGTTCTTGCCTGGAGAATCCCAGGGACAGGGGAGCCTGGAGGGCTGCCGTCTATGGGGTCGCACGGAGTCAGACACAACTGAAGCGACTTAGCAGCAGCAGCAGCAGCAGCTAAATGTCATTAATAGTTCAGATTGAGAAATGTGATCTGGCTTGATATTTTTGCTGTTAAAAATATGGGGGGAATATCATTAATAGTTCTGAATTTAAACCCAGTTTAAATTCACTGTTAACTGGAATACTATTAGAAGAGAAATATTGAGGATTTAATACTGTTGCAGGTAGAATAAGTGGAAGGAATTGGGATCATTTTTGAGGAGCAATGGGTAGTGCTGGTAGTTCTCGATAAGCACATCAAGAACTGTCATAGTAAAGAGAGAATATATTTGTTCCGTGTAACACTGAGGAAAGAAAAGGACCCGGTAAAGAATCTGCCTGTAATGCAAGAGACCTGGGTTCAATCTCTGGACTGGGAAGATTCCCTGGAGGACAGCATGGCAATCCACTCAAATATTGCCTGGAGAATCTCCATGGACAGAGGAACCCAGTAGGCTACAGTCCATGGGGTTGCAAAGAGTTGGATACAACTAAGCAAGGAAGCACAGCATATAGCACATGGATGTTGCAGATTTTGCTTCAGCATGCCAGACAGTAATTATGGAGTATGTGTTCTTTCTTGGAATTTTAAGGAAGTATAGGTAAATCAAGACCAATATGATGATGTGGTCAGAAGAGAACCTAAAAATTACATACAGTTATATATGTTGTAGCTTTGCTTTATATTTCCCTGAAAGGAAATCAGTCTTCATAATAATGAAACAAAATAACAAAACTTAAGCACTAGTGACTTATTTAGTCTCATCACTTTTTTATTCACAAAGAATTCCGTAAAGTAGGAATGATTCCTTAAATTTAGTATAATCACATTTCATGAAAAGTCCTTGGAAAAATCTCACTTATGCATATGTCTTACACATCTTATCTTGAAGTCCTTTGAGATTATAAGCTATTAAATTAATTGCATTTTGTATCCAACCACTCGTTTATAACATATAATTCCCTAGGACCCTCATGTCCAGATTCAAGAGTGACTTGACAGAAAGGCTAATTTATTTTTGTTTTCTTCCTGGATCTGCTTTGAATGTTCTTAAAAGGAGGAGGGATATGCTGTGTTTAATATTTATATAGGCTTTTCTTTTAAAAGCAGCTTCTCTCAAAATCCTGTTTTTAAATTGGACTACCTTGAAAGAGGTCAACTTACAAAATCCTTCCTAACTACTTGTTTGGTTCTTTAGGATTGATGGATAAGCTGATAGAATCTAATCTTCGTATGTGTGTGTCATTAATAGAGATGTAAGAATCTCAATTTACTTTGTCTTTCTCTTTTCTGTCACATCATAAGGAAAAGCTTTACTAATGAAGTACCCAGTGGTAATAACCCATTATATGCTAGGATCTCTCTTTATATCAGATGACATGCAAATGAACTGTTCTATTTCTGTGGAGAAAGACAAGGAGTGGTCTAGTTAATCATACTTGAGGGCTGCCATAGTTGTCTTCTGGGAAATATTATCATTATTCATTCTTATTTAAGGGTCCTTATCCTGTGCATAAGAAAATCTCCCATTCATTCCATTTGGGTTTGATGTTAATTACAGGGGCATTAATGGAAGCTTTCTCATAAGAAATGGATGTAGGATTAAATCAGGGGAAAAAAAAAAGAGCGACCTTCGGGTGAGTCAGGTCATCATAATAAGTGTGTGTAGAAGCTGGAGGTTGGAGGAAAGTTAGAGATTCGTCACCCGCCTTGTGGTTCAGATGTAGAACTGAGGCTTTGTGAGGTGAACTGACTTAATCAAAGCCCCCACCTGATGAGAGCCAGGCTCGAAATGACAAATGCCGGAGCGAGTTTCAGCAGATAGCAGTGTAGGGAAAAGATAATTTGGGAAATTTCTTTTCCCAGAAAGGACCAAGCTCTAACTGCTTTTTCTATTAAGTATTTCTATGATTTTGGCAAACCTTTTAACTTCTCTGAGTCTCTTTTCTTGAATTTAAAGTAAAGAGATTACACTAAATCATTTGTCCTCCAGAAAAGTGAAAGTCTATCTGAACTTCTGTGGAGGGTTTGCGTGCACTTACTGGATTAAGTTCATTTAAAAAAGATATTTCCAACATATCATTTATGTTTGACCTCCAGAAACTGAGAAGAGCCAGCCTTGAATATCAAGTGAATTTAGCAGCAGTGTTTTTAACTGGCCCTTACCCTAGTCTGTGAAAAAAACCTTTCTTCTTATCCCAGATAATATAATTTTTTATATTTTTTTCACCCTTAATTTATATACATTCTGGCTGGCAATAAATAATTGATAATATTGCTGGTAAAATGAAGATTTTCCTTAATCATCTATATCTTTTGAGGATTTAGCTAATCATGGATCCACATTTATGCAGTCACCAAGTAATTAAGTCATTTTTCTTTTTTCAAATAGGCATCCAGGTCTAAGATAAAATTATTTTGAAAATTTATGTACATTCTAGATCAGTGTTTCTGGTATTTTGATGTTTAATGTAAACAAACATAAGTTTCTAGTGTATAAATTGGATCTTGTTTTGTTTCTCTAAAAGAAATATATGAAGCAAATAAACTAATTTTTGAGATATATTTGACTTACACTTAGTGTAAAAAATATTCAGTAAAATACATGTTTTGCCATTTACTGAAATTTTCATAATTATATGAAATTAATTTCATAATTACATTTAAGTGGGCATATATTTCATAATTACATTTAAGCAGGCATATATACATTGCTCTTCTTTTTGGAGCCATCCTATATAAATTACTATAGAAACCTTTATACTATGTGTCTTTTTCTTTATTTTTCATTATTTTGTCTTTAATTTTTCTATCTTTTTTCTGGCTATAAATACATTCTTATTTTAGAAATGTTGGACACTACAGTAGAGTAAAAAAAAAATACCACCAGAAATAAACATCATAATTCCCATTATGTTTTTTTTCATTTAACACTGTCACTTTAATAGACAATCCATGAAAGTGATTCAGTTTTAATACTTCAATAAAAGATAAAAATACTATACATGTGTTAAAAATATGTATAATTTATAATTATATAATCTCTAACAAAATTTGTCTTTATTTAAAAGAACATTTAGAAATTTTATAACAGTCTTCCTGCACATGCGTTAAGGAAATAGGAATAATCTAAATTGCAAACCTGTTTAGCAAGTGCTTACAAATTTTAACATTGTGTTCTTTTGGAAAAGTTTTCATATCATAGTCTGCCTGCCAGATATTTTGTATCATCTGTAAAATAAGGTACATCATTATTTTTTCTGCCACAGGAAATTTTTCTAACTGTGGTGATAACTTTGTGAATATTAGTCCCTTTTTCATTTTTAAAACTAACTACCATTTATAATAGGCCAAATTGTACTTGGTGAAAATCAACAAAATAATTGTTAATTCATGGGCTAACTGGCCTTCTATAGATGCTTTAAAAATATGTGTGTAGTTTTGCTTGAGAGTTTAGAGGTAGTTTGTTCTTCATTTCTTAAAATCTGCTTCTTTAAATATATAGATTTGGGACTAGAAAACAAATTTAGAGTGATTTTCTTTTCATATGTGATGTCAGTTCTAAGAAAAATTTGTTTATTTCATCCAACTAGTTTACCTATACCCTAGTCCTTGAATGAAGTGACCTTTGGAGTGACTGGTGTCTTGAGTGATGCAGTTAATGAGATCTAGCGACATCATGACCCTGACCCCTCCATGGCCCTGGCTTCTCTCATCCATCTTCTTAACCCCACAGGCTGAATCAGTGCATAGAATCAGGATTAAACAAGTGTGAATAAACAAGTTCAAGAGTTTTCTGTCATGGCTGCCAGCACACAGAAGTGGCAACGTAAGACACAGAGAACTTAATGCTGAGAATGCTCTCTGTGCAGCTCCGCAAATCCTGACGGAGACACCACTGGTGTTTGTGGTCAGCGCAGTGCATCTAATCTCAGTTTGCTCCATTTCTGGACAGTGGTGGCGGTTGGCCTTTAAAATCATGTAGCTGTTGGCACGTTCCATGAAAGGATGGCTGATCCATCACTTACCCAGTGTCACACGTTACTAAGGCTTTTATCTCATTAACTATGATTAATGTTTGTATGGAATGGGCTTGTCATGTAACTGTTCATATTCAGCAATTTTCAATCCATAGGCTTCCTTGAACAGACAAGAGTTTTATCTTAGGCACTGGGTGCCTTTATTTGTGATTACTGTTGCAACATGGCATGGTAACTCTGTGACGTAGCTCTTCCTTGGCTCTTTCCCATTATTGGCATTCAGTATGTTCCCTGTCATTGAACTTGAGATGTCCTTATGTAAGTGCAATCAAATGAAACCTATAAACAGTTTAGTTTATGTAGAAAAGAAGAAATGCAGTAGAATTTTAAGGAAATATTTTTCTATTATTTCTTAGCCTAAAAGTTGTTTTCCTAATATGATTTCCTTGTAAATCCATTTTCTCAAAGTGAGATGGAAAAGGGTAGAGATTAAGGATGCAGTTTTTTCCTTGCCTTTGGCTGTGGTTCTTGCTTTATCTGTTCTACATCTGACAAGTCTTTCCCCTCAGCCCAGGGCACCATTTGATAAGTTGACCAGTCAGTGATTAAACATATTTATTTAGTTCAATGGGTCAGAGTTATTGCGACAGATAGAAAATTACTGATGAATTATCAATTTCAGCACCTCTGACATCTGGCCTCAACGCAGTCCATCATCTGAGGACTCATAACACATTTGCTTGGACAATAACATGCTCAGCTACCTGTGTGATCACAGAGCTGGATAATGGAGATATTTTGTGCAGAATTAATAACACAGAATTCACAGAAATCAGGAGAGCTCTGCACCTACACTTGAAAACTACAAATAGCCAATAATTTACATACACAGCTTAGGGCTGGAATAGAAAGTATCTTGTACTTTAGATATGCTTTGCTGATTTAGGTAATGTTTTTTATAATTTACTTAACAAGCACATTTTGGAATTGAAGAAATAGCTAGTTGGAAATACTTCGGAAACAATATTACATATGAAAATTAGTCATCAAAATATTTTATTTATAAACTGTAATGAAATAAAAAATGGGCTTAAGTTTTGGTCTATTGAAGTTAATAGAATTTCCAAAATAAAATCTCAAGTCAGACACTTAACATTGTAATTCTTTTTAATTATAAACAAGATTTAAGTAGGAGTTGAAAAAACCTTTCTTCTTTTTCTTATTACTAGTTGAGTGATTCTTTTACTCCAAGTAAATTCTAATGGTCTTGTAGCAAATGCCAATCTAATGTGAAAATGATTCTACTCTTCTGTCCATGTGACTAAAATTTATTCCAGTACAATCTTCTTCATGTCCTTATTTCACATTTTCTAATCTTGTGATTAGTTTTTCAAACAAAGTTGATTCAGGTTAGTGGTTGGTTTGTATTTTAAAGTATATTCATATCTTTCAAAAACTGGTCACACTTGTTAAGAAATTAATAGATCATGACAGATAATAAGCTCTAACTTTTATTTTGGCTTTACTCTCAATTGTAAATATTTCATGTGATTATCCTTATCTTCTTATATCCCATGTGTCTAATGCCCTACTTTACAGTGATTCTACATTTAATATTTATGCATGCTGTCATAACAATATTTGTGAAGCCAGAAATGATTCTTATTCTTCAGAGTGCTCCTTTTCACTCATTGTTTTGAATCTACAAACTGGTAAGAACTTAGCTTTGTTACCATTGTTCACAAAATAAAGGTTGAGCTCTTTGACATTATAATTTGTATTTATTCACTAAATCTATGCCAGAGCTTTGACATAAAATTGATAGGCCCTTTGGAGTGTCCAGCACAACATGTGATAACTTGGCAGTATTACAGGTCATACTAGGTCATTATTTATCGCTAAAGACTTCCTGATTTGTCTTGAAATTAAGTGAGGTTTCTTCTCTCATTTCATGGAAACCTTTAGTAGTTGACTATAGCATTCAATCAACTCATCTCTCCTTAGATACTTCTGAGTTAGTTTGGGAAATCCTTGGATGAATCCTCATTATAGAGTCCTCTCTGGAATCTCAGTGTATTGGGTCAGTTACACTGTCATGGATGTTCAGGTCAGATGCAATTATAAAATGAGGGTGGTAAGATTAGGATATTTGAATTTGATTTGAAGCATTCTTTTGAGCAGTCACAGGAAAGCCATTGTAGCATTTTCCTTAAAGACCAGCCCCTCTAAATAACAGAACATTTCACATCTGGGATTTGCTTTAAGACCATAAATAAAATTTGTGCGTTTAAAATTGGGGGTGTTCACTATGTTCTCCATATTTTGACTCACTGTTACCTGCTTAAATTTGCCTTTCACCTTTCTTCTACACCACTACACCACTACATCATTAGCAATTTCTGCCATATAAACTGTGTAGAAGTTACTAGGAGCAGGTCAACAGATGTAAAACAATCGAACAACAATGGAAAAATGATACACATTATTTTGGAACAAATATCCATGACATGAAAGCATGTGATTTAATTAAAATGAAATAACTTAATTCATTAATATGAATTATGTATCCAAGTTTCCTTGGAGAAAGGGCACACATATATTAGATTGCCAGGGGCTCTCATATATAGAAAGGGATGCTATTATCTGTTACCAGACAGTAAGACTGAGAAATTAAGGGAAAAAAATGCATTTGAATGTTCCTTGTAAACTGTAAAGAGCTCTAATAATGTGAAGTTTGTTATTTTAATGTTGTGTGTGTTTGTTGGAACAGAGATGGTAGGGAGAAAATATGTAACTATCCATTCTCAGTGGCTTCTGTGTAAAATTGCAGTTTTACAGATTTCTTCTGTTGTTCAGTAGCCCAGTCATGTCCAACTCTTTGCAACCCCAGATTACAGCACTGCAGAACTCCCTGTCCTTCACCATCTCCTGGAGTTTGCCTAAGTTCATGTTCATTGTGTTGGTGATGTGATCCAGCCAGATCATCCTCTGATTCCCTCTTTCTCTGCCCTCAATCTTTCCCAGCATCAGGGACTTTTCGAGTGAGTCAGCTGTTTGCATCAGGTGACTAAACTACTGGAGCTTCAGCTTTGGCATCAGTCCTTCCACTGAGTATTCAGGGTTGATTTCCTTTAAGATTGACTGGTTTGATCTCCTTGCTGTCCAAGGGACTCTCTGGAGTCCCCTCCAGCCCCACAGTTTGAAGGCATCAATTCTTTGGCTCTCTGCCTTCTTTATAGTCCAGCTCTCACAATTGTACTTGACCACTGGGAAGACCATAGCCTTAACTATATGGACCTTTGTCGGCAGAGTGAGGTCTCTGCTTTCCAACACACTGTCTAGGTTTGTCATCGCTTTCCTGCCAAGAAGCAATTGTCTTCTGATTTCAGGGCTGCAGTCATCATCTGCAGTGATTTTAGAGCCCAAGAAGAGGAAATCTGTCACTACTTCCACCTTTTCCCCTTCTATTTGCAGTGAAGTGATGGGACTAGATGTCATGATCTTAGTTTTTTTTAAATATTTAGTGTTAAGCCAGCTTTTTCACTCTCCTCCTTCACCCTCATCACGAGGTTATTTAATTCTTTTTCGCTTTCTGTCATTAGATTGGTATCATCCTCACATCTGAGGTTGTTGATGTTTCTCCTGCCTATCTTGATTTCAGCATGTAACTCATCCAGCCTTGCATTTCTCATGATGGGCTCAGTGTTTAAGTTAAACAAACAGGGTAACAACACACAGCCCTGTTGTACTCCTTTCTCAATCCTGAACCAATCAGTTGTTCCATACAGGATTCTAACTGTTGCTTCTGGACCTGCATACAGGTTTCTCAGGAGACAGGTAAGATGGTGTGGTATTCCCCTTTCTTTAAGAGCTTTCCACAGTTTGTTATGATCTACACAGTCAAATGCTTTAGTGTAGTGATTAAGCAGAGCTAGATGTTTTTTCTGGAATTCCTTTGCTTTCTCTCTGATCCAGTGAGTGTTGGCAATTTGATCTCTGGTTCCTCTGCCTTTTCTACTAAGGGGAAAGTAAAAAGTTTTCATATTGATATATAATTATTTTTCATTCAAGGACATCAACTTTGGCCAATTTCATGTGCTGAAATATAATTCATGAGAATGCCCAAAATCACCATTTCAAAACATTGCCCTTTAGGTTGCCCTTGTAAGCATTTGAATTGGTAATTTGGAGTGACTTTCATCCTCAACTTTTCATAAACCCTATTAAGTAAGCATCAAATATTTTTTCACTCTTTTATAGTACTGAATTAGTTAGTGCTTTGCATCCACAGGACTTCCCTGGTGGCTCAGATGGTAAAGCATCTCCCTGCAATGCAGGAGACCTGGGTTCAATCCCTGGGTTGGGAAGATTCCCTGGAGAAGGAAATGGCAACCCACTCCAGTACTCTTGCCTAGAAAATCCCATGGACGGAGGAGCCTGGTGTCCATGTGGTTGCAAAGAGTCAGACATGACTGAGCGACTTCACTTGCATCAACAACCTTGATTTCAGCATTGAAATTCTGTTTCTTAATGCAATGAATAATTATGGTAAGAAGTAAATGAAAGCATGATTATTTTAACTTGTAACATGCACTAACATCTATTCCAGTGTGTCCAGAATAAAAGTTTTTCCACAAATGTACAGGACATTTGGGGAAGATACGGGAAAGAAATAAGTCAATGAAGTTGATGTAGCAATCTGATACCTTTGCTTTGATAACCTAAAAGGATGCAGACACGGGGGGAATTTGGAAAATTATAAAACTTCTAAAGTTTATGCTGAAAGAATTCAAGTTAAATCACTTTCTACCCCTGAGCTGGATTGATTCATACTATAATTACCTCTCAAAACACTGATGGTGTGTTAATATTCAATTGATAGTTGTAAGTTGGTAATAAAATTTTAAATGTGGAATCGCTACACAAAATATGGAAGGAAATTTTGCCTTTAGTCTTGGAATTTGTGATTATCCTGGAATAATTATGATTTCTAACAGGAACAAAGAATTCAATGGCATAGTTGAAATTACAGTGATCGCATTGGCTTTGAAAAATTTCTAACTTTTCCAGCTAATTATATTACCCTCCTCTGTATTCAGAATATTATACATTTCAGCTAAGTCTGAATAGAGTCTTAAAAAATGATTAAGAGAAAGCGACTGAACAGTTTTTTTTTTATTTATACTGAGATGAAGAGGCGATTTAAAAATTGTACCTGGCCAGTCTTGTTTGACAGAATTCTTACACATAGGAATCCCCATTCTTATAAACCTGCGTTTGGGCAAATTAATGGGAAACACACTGGCCACCTGATGTGAACAGCTGACTCATTTGAAAAGACCTTGATGCTGGGAAAGATTGAGGGCAGGAGAAGAAGGGGACAACAGAGGATGAGATGGTTGGATGGTGTCACCAACTCAATGGACATGGGTTTGGGTGGACTCTGGGAGTTGGTGATGGACAGAGAAGCCTGGCATGCTGCGGTTCATGGGGTCGCAAAGAGTTGGACATGACTGAGTGACTGAATTGAACTGAACACTGTTTAGCAGTATTATGCCAACATGAATATGTACTCTGGTTTTGATACTCTTTGTTAATAATTTAAACATTTTTTTATATTCTCTTAGCAGAGTAATTTGGCTAATAATTTGATTAGTTTCACCGTCTACCCATGTTAAGTCCTTCATTGCTTGAACCTAGTGAGAAATGGGACATTCTGGTTTAAATATTTTCCATTTAACTCAGTTAAACCAGATTCCTTTGGTTTATTTTGTGTAAGCAGTGGTACTTTGTTGGAAATTTGTTATTAAAATGTTTATTTTATATTATGTTTTAGTTGGAATTTCTTGGGTGATTAAGGTCTCATCTATTTCATTATTGTAAACATTAGTTCTCTTTATATTATGAAATCTTACATATCCTATGGTATTGCATAGTGAAAAATTCAGCGTTTCCTTTACGTAAAACTTACTAATGTTATTCTGGAAACTTCGTACACCGTTCCACCTTCACTTCAAGCCACTGATGTTTAGGACCTTATTTTCTTTTTTTGTTGTTATGAGGAAATTAAATGGCGAATTAGACAAAATCTTTGCCCAAAGCCATACAGCTCGTCAGAGGGGATTTTTGAATCCTCGTGTGTCACTTCTCTGATCTGGATTTCTTTCCATTTAAAACAGTATCTAGAGTGTTTGGTCTAAGAGAGATTTCTTAGGGTTGATCTGTTTGTATGAAGTGCAACAAGCAGTTCTGATTTTGTGAGTTCAGGATCTTGGTTTATTGAGATATGACTCTCATTCTCTGTAGATGAAATGGATAACCGTTCATAACACTGGTGTGTGTGTGTGAGTGTGTTTACAGGTGAGAAGAAAGAGAAAAAGTTACTCAATACTAATCTACTCTCCGCAACAATAGCAATGAGGACTATTTGCTTTGTGGCCACAAACATGGGCACTTTTTGTTTGATTTTACAGTTCAGATTAGTGCCCCTTGCCACCTAAAGCTTCAGTGGTAGATTAGGTGGTGATCTGTACAGATGTGTGAGCATCCCTGGGGTAAAGAATCCTTCTGCCAAAGAAGGAGACGCAAGAGAGGTAAGTTTGATCCCTGAATCAGGAAGGTCCCCTGGAGGAGAATGTGGCAGCCCACTCCAGTATTCTTGCTTGGGAAATCCCATTGACAGAGGAGCCTGACGGGCTACAGTCCATGGGGTCGCAAAAGAGTCAGACACAACTAAACGACTAAGTACACACACACACTTAGGCAAAAAGTTGAACTTATAATTTAGCTCTCACTGTCCCTCTCCTTTTGTGTGGACTAAAATAGTTAATATGTAAATTCTTCATTAGCATTCATAGTCAAATAATATGTAGAAATCCAAAAAGTTAGCTACTTTAGATTATTGCTATACCAATGCTAAACTCATGCAGAATAGCCATTCAAAAGGCTGAAGTCCAATCAAATATCTATTTTACCGTGATGACAATGTAAAAAATGAAGCGATGCCGCTTCCTCAGTGCTTCCTTCTTGGATCTATTCCACATGTGGTGGTGTGATAATACTGCGAGCAGTGAAGTATTAAAACAGTTTTGTCTTGTGTTCTTTCATCCTGACAGGCCAATGACATAATGTCGACAAGCCATGTCTGATAGATTCAAAATTAAAAGTGAATGCCCTCCTTCTTTTCCCTAAGCTTGTGCCTAATGACCTTTGGGCCAATGTGCAATTTCACTGCTTCCGACATAGTAAGTCTGGGAACAGCTGGTGTGGGTCTTTTCTCAGGCCTGCAGAGGATGGTTTTATCAAAACCATATTACTTTTGTTATTAAAGGAGAAGAATGGAGAGGAATCATCAATAAAAGCAATGCTAAGTCACTTCAGTCGTGTCCGACTCTATGCGACCCCATAGACGGCAGCCCACCAGGCTCCCCTGTCCCTGGGATTCTCCAGGCAAGAACACTGGAGCGGGTTGCTATTTCCTTTTCCAGTGCATGAAAGTGAAAAGTGAAAGTGAAGTCACTCAGTCGTGTCCGACCCTCAGCGACCCCATGGACTGCAGCCCACCAGGCTCCTCTGTCCATGGGATTTTCCAGGCAAGAGTACTGGAGTGGGGTACCATTGCAAAGACTAGTTCAAAGTCTGAACTCTGAAAAGCAGTTTGCTGGTAAGGATATTACCATATATAATATATGCCATATATGCATAGTTTAATACTTTCACAAGAAAGTCAGCCAGTTGATTTTCATAAACATGTATGGAGCAACAGCACTGAGAAAAATAAAGGTATGTGAATTACTCTGTTAATTTTTAGTTCTACACTATATTATACAATTGTAGTAAGGAAGATAATCAACAGTGTGTGGAACCAAGACTTTAGATTCCAGGCATATTTTCTCTGCTATAGCTTTTCCACTGAGTGGAAAGTTTTGCTCTCTAGTTATATAGTTAGAGGTAATTTATACAATTCTTGCTTTTACAAAGACATATGAAAACTTAGAGCATTTAGAAAATAATTGAGGTTGGTTATTACAAAAGTTTATGAGTAGTTTGTTAATTTATTCAATCCATGAAGTAGAACTTACTATGAGCTTACCCTGTTTCAGTGTGTTTGAATGTGTGGCCTTAGCTTTTTGACTGTTCATTTACTAACTGGAAGAAATTAGACATGTACCTTTGAAAATGTTTGTCAATTCTGGGTAGAAGGGAAGAAAGTAATAAATATACCTAATACTATAGGACAACAGCTTTAATACATACACATACATGTGCACACATGTGTATGCATGTGTCTATGTGTGTAAAACATTTGAAAGAAATAATTTCCTGAAATCTCATCCGAAATCAAAGTGTCTACAGTCCACATTGGATAAAAGCAAAGGTTGTTAATTCTTTCCTTTTTTGAATCTTTAGAGTTCAAATGGTTAAGAACCATTTTCTTAGGATACCAGGGAATCCTGAGTTGAATGTAGGTATATTGGGAAATGGGATAGAGAAGTTGCAGCCTTCCTTTTTGGGGAGATGCTTTTTTAAATTCATAATTTTTGAAAAATTGGAAGAGAGGAAAATGGGGCATGTTGGAAGGGAAGGCAGAAACTTGAAGCTAGAAAGGAACAGTGTTATCTGAAGGGCTGGCCAACCAGGCAGAAGTGGAGTTTATAGTATTGATCTAAAGACGAGCCTAGGTCAGGTGAAGCCAAGTTAACAGGAACTGAAATTTCTTGGAGTATCCAGGAGACAAAATGAATACGTTCAGACTTTTAGAATGAACAGGACACAATGAAATCAGTGTTTATGTACTGTAATGTGTGGTGGAGTTGTGTATATGAATTATTGTGCAAAATAAAGTCAAAAGTGGGAGCAGAGAATGGAGATGATTCTTGTGTTCAGTTTTGGTGAAATAAATACTAATTTTGTGAATAATGGTGCATTTACCTTTATTTTTGTTCCATCTATTAGTCATAAAAAAGTGTACACCCTTGTATACATCTTATTTAAGCAACTGTTTTAAGTTTCAATTAAAGTAGCAAATTGATTTATCCGTTATAATTGCTTCCAGCTTTTAAGATCTTAAATCTTTCCCCCTTGCCTCCCTACTTTCATCATTTATTTTTTTATCTTTACTCTCTCCTGTTTCTTCATCCTTCATTTCTTCTTACTATATTTATTTCTGTCATATAGAATACTGGTGTTTTAATTATTATACATATTTAACTCGAATGTAGTATTGTATCCTCATATTACAGGATTATCAGGGTTGAAAGAGGAGAATCCAGGCACTTTTCATATATTTAGTTTGAATAATGAGAGGTCTGTTTTTACTCATTTTCCAGGTAGTGTTTAGATGCCACCTTTATTTGCTATAATAAACTGTAGGCCAGATAGCCACACATAGTGGAAAAACCATATTACTATAACAGCTGTGGGCTGTCTGCACAATATCACAATCACAATCACATGAGTGTTTCTGGATTTCTACCTCTCAGAGTGCTGTTTAGGTAAATCCAGGTGGTTTTGTTGAGGGAAGAGTTTTGCCTTTAAAGCATAAATCACTATAGTGCTCAACCTTTCCAGGGCTTCAGATAGTTGATTGGTGTTGGTTTCGTTAATTAATTTGCGTTTCATTCAGAGGTGGTGCTATGGTCTTAAAAGATTAATATTAATGCTGCTCAATTAAGGCTGTAAGTCTCTATTACTTATTTTACTACTTTTTCTTCTCCTCAACAAAGAAAATACTGTGAAGTGAAATAAAACAGATACTGTCCGGGCTGCCTACGTGTACTTGTGTCATTATGCTTGATTAAAGGCATGATGTGAATAATCTAAGCTTTTCATTGCAAGGAAATATGAAAAAAAAATGTGTTGGATATAGACTTTCCTTCACCATAATTATAACCTTTAAACATTTACCAGTATTTTAGTATATAATATTTTTATGAAATTTTCCTGGTAAAAATTTTTCCTTGATAAACAGCTGATTTTACAGAGTGTAGTTGTTAGAAATTGACATCATAGAAAAACACACAGAACTGTCATAAAAATCTGCCTATATTTAGTTTGTTTCTACTTCTGAAGTACTCCTAGTTGTTGTAGCTTACGTAATTAAAGGAAAGCATATTAACAAAGGCTACAGCTTGCAAATTCAAAGCAGGTTATTATTATTTATTCTGCTCCCAGCGATTGCACACATTTGACCCTAAATGACAAAGTAAATGAAAGCCCTTTTTCAAAGTAATACAATCAGTTCAAAAAATATTGTGCTAATAAAGTTATACATTCTAATTGAAAGATTGATGGCAATCCATTTAGTTGTTACTAGGTTATTTGTGACAGACAGATGCAGAGTAACCTCATTACAGTCAGAATTGTGATGACTTGTAGCTGAAGAGAGGAATAAAGCTTTAAACCATTGTCACAGTCCATTTCCAAAATGTATGCGGAAGATGATTTAAACGAAAATATACGACCATTAAATATAAGTTTGAATTGGTTACCTAGCAGTGTTATTATAGAAGCAATGAAGTAATCATCTGTTTGATCCATAATTGGCCTACTTAAAATTCACAAATCAGATTTACAGATTCCAATTTATGAAAGAGAAATGCAGGAGCAAACACTGGATTGAAAACATTATCCCTTGTGGTTTGGTATTTCCAGCTCATATTTTTAGTTGTTTTCTTCATGATCATTAAGTCTATATCAGTTTATTTTAGACATTTCTGCCCACAATCACCAATTCGTGATAAATTATTCAGCACTTTTCATTTGTTTGTTCCCTAGTAGTTTAATGTCAGGCTTTCAGCACAAGTACTCAAGGGAATTTGATCAACATTTTGAAGTTATGTGGTTGAGAGAAAAAAAATGAATGCACAATAATTGTCTTTTTCCTTTTGAAAGATTTTAAAATCTTTGTGGGATATATTTTCTGTAAATTTGATCTTGGAACTTATTTTTCTTGATTAGTTAATAATGTATGAATTTTAGCCTAAGAAAAGCTCTGTCTTCCTACAGTCATCTTACTATAAGAATGTTTCTCTAGAATTTCTCACATTCAGAAGTATCCTCAATGTCTCACACATAAAACCCGTTGTATTTTATCACTTAATCATTTCTGGTTCAATCTTATGCATAGTTGTCTTGCTTCTCTCATTTGTACTTTCTTTTATTCTTATTTTGGGCTCCTTACAGTCACCACCATGTCTTTCATGATATAGCTTATCTTTCATCATGAATTCTAAAATTCTTTTATATTGACTGAGATACTCATTTTATAAGAAGACTCTTGTAAACTTGATTTCACATTGGCCCTAATTTTTTGAAAAAGTGCATTTAAAAAAAGATCTTCATTGGATAAGTCAGTTATGTATTGGGTATCTATAAATTTAACATAGTGTTCTTTTTAAGATAGTGAATCTACATAGGGTTGACATTTTATCTGTCCTAAGGAATGAATGAAGAGGAAGTTTAGGGTCGTGCTTCTTACCTTGTGTCATCAGTTAAAGCTAAAGTTTTGAATTATCAAAACAAAAATAGAATTCAGGAAGTTGAATTAAAAATACATTTTAGTAAGATCCTAACACCATTTGACAGAGAATGAGATGGTTAGATGGCATCACTGAAAAAATGGACACGAGTTTGAGCAAACTCTGGGAAACCTGGGGTGCTGTAGTCCATGGGGTCGCAAAGAGGTGGACACGACTGAGCCACTGTACAACGCTGAGATGAGGGCTAAAGTGGAACAAAGGGCCTTTCTTTCAATTCTAGCTATAGATCACTTCCTTCCCGTAAATTACCTGTTAGCTTTCTGACCTCAGGCAAATTATTTGACTTTTAATTTTTAAGTCTTAGGTTTTTTCAGCTGTAAAACGGAATGAAGATTCTAGCCTTACAAGGTTGTTTTGATACTTACAAATGCAATTTTGTAGTTTAATTATAGTATATAATTTATAAGTATAAATTTATAATTTATAGTATATAATATATAAGTATATATATTTAATTATAATATAGTCAATCTTGATTGATTTGGGAGAAATAAATATTGGAAATATTTCAACAATTAAACATTTTTCATTTATTTAAGCAAATGATTATAATGTACCTACTGTGTGCCAGGTTTAGTTAAATAAACTAGAAAAAA